>NC_064261.1:16553500-16875000 GCF_003254725.2 Canis lupus dingo
AACTCTTTTTAAGGTCATGGGTGACCCCACATTGACTAATCACATACTCAAGTATCACTAACTTTATCTAACTGCCTAGCAGCATTTGATATTGATAACTCCCTTCTTTTTAAAATATTTTTCTGCCAATGCTTTATTTTCCTCCTCCTCAGTCTCCTTGACTGGTTCTTCCTAGCCCCCTAGCAAGCTGCAATACTCCTGAGCTTTTTCCATGGACTACTCTCTCTATACTTCCTTCCTAGGTGATCACATCTAATCCCATGACTTTAAATATATCTACATGGTGACAACCTGTAAACTTATACCTTCATTTCTAACCTTATGTACTGAATTTTTATTATCTGTCAACATGCCTTTAATCTGGCCTCCACTGCTGACACCCTGTTTTAGACCATCACAAATAACTTTTTTACATTGTCTCTTGGCCTTTACCCAAGCCTCCTAAAATATAAACCAAATAATGCCACTCTTGCTCAATCCCTCTGAAGTCTTTCAGTCTTAAGAGTAAAATCCAAAATTTTTCTCATGATCTACAAAGTCCTAAATGATCTGAAATCTACTGTCCTTCTACCCTTTCTTTTCTTCCACCCTTTCTATTCTCTTTCTTGCAGACTTCATTCCAGCTGGCTTCCTTGCTGGTCCTAAAAATGCACTGAAAGCTCAGGGATCAATCCTTTACTATTTGCCCTACTTAGAAAGCACTCTCTGCCCAATATTAGAAGGCCAACTCCCAGAGTTCTCTCAGGTCTTTCCTCAAATATGTTTACAGGTAAACATTTTTGTCACCCTCTATAAAATAATACCCAATTTGAATCACTCCTTTTTACTCCTACTGGCTTTGTTTTTCTTCATGAAATTTATCACATAATTTCTCTACATAGAATTTATACCTCACATTTATATGTACCTATTAGTTTATTGTAAGCCAACCTCTCCAAAGACTTTGAGTTCTGTGAGACCTGGAAGTTTGTTCTGGTTATTACTTTATGAGACAATGTACATGGTAGGGATCCAATAAACACTTGTTGAATAATAAATAAATTCATAAAATTAGATTAAAAGTAAATTAGATGCTGAGAATTTGAACTAAAGTGACTTACATACAGTGGACATTCAAAAATCACGGTTATCAATAATTATTCACATATATTATTATATTTATCCTCAGAAATCCCCAAGAGGTAAAAACTGTTAGTCGTATTAGGCAGATAAGAATATTGAGGGTCAAAAAAAAATCGGAATTTTGCCCAAGATTCCACAGTCAGTACATGTTTGAATAAGAAGTCTAATCTAAGTCTTGTAATTCCTTTTCACTGTCTCCTATAAACAACCTGGGTATTGCAAACACAGTTTATCTTTGTATATTCAGGTAGTTACTTGAAAGAAAAAAGAAAGAAGAAAGAAAGAGAGAAAGAAAGAAAGAAAGAAAGAAAGAAAGAAAGAAAGAAAGAAAGAAAGAAGGAAGGAAGGAAGGAAGGAAGGAAGGAAGGAAGGAAGGAAGGAAGGAAGGAAGGAAGAAGAGAAAGAAAGAAAGAAGAAAGAAAGAAAGAAAGAAAGAAAGAAAGAAAGAAAGAAAGAAAGAAAGAAAGGAAGGAAGGAAGGAAGGAAGGAAGGAAGGAAGGAAGGAAGAAGAAAGAAAGAAAGAAAGAAAGAAAGAAAGAAAGAAAGAAAGAAAGAAAAAGAAAGAAAGAAAGAAAGAAAGAAAGAAAGAAAGAAAGAAAGAAAGAAAAAGAAAGAAGAAAGAAAGAAGAAAGAAAGAAAGAAAGAAAGAAAGAAAGAAAGAAAGAAAGAAAGAAAGAAAGAAAGAAAGAAAGAAACCTTGGCACAAAAATAAGGTAACAGCTTGTGGAATACGATAGGGAAAAAGAGTCAGAAAAAAGTACATGTCAAACTCTGGCTCAGGCAATAACCCAGGTTATGACCTTAAACACACTCTTCACCTCTCAACTTTAATATTTGCCTCCATAAACTGATAATCTTAAAACTTGCATAGTACACAGTGGGATACCAATGATTAATAGTTACTGCCTGCAAAGAATTATCTAAGTGCTAAATAATATTATCATTACTAACAGACTTGGAATTTTGGTTCAGAACATTTGGCTGCTTATTCAAACCTTATCTAAACTATCTTAAAGTCTTAAGTCTTTAAAACTGGTCTTGCTAAAGCTTTCTCACTGCTTACCGTCTAAAGTGATTTATTTAGAAAAGTTTATCCTGTGAATCTTGTGAAATTTTAAAATTTCTGCTTTTAAATTTATTCCTCAAAAGGAAGTAAAGAAATATCTATTAGGAAAGCAAAAACAACCTGCTAGAGAAGCGATTCCTTTTGAACTTGCCATTTGGTCTCAGCATCCTGCGGTGGATGCTGCTAATTTTCTGAATCTGTGAGCCAAATTTCACAATGGGAATGGAATTCTTGAACACTTCCTGCCCAAAGTGATATAAAATCCAGGTACAACAAGCAAGAGGAGAACCACTAACTGGAAAATGGGTCATTAAAAAAAAAAAATCAGTGTAGCCATTCAGTAACTTTCCTTGATAAAAATTTTAGATAATTCAGGGATGCCTGGGTGCCTCAGTGGTTGAACATCTGCCTTTGGCTCAGGGCATGATCCTGGAGTTCTGGGATCCAGTCCTGCATCGGGCTCCCTGCAGGGAGGCTACTTCTCCCTCTGCCTCTGTTTCTGCTTCTGTGTTTCTCATGAATAAATAAAATCTTAAAAAAAAAAAAAAAGAATTTTAGATAATTCAAAGTAGTACCAGTTTAAGTGTTATTTTTCACAATGCGTAAGCATTATTTTGACAATCTTATATCACATTTTCCATATATGTTGTTTACTTAGATATTTATTGATTATTTAATGGATAATAAAGTTTTTATTAGAACTGGAAATGTAGAAATATAGTCACAGCCACTAACATTAGAAAAAATGCTAATGAAAATGAACACAGGAGATTTTATGAAAGGCTCTAATTTAAAGTTAGGATATATAGCACCTATGGCTTTTAAGCAACATAGTATAGTGGTTAAAGCAGTAGACTCAAGCCAAATTCCTGGTTACATTCCAACTCTGCTTCTTATTAGCTGTGTGACTTTGGGAAAGTTATTGAATTTCTATGTACCTTGTTTCTCCATTGTGAAATGGAGATATTAATGGAAGCTACCTCATAGAACTACTGTGAAGATTAAATTAGTTAATATATTTCCCGTAAGATGAACACAGTTATTGTAAGAAACAATCAATTAAAAACAAACCTTTTATCAAATCTATAGTGGAATATATATATATATATATATATATATATATATATATATATACCAGGTGACAGCTAATGAATAGTATGATCTTTTTTGGAGTGTGTTGGACAAGCTCTTTTGGGTAGACATCAGTCTTTTGAATTTATATAGCACCTACTGACTAGCCTGAAGCCCTTTACAAGCTGTGACAGGGGATGATTTAAAGCAGTAACAAGGAAAAGAAAAACAAAATAAGGAGCGGAAGGAAAGAGCATGCTACTTTGCAGAATTTCACAATCTGGACAATGGCCTACTTAAATCTTAAGAGCTATACTTGAAGCTGCTGAGTCTTGTTTAAACAGTTAACTCTAAGTCCCAAAGAAGTTAGAGAATCAATGTCTATCAATATAACTTTTTACCATAACTTATATGAATCTTCTATAATGACCAGCAAATATGTTTGGGGGAGATCATTTTGATTATGTACGTACTGGCAAGGTGTAACAAAAGCCCTTCATCTTCTCACAAATGGAGTTATTTTCATGTAAAGCTTAGGAGGTTAAAAAATCATCACTTCCGACATTGCTGTGTGTAAAAACCATGGTTCTGTCTATAGTCCCATCCACCCAACTCTCCCATTTTTTCTAAACTTTTAAATTATTCTTAACATCCTCCTCAGCCCCCAACATACACTGGCCTACCTCCCACTCATTTCTAAGAGGAAATGGTATTTCAATGTCTGTACACACTGAATATACTCAGAGAAGATTTCACCCTTGTTAAGGCCAGGATGATAGGAAATTTCCTACTGTTACAGCAGATAAACCAGCCTTTATTTACTCAGCATGCTTGATGACAGACTTCTCATGCTGGAATGGACATTCTGGGGGTGGCCTGGCTCAGAATCTAAGGCAGAATAGTTTCTGTGGGGCCGCACAAATCCTGCAAAATTGTGTGTGGTTTCCTCTTAAAAATTGTTTATTAAAAGCATTACCAATAGTTAGGAGTATCCCAGAGATGTTGGCAAGGAAATTCCACTTGTACAAATCATGTAAATATGTGTTTTTAGGTTTTTTTTAAAATAATAAACTAAACCTGGTTTATATTTTGGTTGCATTTACACTTACTAAAAAATAAGGTAATCAAGTCCTCCTTATTTTTACACAGTCAACAAAAGTTTTGACCAAACTGGTTTTGAATCAGACAATATGGGAATTGCATATATCCCTATGTCTAAGATAAGCCTCTAAAAATTCATGAGTATAGAAGCAACTAATCCTTGATCTGCTTCTCTTGTCTCTTTGGATTGTGACTGCTTGGATGAAAACAGAACAGCAGTTATAGAGTCTGCCTCCAGTTTAAGAACACTGTGGGAGTTAACACAAAAATAGTAATATATAGATATATAGAAACACACACACAAACATATATATATATGTGTGTGTATATAAGTATGTATATTAATATAATATATACACATATACTTTCCTGATTCTTCAGTTTCTACAAACTCCTAATTTGAAGTAAACCACCACCAAAAACAACAATAACAAAAAACAGGTAACTCTGTACTCCTGGCTAAATATTTTTGTCTACTCACAAGATCATTTTATTAGTGGTAACCCACATATTCCTGCTTGATAAAATAATATATTCCAGACAGCCCCTGGGTGACTTAATGAAATCAGTTAGAAATAACCTAGTAGATGTGTGCAAAAATATTCAAGATAATGTTTAAAGGCAAACAGTGTTTCTTAGTAATAGAAAAGTGGCTTTGAAAAAGAGATGGAACATATTACTTTGGAAAATGTAGCTTTAAAATACTAAATTCAAGCTACTCTTATGGAAGATATACAGTTTAAAAGATTAAGGCTCACATCAAGCAACGCAAAAACTGCCCTGCTAATAAACAGCTGCATATAAAGTGAACTTTCAGAATTTGAATATTTAAATGTATGGTATCTAAAGAATTGTATGGGACTCTTCTTTAAACGAAGAGCTTTCTTGCTGTCTTTGTTTTGTCATTTTCTGTGATAATTTTCTGACAATATATTTTTTAAAGATCTTATTTGTCTGACAGAGAGAAAGCAAGCACAAGTAAGGGGAACGGCAGAGGGAGAGAGAGAGAAGCAGGCTCTGGATCTAGCAGGGAGCCTGATGCCAGGCTCCATACCAGGGTCCTGGGATCATGACCGGAGCTGCCTACCAACTAGGCCGCCCAACCACCATTTTTTTTTAAGAGAAAGAGAGAATAGGCATGTGTGAGCAGGGAGGAGAGGGGCAGGGGTTGGGGGGGGGCGGTAGATAATCCCAAGCAGGCTCCACACCCAGCATGGAGCCCATGTGGGACTTGATCTCAAGACCCTGAGATCATGACAGGAACCAAAATAAAAAATCAGACACTTAAACAACTGAGCCACCCAGGCAACCCTGACAGAATTTTTTAAAGCAAAGCACACTTATTTTCAAACATGAAAAACAGGGAAATCCATGTTGTGACAATTGTAACCGATCAATTAAGTGATTATTAACAGAGCTATCTAAAATTGAAAATGGCTGGAAAAAATTTCTTTGAACTTCTATCTCATAGAAATCTCCATTTTATTTCACAGCCATTTTCAAGTTGATGTACTTTTGCTATCTACAGGCAGCTCCCACTTCTGATTGTCCTCAAACTGCTTTCTTCCTAATGACAGACCTAATGGAAGGGCCTCAGAAAATGATTGCTGAAACCACTAATGTTGAATCTCCCAAAATAAGGGACATAACAGTTATTCTCACCTGCTTGCAAAGAGATATTAATCTAAAGTATTAGATTAATAGTATTAATCTTGAATAAAGACCCAGTACAATTGCATTTAAAATAAACCAGTCTCATGGGGAGTATATGGAAAAACACATTTTTCAACACTGGCGATGTTATTGTTACTTAGATCTTTTTTTCAAAAAGAGACAGAATGTACCTTTCTTCCAAGAAGGGATCATAAAAGTGAAATAGGAACAAAGAAAGGAGAAACACTGCACCTTTCTCAGGGTGCAGCTTTTATAAGGTTCTGTACACTAGGTTATTTAACCACTTTGTCTAGAGCAGTACTTCCCTTCCTCCCAGCAATTTGGACCAGAAAGACTGTAGCAGCAATTGGAATATGAGTCACAGGATGCACTTTAGGTCAAGATAGCACTTAAGGAAGACCAAGTCAATACTTTTTTTAAATTGTGGAAGTTTGGGGATTTTTCTTCTCTCTTTCTCTCTCTCTCTTCATTTGTTTGCTTTCTTCCTTTTTTTTTTTTTTTTCTTTTTTAAAGTATTGATTTTATGTTTTGGCCTAGAAGAACTTTAGGAGCTAGAAATGGAGCTAACTTTAAAATGAAATGGAGCTAACTTTAAAAAAAAAAAATCAGAATTTTTTTGATGGTATTACTGCAGTTACTTTTAAATAATTTTAGGGAATTCTGTTCTATGTGGATAGATTAGATTGCCTAGTCTTTCCTGATCAAAAGTCCCGATCTAAAGTTATCCTGATCTGAAGTTCAAGATAAAAAATATTTCCAATGAAAGCACATTTAAGTTACTGTGGCTGTAGCATATTTCATGGAATAAAACATATTCAGCAGTTTCATGTTACTTAAATTATATTTCTAGAGATTCTTTTATTGAAACCTTACTTTGAAAGTCAGAATTCCTGGGATCAGGAAGCTTTTTTTTTTTTTTAACTCACTGGACTGACTGATGAATGTGCAAGGAGCATTCATGGTAACTGTCAGGACGTGTATTAAGCTTAGAGACAAGTGTTGATAAGATATATTGTTGGCACCACAAGTGATCCGTGGGGGCGGGGAAGGAAGAAGGAGAAAACACTGCATCTGGCAACAGTCTCTTAATTTCCAAGACACCTATCACTATGATGATGAGATCTGTAAACAGACATACTAACTTAAAATCAGTACATAATGTGCTAAATTCTTTATACTCTGTTGTAGGAGGCAGGGGCAGGGAAGGAAAGAAAGGAGACTATGTCATAGATTTAGTATGATTTCAAGGAAGTATGATTAAGAGTAAACACTTTCCTCAGGCCTTGGCAGTACCATGAGGACACGTTTTCCCTAAACAACTTGGTTTTGTTTTTTGGAAGACATTGGGTCTGGGCAGTGGGATAGAGATGTAATCAGAACACATACGGACTGGGGAATTCTCCTAAGTGCACTTAGTAAATTTTATTGCTATTGGGGTAGATAGCATATTTGTTTCTCAACAGTTCACTTATGATGGAACTGGGTAAACTGGAATGCACAGAATATTAAGTAAATTTCAATAGATGACAACACAGTTGATTTAATTCTCTAAAATTTAATTTTTAGAGAAAAATGAGCCACTTCCACGTGGTGTTCAGTAGAAATCTAGGGTATGTTATAAAATCCGTATCATATAATATGGATTAGAGAGTAATAATGCATAATGGCCCCTATCTTAAAGAGCTCTGGTTAGTAGTTCATCAATGAAATTTTATGGTGGACAAAATCAAGAGTTATATTTGAATAAATAATGATCTCAGACTATTGTTTTTCTTTCTTCATAAGGAAGAAAATAAAATTGGTCTGCTATTATCTGCTAATCATAATTGATTGCTAAATTGTATCCATTTTCATTCTTCATTATGTCTCAGGACACGTGAAAGGCATTGTACCTTGAAGGTTGCACTGTAAGGAAGAAATATTCTTTCAGAAATTAATTACCTAAAGTAAACCCATTGAATTTCTCCCCATCCTGACCCATAGAGAGGTATGGCTCCATCTTAGATTTTTCCTTATTGATATGGGGAACAAAGGTAAAAGGGAAATGTAGATAAAATTAAATTTCCTACAACCTGCAGCCTGTTGACAAATACTTGAGTCAGGCAGAGTATATAACATTTCTCCAGAATCTCCCAACTGTCTTACCCTTAATGCTTTGCTAGAGGGAAAAACCACCATAGCTTGATGATATCTAGGCCTCCAGGATCCTGTGAGTCTTCTTTAACATGTGAAAGTCCTTTAGGAAATTTCCCTTGGTCTTTAGCCCCCTCCCCAACTCCCAAGTATTTAATAACCATTCTGCACAACCCCAGTGCAGCTCTTTCCTGCCCATGGGTCCTGTCCCCAAGCCTTAATAAAAACACCGTTTTGCACCAAAGACCACTCAAGAATTCCTTCTTGGCTGTTGGCTCTGAATCTCACCACTTCAAACCATATCACTTATTATCTTATTCTCAAAAATAAACTTTCTTAATTCCCATGAATCCAAAATATAATGAATACTGACCTTTGTTTCAAGTGGAACATGAATTTAAATGCTGCTTTTGGTTTTATTCAGCATTCCCAAAAGCAGGGAAAACTTTTCTGTATTCCTTACTGTGTTCATACCTCTCATTCATAGAAAGATGGGAATTGAGGAAATTCATTATCTTCCACAAAATTTATTCTCAAGTTAATAAGACACCTACTCAGGGACTTCTAAAAGCCTTAATTCACTGACTATAAACCTTCCCTGAGCGTCCCTCAGTTTCTTCGGTTCCACTTAAAACAAAAAGAACCTGCTCATAATATTGGCCTAACTAGAGTAATACTGGGAATTTACTCATTATTATGGAATATGCTGGGAATATTGCTCATTGTATTTCTATTTAATCTGCCTTTAAAAATTCTTCTCTAAAAAAAATCGTTTCCCTTATAAGACATAATGCAAACTTTCTATTTTAAAATTAATACAAATTCAAAATAAAAAATTGAGGAAAGAATAGTGGGAAAAAATGTGTAAACCAAACTACTCTACCTAGAGGCAAAGTTTCAATTTGTATATTTGGTGCATTTTTTTAAAGAGGAAAATGAAAATATTGGATTGATACAAAATGTGTGACAATTTTGCATCTTTCATCTTTTCAATTTTTTCTATGTTGTTAAATATTGTTAGAAAATATCATTTTTAAATGAAAATAAGACAACGTTGCTTAGATGCAGCACACTTTTAATAAAAGCTTGGATGATTCTATTTTTCCATTTTATTGTTAAATATATTTGAGATGTATTTTGTTTTATAGTGATGTGAGAATCTAACATGATCTTTAAAAAAAATAATTTCCTATCAGTTTTTCTTTTGAATAATATAGTCTTTCTCGCCAGTTTCATGTTTTCCTTAGTTTTGTGACTGATATCCTCAAGTCTGCTGTCATTCTCTTTTAATACATGATATAAACAGAGTGATCTTTTTTAAAACCTAAATCTGATTACTACATTGTCTGAACAACTCATGGGATGTTGGAAGACTGCAGGAGAGGTAGATTTTGAGTGAAAGTAAACCAGTGTATCAGTTTCTAAAATTTGAGTTTACTCATTAGATATATGTATAAGATGTTGAGCTTGGAGTTTAGGGATGGACAACATGAATTTTTAGGGCATACTATTGGATTGAAATTAGTACAAAGAATTTCAAAGTTTGAGCTCTGAATCACTCCATTGTTTAGAGGTAAAGTAGTTCTTAGAAGTAAAGTAAGCCAGGAACTAAAATTCTCAAGAATTGAGGGAATAGTGTCAATCATCTGAACTGTGTCTTTTAAGAGGTTGTTGAAACTTCTTCTTTAGGTATGTTTGCAATTTTTTGTTGGTTCCTGTCTCTTTCCTTAATTTCCATAAACTACCTTATCATTTCACATCTTTGTCACTTTTCAATTAATTCCATTAATTCCTAAGTTTCTTAGGTTTGTTCTCCATCCTGCCAAATTTCTGTAATGTCATGTAAGTTTTTTATGACCTCAAATGGAGATCTTCATTTTCTTCACATTGTCACTTCAATGGGTTCTCAAATTATACTTTCCTGTTCTTACTTTAAAGTCCAGGCCTTCTCATATCATATTGAAAATGCAGAACATCTTCCAAAATGTTATACTGGTTTTGTAGTAAATCTTTTCTTTTCTTTTCTTTTCCCCAAGAGATATGCTTTGCCTTGGATCTTTGGATGATGATGTTTCTTTTCCTTTCTTCTCTAGGATTTCTTCAAAGGCTCTAAGTTTGTTTGTTTTTGTTTTTCACCAGCCTGTCCTCACATAAAGACTTCAAGTCCAGTTTTGCCAACAGGATAGTGAAAATTATCCTTGACTGTACTTGGTGGCTAAATGAATCTGTCTCATTGAATGTTATTTGAATCATCTTCTTATTAGCTTGATCAAAAGCTGTTATGTGTTGCTCCAACTGGCACTTTAAGGAAGTTTTCTTAGTAAGTACATGAAAAGGGTCCCTGGGTGGCGCAGCGGTTTGGTGCCTGCCTTTGGCCCAGGGCGCAATCCTGGAGACCCGGGATCGAATCCCACATCGGGCTCCCGGTGCATGGAGCCTGCTTCTCCCTCTGCCTGTGTCTCTGCCTCTCTCTCTCTGTAACTATCATAAATAAAAAAATATAAAATAAAATAAAAAAGTACATGAAAAAATGTTCAATGTCAATTAAGGAATGCAATTTTAAAAATGAGATATCACTTTACACTCAGCTGTATGCTATAATAAAATAGAGGGCCAATTAACAAGTGATGAGGATGTAGAGATCACACATCGATGGTGGGAAAGTAAAATGATGTAATCTCTCTGGCTTTTGATAATTTGACTATAATGTGTCTTAGTATGGATCTCTTTAAATGTATCCCACCTGGAGTTTTTTGTGCTTCTTGTATGTGTAGATTTACATATTTCTTCAAATAAATAATGTTTTGATCATTATTTTTTCAAACATTCATTCTGCTCCTTTCTTTCCTCTAGCACTGGGATTCCCATATGCATATGTTGATCCAACTGATAGTGTCCCATAGATCTCTTAGACTGTTCATTTTTCTTCAGCCTTTTCTGTTTTGGCTTCTCAGACTGGATAATCTAAATTTCTTTTTTCTGCTCAAATCTGCTGTTGCAATCCTCTACTGACTAACCTTTCATTTCAGTTATTGTATGTTTAGGCTCCAGTTGTTTATTTGGCTCTTTAAAAAGAAAAAATTCTACCTCTTTGTAGAGAACAAAATGGAGCTCTCAAGTCAAGCAGGAGACTATGTCACACAGGGGCCTGTGTCAAGCAGTGATGCAAGTAGTGAATGTACTGAAGCTAGGAGATATTGCTGGGACCAACAGCAGCTGACACCCCAGAACTGATAACAAGCAGAACCACAGGAGGTCTGCAAGGACCCAAAACCAATTAAATTCCTTTAAAAAGGGAAGGATGTTGGCAGCAAAGTATCAGACTCTTCAGACATGACCCCTCTATGTCAGACCACTTAAAAAAGGCAACTGTTTTCAAAGGCTCTGTCTGATTGATCTCCAAACAGAACTGAGATCCTTCACTGCTTGATCATAAGAAGCAGTAAGTGTTGAGAGCTGACCCACACCAGACCAAGGCCTTATCTCAACTGCGTGCCCACAAACTGACTGCGTTTGGTTTGTTCACTTCCTGCAACTGTTATCTTGTATATTGTGTGGTTTGTCTTCTGTCCTGCTTGGCATGCTAGCAAGACAAGGGCAACAGGGCAAGATTTTTTTTGTTAAGATCTTATTTATTCATGAGAGACAGACAGAGAGAGAGAGAAAGAGAGAGAGAGAGAGGCAGAGACACAGGCAGAGGGAGAAGCAGGCTCCATGTAGCGAGCCCGACATGGGACTCAATCCCAGGTCTCCATGATCATACCCTGGGTTGAAGGTGGTGTTAAACCACTGAGCCACCTGGGCTGCCCCAAGGGCAAGTTTAATCACATGGTGAAATACCATTGAGTTTAGAATCCTGCACCTGTTTTGTACTTGTGATTTAACTTTCCTGTATAATTGAATAAAGTTGACACTGTGGAAAGACACAACTCGTGTGTGTGCCTTCATAGTGTGGTCATGACACTCGATTAACATTTTCTGTTTGGTGAGACATTATTCTGGTTTCCTTTCATTCTATGTCCATAGTTTCACAGGACTCCTTGAGTATATTTAAAATGGTAAAAAAAAAAATAAAAATAAAAAAAAATAAAATGGTGACTTAAAATTTTTGTCTAGTTAGTCCAATACCCAGGATATTCCAGGGACATTTTCTTTTAATGTCCCCTCCCACCTATGAATAGGTCATACTTTCTTTTTTCTTTGCATGTCTTCTAATTTTTTGTTGAAAACTGGGCATTTTGAATATTATTATGTAATAGCTCTAGAAATCAGATTCTCACTCCCCAGTGTTGTTGCTGTTTATTGTGAGTTGTTTTTTTTTATTTGTTTAGTGACTTTTCTAAACTATTTTTGTAAAGTCTATATTCTTTGTTATGTATGAGCACTGAAATCTGTGTTCTGCTAACTTTGTGGTCAGCTAGTGTTTAATAGAGTTCCCTTCAACCTTTGGAACCAAAAAAAAAAAAAAAAAAAAGAGGGGAGGCGAGGAAGATGCCCTCTGTCTTTACACATTGTCTCTGTTTTGGGGCACTGTTCAACAACTTAACCAGACTATTTACAACTCTGCCTTGGCCCTTACTTGTGCTTGGTGTAAAGCCTGAAGATGAGCCAAAGATAACAGCTTAAGGTTCTCTTAGGCCTTTTCTGAGCATGTGTCCAGCCCTGAGCATGTACAAGGCCTCTTTGATTATTTGACACAAGCAGGAGCTTTTAAAAGCTCTCATTCCCTCACATATCTCCTTTCCCAGCCTTTTTGATCTGTCCTTTGTCTTGACTATAAACCCTTGCCCCAGGCTGCTGTGGCCAGTACTTTTGCCTTTGTATATTTTCTACAAACACCTTCCCGGAAGCCACCCTAGCCCTGGGAATATTCCAAAGCAGGCAGAACAATGGCAAACCCTTGTGCTGGTCCTACAAGCAGCAGCCAAACAGGTTGAAATCCACAGCCACAATTATTTGAAAATAAGGTCTATATTGCTTTGGCACCAGCAACCTTTGGCACCAGCAACCATTTCAGGCTGCCATCCCCACAGCCACCACTGATGTAGGAGTGAGGACAATGAGCAAGAACTTAAAATGCTGGAGCACTCCTGCTGCAGTGCAGCAAGTTGCTTCTTCATTAAACTTTCCCGTTGGAGAAGTTTCCAGAGTTTTAAAAAAGTTAATTATGACCATTTTTGCTAGTTCATTAGTTGCTTTTGCAGAATTACAAAGTTTTGGAATTCTCTAATCTGCTTAATCAGTGATGTCACCATATTAGTATAGTCACTTTTTAAAAACAGTTTGAGTCGCCTCAAAAAACTTAACATGTTACTATATGACCCAGTAATTTCTATTCCAGGTATATACCTGAGAGAAATGAAAGCACAAGACCACAAAAACTTATACGTGAATGTTCACAGTAGCATTATCCAAAATAGTACCCTCTCTCAAATGGAAACAATCCAAATGTCCATCACTAATGAAATGGATAAGCAAAATGTGATATATCTACACAATAAATACTATTCAACCATAAAAAAGAATGCAGTACTGATACATGCTAAAGCATAAGTGAATACTGAAAACATGCTAAATGAAAGAAATCAGACAAAAAAAAGGACACATATTGCATGATTCCATTTCTATGAAATGTCTAGAAAAGTCAAATCCATAGAGACACAAAGCAGATTAGTGGGTGCCAGGGGTTTGGGAGAAGGAAGTATGGGGAGTGACTGCTAATATGTATGGAGTTCCACTTACGGGAGATGTAATGTTCTGGAAATGGGTAATAGCAATGTTTGTACAAGTTTGTGAATATACTAAAAGTCTCTGAATTGTATACTTTAAAATATTGAATTTTATGGTATATGAATTATATACCAATTTTTTTCTTATAAGTAGTAGTGTCTTATCCAAATTATTTCTTCTGGATATATTATAGAGCTCTTAGATACCATAAGTGGGATGGAGATAGATGATGATAGATAGATAGATAGATAGATAGATAGATAGATAGATAATCTCCCAAGGTATTTCCTGAGTGATAGTGTTATTTATAAGGAATATATTCCAAGGATGTATTTTCAAGGTGAGACTAGTTCGTGTGCATTTTGTTTTCTTTTTCAGGAACCAACAATTTTTCTTATGCCCAAGTTAATATCCTAAAATATATTGCACCATTCAAACATATGGAATTAGATAATTTATAAATACAAAAAAATTGAATCTAATAACTAATCATCATATTTATATAAAACAAGCCAAAGAAGCTGTTCCTATGATAATAACATTGTATTTTTATACCTATGAGGTATTTTATTTGTTGATGGACTTGCTATAATATATTTTAACATTGGATTTTTTTATACCACATATTAACAAATCATCTTTATGTTTAACACTAAGAACATTGGAAACTTTCCCTCTCACATAAAATTAAATTATTTACCTTATGGTAAATAATATGGTAAATAGAAGTACTCAGTCCCAATATTTTTTCACATGCTAATTACACTGTGTACCAAACAGAGTGTGGACTTTACACCAGAATGTCTACCAAAAGTTTCAGCACCTTTTGTAACCTCTTTCATAAGAACTAAATAAATAGAAAATGAAGATAGGTCATTCTTGACTAACACCACATGGATTTTTTTGAGTCTAGAAATGAAACAAGGACTAAATTATAGAAAAGTATACTTTTTAGAGTGAAATCTTTGATTCTAGTACTACAGTAAGTGAATCATTTGCCCTAAAACACTACTAACAAATACTACTATGAGTATTTGTAACAAAGATTTAGAGAGAAAACAAACAACATTTACTGTAAAGAAAAATAATGGCTCTTATACAAGAAATATGAAAGAAATAAGAAAAATGCTCTAACATTATGACTTTTTATTAAGCACCCTGAAGATTACTATATTTTGGAAGCCTATTCTCATTGATAAATTATTTCTAATCTTTACATTCCTATCAAATATACATATATGTGCTGTCATGAATTGAATGTTTCTGCCCCCAAGATCTTATGTTGACAATTTAATGCCCAATGTGATGGAATTAAGAGATGGGGCCTTTGGGAGGTAATTAGAATTAGATAAGGTCATAGGCTGGAGCCATCATCATGGGATTAGTGCCCTTTTAAGAAGAGATAAAGAGAGAGTTTGCCTGATGCATTCCATGTAGACAGACAACTCTAGCAGGCATAAGCAGGTGGTATTTGTGACATCTAGTAGGATTAATTAAAGGAAAGATCAATTTACACATGAACTGAATAAAGCTTCTTACTAAACCTGCAAAATGCCTTATAACAATTTGACTAATATTTCTTTACAAGGCACCTATACCTAATGATGTACTTGTTACTGTGTCCATAGTTACTGTAGAAGACTCTGAATTCCTCTTAAAAGATGTCTTAGGAGACTCTTATTAGAGCAATTAATACTACTTATTGTATATCTCACAGTGTTTAAAATCATGTTGTAATTACTTAGTGGTTTGAAATTGGTAAATTCAGGGTTAATTTTTAAACAAATACTCAGTGACAAAAAGAAAGCAGGTTTATTTTAGAGCAAGCATTCAAGTTTTTGATAATACAGTCTTTTGGTTCTGTCAGAGTTTGCCTGATGCATTCATTCCATGTAGACAGACAACTCTAGCAGGCATAAGCAGGTGGTATTTGTGACATCTAGTAGGATTAATTCTTTGTAGTTTAACAAGCACAAGCCATATTATGCATTAAATCCACTCAATGTCAGGCTCCTAAAGAATTATTTAGCTTATATAAGACATAATCTGTTGCTAACAGAGATAAAATAATAATTATTATTAGGCAGGAAAGTGTTGTAACCTTCTGACCAAGACCTTGTTGACATTTTAGCTTCTTACATGAATTGAACTTGTCAAGTTTATATAGTCAGTGTTTACACTGATTTCATTTCACATGTGTTATTGCAAAGCTTAGGTTGTATTTTTCCAACAAAGTGTAAAAAAGCCTGTCAAATAATATGGAAAATCCTGGAAGGACATGTTCTGGATACTCATGACAGACAGGTCAAAATAATAGTTTGTCTTGGTCTCATCTTAGTACTGCAAAATTTAGGACCAAAGGAAAGGCTTTTTATAATAGTATTTAAAACTATCTTTTGTCTAGCTTTGACTGATATTAAGGATTCAACATATTTGAGAAAGAAGCCACACAGTACATTCTGTAGCTTTACTGAGCCAGCAGTATGCTCAGAATATTTCTCTTGTGTAAAAACATAGCAAATATAGATACTGATTGTGATTGAATTAAAGTCTGACAGACCTGCAGTCTTCAAGAACATGTGATTGACCACTACTTACCTTTGGTATATTACATACAGAATATGTTTCAAGTACTGTTTAAATGAAGAGAAATCTCCCAGTGTACAACGGTGTTATATTTAATACAAATCCTCTAGGGTAGAGGCTAAGCAATTGGATCACTATCAAGAACAGAATGTTTTTAGTTTTGATGAATGTTCTGACCAAGTGTAGGATCTCAAACGAAACCCAAGATATTGGATAGGACTGACCAGCAAAAAAAAATGAATTCTCTATCAAAACCAGGAATTAATTAAGTGAATGAATAAGAAATAGCTTTAAAGATTAAGGATTTCATTTAAAAAGACTTCTTACTAATAGGCACAATGCAATTGATAGTTTCCATACATTAATTATCCTTCTATGTAGTTATGCCAAATAACTAAATGGTCTTGTGATTTTGAAAATGCTACTGGTTATACTCTTGTCATAATCAGAAGCTATACTATTTTCCTATTAAATTCTATACACATTCTTTGTAACCATAATACTAAGTGTGTTTTCCAATTATTTAAGGATTTGTTCTTCACTTTGATTTACCATTGTGTCTCATCTTTTCTGTTGATTTACAGTTGTCAGAGTTGAACTACAAAGCAGCTAGGACATCATGATAAATGAGAATATGCATGCAATAAATAGCAGACTAAAATGATGCATCTGTTTTAGAGATCTACTCTACCACTTGGCTAGTTTCATTTCCTGAGTAAATAACTATAATTTTCTTATTATAAACCTTACTGAACTCATGTTCAGGCAGCTGTGAATTTCTAGAGTTGCTCCACTGAGGGATGGTTTATTAACCATTTAATATGCCTTCTGTACTAAATTTCTATGGCCATAGAAAAAGTTCTAACGACACAACTATTACTATAATGTTCAAGTTTTAAAACTCAATTCTGAAGGCAGTCACGTGAGTTTGCTGTTCTAAAATTGTTAACATTTGTCCTTAGCTTGATTTTGAATTATATAGGTCATCTTTAAATATTCACTAATTTTTCTGAATAATAAAATTTAAGGTTAATCTAGTTTGTATACAGTATTCTTATATACTCCCATCTGTAATGTGGAATTGATAGGTAAATGAAAACAGGATAGGATTTAAAAATGGTACATATGTGTTATACTCCTACTTATGAATGCTGCCCAAAAGATTGGAGTGGGTCTTCTTTTTTTTCTAACTTGTAATTTTTTTTCACGTAAGAAAATGTGTATGCAGATATTCATGTATGTGTTATATCTCAGGTGCTTGCATCCTATTAGAAAACTGAATTTGAATAAAATTATTAAGTACTTATTAAATATGTTTGCAATTATGACAAATTTCATGTACCATGCAGATAGTATGCAAGCCAAGAGCATCTTTATTATGAACACCAGAGGATTTTAGAAATAATTTATGCCTTCAATTAGTGACTTATGTGTGTTAATAGTTCAATTTCCTCTTCATACTAATTTCCATCAATTGTCACACTTATTCAAAGATTTAATCAGGAAGAGTCCAGTCATCCTAGTACTCTGCTTTTCCTCATGATGTATTTTAGTCATTCTCACAGATCAACACTAATGAACAATTATCGTTCTCTACAATCTGAAATACAGCAAAGTTGGCTGAAAATGAAACATCTGATATAGAACTATACATACCCATTTCAAAAGACCAAAATAGGTAGATGGCCTCATATTGCTTGAGCTACTAATTAAGTCAACTTACTTCAGAAACAATGTGGGATATCATAGCAAAAATTCAAAGTAACATGTTGTATGCAGATTACAAATGTTTAACTAGCAATCAAATTGATTTCAAAAGCTTTTAAATGTAATTTTATTTTATTAGAAATATATGCCTTCTAAAATTTTTACCTAATTTTTTATATCCTTTATTATTCTAGGAAAATAGGTATGTCATATTAAGTGATTGGTTTCACTGAAAATTAAAGATTATTTTAATCAACTTGAAATTCTTCTTTCTAAGGAGAGATCATTACCAACACCAAGGAAATACAAACAATTTTAAAAACATATTATGAACAGCTATATGCCAATAAATTAGGCAATCTAGAAGAAATGGATGCATTTCTAGAAAACCACAAACTGCCAAAACTGGAACTGGAAGATATAGAAAAACTGAACAGGCCAATAACCAGGAAGGAAATTGAAGCAGTCATCAAAAACCTTCCAAGACACAAAAGTCCAGGGCCAGATGGCTTCCCTGGGGAATTCTATCAAACATTTAAAGAAGAAACCATACCTATACTACTAAAGCTGTTTGGAAAGATAGAAAGAGATGGAGTACTTCCAAACTCGTTCTATGAGGCCAGCATCACCTTAATTCCAAAACCAGACAAAGACCCCACCAAAAAGGAGAATTATGCACCAATATCCCTGATGAACATGGATGCAAAAATTTTCAACAAGATACTAGCCAATAGGATACAACAGTACATTAAGAAGATTATTCACCATAATCAAGTAGGATTTATCCCCAGGATGCAAGGCTGGTTCAACACTTGTAAAACAATCAATGTGATTCATCATATCAGCAAGTGAAAAAACAAGAACCATATGATCTTTTCAATAGATGCAGAGAAAGCATTTGACAAAATACAGCATCCATTCCTGTTCAAAACTCTTCAGAGTGTAGGGATAGAGGGAACATTCCTCAGCATCTTAAAAGCCATCTACGAAAAGCCCACAGCAAATATCATTCTCAATGGGGAAGCACTGGGAACCTTTCCCCTAAGATCAGGAACAAAACAGGGATGTCCACTCTCACCACTGCTATTCAACATAGTACTGGAAGTCCTAGCCTCAGCAATCAGACAACAAAAAGACATAAAAGGTATTCAAATTGGCAAAGAAGAAGTCAAACTCTCCCTCTTTGCCGATGACATGATACTCTACATAGTAAACCCAAAAGACTCCACCCCATGATTGCTAGAACTCATACAGCAATTTGGCAGTGTGGCAGGATACAAAATCAATGCCCAGAAATCAGTGGCATTTCTATACACTAACAATGAGACTGGAGAAAGAGAAATTAAGGAGTCAATGCCATTTACGTTTGCACCCAGAAGCATAAGATACCTAGGAATAAACCTCACCAAAGAGGTAAAGGATCTATACCCTAAAAACTACAGAACGCTTCTGAAAGAAATTGAGGAAGACACAAAGAGATGGAAAAATATCCCATGCTCATGGATTGGAAGAATTAATATTGTGAAAATGTCAATGTTACCCAGGGCAATTTACACATTTAATGCAATCCCTATCAAAATACCATGGACTTTCTTCAGAGAGTTGAAACAAATTTTATTTTAAGATTTGTGTGGAATCAGAAAAGACCCCGAATAGCCAGGGGAATTTTAAAAAAGAAAACCATATCTGGGGGCATCACAATGCCAGATTTCAGGTTGTACTACAAAGCTGTGATCATCAAGACAGTGTGGTACTGGCATAAAAACAGACACATAGATCAATGGAACAGAATAGAGAAACCAGAAGTGGACCCTCAAATTTATGGTTAACTAATATTCGACAAAGGAGGAAAGACTATCCACTGGAAGAAAGACAGTCTCTTCAATAAATGGTGCTGGGAAAATTGGAGAGCCACATGCAGAAGAATGAAACTAGACCACTCTCTTGCACCATACACAAAGATAAACTCAAAATGGATGAAAGATCTAAATGCGAGACAGGAATCCATCAAAATCCTAGAGGAGAACACAGGCAACACCCTTTTTGAACTCGGCCACAGTAACTTCTTGCAAGATACATCCACGAAGGCAAAAGAAACAAAAGCAAAAATGAACTATTGGGACTTCATCAAGATAAGAAGCTTTTGCCCAGCAAAGGATACAGTCAACAAAACTCAAAGACAACCTACAGAATGGGAGAAGATATTTGCAAATGACGTATCAGATAAAGGGCTAGTTTCCAAGATCTATAAAGAACTTATTAAAGTCCACAGCAAAGAAACAAACAATCCAATCATGAAATGGGCAAAAGACATGAACAGAAATTTCACAGAGGAAGGCACAGACATGGCCAACATGCACATGAGGAAATGCTCCGCATCACTTGCCATCAGGGAAATACAAATCAAAACCACAATGAGACACCACCTCACACCAGTGAGAATGGTGAAAATGAACAAGACAGAAAACAGCAAATGCTGGAGAGGATGTGGAGAAAGGGGGACCCTCTTGCACTGTTGTTGGGAATGTGAACTGGTGCAGCCACTCTGGAAAACTGTGTGGAGGTTCCTCAAAGAGTTAAAAATAGACCTGCCCTACGACCCAGCAATTACACTGCTGGGGATTTACCCCAAAGATACAGATGCAGTGAAACAGCAGGACACCTGCACCCCCATGTTTATAGCAACAATGTCCACAATAGCCAAACTGTGGAAGGAGCCTTGGTGTCCATTGAAAGATGAATGGATAAAGAAGATGTGGTATATATATACAATGGAATATTACTCAGCCATTAGAAACTACAAATGCCCGCCATTTGCTTCGATGTGGATGGAACTGGAGGGTATTATGCTGAGTGAAATAAATCAATCGGAGAAGGAAAAACATATGGTCTCATTCATTTGGGGAATATAAAAAATAGTGAAAGGGAGTAAAGGGGAAAGGAGAAAAAATAAGTAGGAAATATCAGAAAGGAAGACAGAACATGAAAGACTCCTAACTCTGGGAAACGAACTAGGGGTGGTGGAAGGGGAGGTGGGCGGGGGGTCGGGGTGACAGGGTGGCGGGCACTTGACGGGATGAGCACTGGGTGTTATTCTGTATGTTGACAAACTGAACACCAATAAAAATAAATTTATTTAAAAAAAGGAAATTCTTCTTTCTAAAAGCAATATACATATCGAAGCAACCTTCAGGGACATAACACACTATAAACAAATCCTATTCCACAGTTTACTGTGGAAAATTATTTCTTCTAGGCTAATTTTGTACACTAAATTTAGTTATTGTAAAAGTGCACAATTACATATTTATTGTACAATATATTGATAGATTTAAGTGAAAATAAGTATACATGTATACTTTAGAAACAATTGCATATCATAGCTAAATTAATTACTTATTTGATCTTTTGAATCATTTTAAAATAAACATCTCAAAACTCATTTACATAACATATCACAGTTCCTTATTTATTTTATTCTAAGTAATTAAAAAACATTTTATCTTTGAGGTTTTGAAAAATATGTTAGATTAATAGGTTAGAAAACATCTGAGATTTTTTTTTAAATAAAAGTAATTCAACTTGTTGGAATTCAGTTTTTCAAAAACACTTTTAAACATCTTTTTAAAAAAAAAAAAATCTTTTTTCCCCAGGGTCCCTGCACTTCAGTTTTCTATTTACGTAACTGGGCTGTTTACATCAATTGCACGAAATAAAAATAAATATGTTGTATCCTTTTTTTTTAATTTTTATTTATTTATGATAGTCACAGAGAGAGAGAGAGAGAGGCAGAGACACAGGCAGAGGGAGAAGCAGGCTCCTTGCACCGGGAGCCCGATGTGGGATTTGATCCCAGGTCTCCAGGATCGCGCCCTGGGCCAAAGGCAGGCGCCAAACCGCTGCGCCACCCAGGGATCCCAATATGTTGTATCCTAAAAACGAAACTAAACAATATGGAAGCCCCTTAACGTTTATCATAAATTGAAAATATAAGAATAAATATACTCATAATCTGAATAATAACCTCTGGATGACTATGACTTCTAAGTGGTTTTCCTCCTATTTTTACCAATCATATTGAGGAACAATCATATCCTCCTAAGAAAGGGCTGATTGTCCTTTGCCATAGCAACAAGTGACTACCAGAACCAAGTTTTTAAATATTCCATCAAATAAATAAAAACTCATTCTGTCACCAAACCTCTGAAAAGCCAGCCAATCAGTGACAAGCAGCTGTTTCTAAAGTCAGCGAACTAGCAGCAGCCTCACCGAAGTGCATGTATTTACACAAGTCATTAGTGATAGTCTTATGCAAATAACCATTTTTGTAGCTTAAAAAAAAAAAAAGATCAACCAATCCCTAAATTCTACTCCTACTTCTGAAAGTCCATCAATCCTTGAACACCCAATTCCCAAACCCCTAGGCAAAATTAGGTCTCTGCTTTCTCAGAAAAACTGTGCCTTAAGAGTATTAACTCTGCCTGGGACAGTTGGGTGGCTCAGTCAGTTAAACAATCAACACTTGATTTTGACTTAGGTCATGATCTCAGGGTTATGAGATCAAGTCCCATGTCAGACTCCTTGCTGGCTATGGAGACTATTTAGGATTTTCTCTCTGCCCCTCCCACCTTAAAAAAAAAAAAAAAAAGAGTTCAACTTTGCTTGATTTAGCAAGCAGTGAGTACATTTAGATTTTGTTAGATATTGAATGATTGTCTTTCTTACACCATAATTAAGATAGGTCAATGTGAAAAGCAGTAGCATTATCCTCTTTAGAGATGAATAAAAGCTTAAATAAGTAAAGGCATTTCTTTTTCTCAATTAACAAGGAGGAGGAACCAGTAGGGATCAACAAAGTAATCAAAGGCTCAGGTATCATTGCTCACATCTTAGGGGGAAAAACAAAAAGGAAAACAGATTTGGGTCAGGTGGCTAACAGTGACTACAACGATAGTATAGCAGTTAAGAGTTCCGTTTCTGTAATTACTTCCTCTGGGTTAGATTTTTTGTTCTGCAACTTATTAGTGGCATGATATTGGATAAATTATTTAACCTCCCCCTAAACCTTAGTTTTGTCTGTCTTTTCTCTGTCTCTACAGAGTACTGCAGTAGGAATAAAATTATATAATACCCACAAGGTAAAACAGTAACTGAGTAAAATATCAGTAACATTATTACTATATAAATGTACATATATGTTCACTGCAATTGGTTTTTCATGAAAAGTAGCATCACAGGTAATATTAACTTTGGTGAGTTTTCTACACAGAAAAGATAGAAAAGCAAACTAGGTATATTGTTGCCCTGCCAAAATTGACTTAACAATTTTTAAAAAACAGAAAAAAATTGCACCAGATGATGTTGATAAAAAGTAAGAATAAGATTGTTTGCATTTTAATTTTAGCTGTCTTTGACTTTAAGCTGCATGTTTTCATTTTTAAAGAAATCTAGTCTAAACATGGTGAAAATTATTGACTAGTCTAACTTCCAACACACACACACACACACACACACACACACACACACACATTTGATGAAAGTTCATGAACCTTGGCAAAACTTTTGTTGAACCTCCCTGAGTTTCAGGTTTATTTGAAACTGGAACCAGGTGAGTCTCAGATTTTGTTATGAATGTTTCACAAAGTTCTAAAAAAACATGATTTACGCAACAAGTAGGATTTGATCCCTACCTATTGCTGTCTCCTTCAAAATTTCTCAGAGCTTAAAAAAAAAATTTCTCAGAGCTTATGTCTGACTTTTTATGCTTTATACAGTAATTTTCAGGCTAAATTCTCCTTTATATTTTTAAAGTTTATTGTCAGGAACAGAGATAATACATTCTTATTCCGTAAGAAAAATACCTTTCCATGGTAAGATTTTTCATTGATAACTCCCAGAAATTTACTCTTTCTTGGAGAAGGGTATAATTGCACAGGGATTTCTTCCTCATAAATAAACTTAGATGCAAGTATAGTTTTGCTTACTGCTTTTTCAGTTTTCCAATGTACACATATTAATCTCAAATTGGTGAGCTTCAGTTGAATAGTTACTTCTTACATATGTTCTATACATAATGATCTCAATGTTCTATACTGACGTGTCATTTCTTGTTTTAATACATACCAAAAAAATAGTAACAAAAATGACATGATATATATTCTAATTTGTTCAGTACTATTGTTATATATGACCCAAGCCAAAACATTTATTTATTTTTATACTAATTCGTCTTTTTATATCAGTGAAAACAAATCAGTGACAAAATTCCTGTGAATACAGATTTCATAATTATATCAAGTGGGTACTGAAATGTTAATGGGTTATAAAATTCCCCTTTTCTAGGTAATAGGGCATAGAGAAGACAGCATGCTAAGTAATTTGTCATTGATTCAATGGGTACTTCTACCATTGTAAAATGCATGGTGAATAAGACAGATCATGTAAAGGCCCTTGAAAGGCCTGCAGTGTAACATATATGTAAGAAAATAGATCAGTGAGGGCAAAATTGTATAATATAAATTCAATTAAATACTAAGAAAAAAATCATCCAAAAGCAAGAAGAAACTTTTTTACTTGTTCTCTGTCTTATTACAAGTGTGTGCCTGTATTCATTTATTTATTTCTTAAATGATACTTTCTATAGCTTTGTACTGAAAGAAATAATGATAGAAAAATTATCAAAAACATGAAGCTCAATGAAGTCCCAGATGGTGAACATTCCCATGTAACAAGAAGTAAGATACAAATAGAATCCTATCAGTATGTTAAAATGTCTTGAGCTCCCTTCTAATCACTACCCATCCCACGTTTGAAGGGTAACAACTGATCTAATGAAACAGATTTGTTTTATGTGGTTTTTGAAATGTACATATGTAAAAATCATACAGCACAGACTCTTCTTGCATCTTACTTCTTTCACTTAACCATTACATTTTTAAAGTTCATTGATCTTTGAAATAGAAGTTATTTTCTTACTTTCACTGGTGTATAAAATTCCACAATTTCTTTATCTATCCTATTGTTCATACACATTTTGGCTATCTCTAATACAAATTCTTATGAATTTCTATTGTGTATGTATAGAGAGTAGAACTGCTGTGTCATAAGATATGCATATATTCAGCTTAGAGAATACTGCTGTACAATGGATTGATTAAAGTAGTTTTTACCAATTTACACTTCCACAATTTACACTAAGTGTAAATTTACCAATTTACACTTCCACTAACCTATTATTCTATGTTCTTTCTTTTCATCTAAGCTTGTCTTATAGGTACCTAGTAATAGCTTACCATTTTTAATTCGAGCCCCCTTTCATGTTTGTTGGGCAAAGACTGTGCCTTGTTTTATTAGATTGGTTGTCCTTTAAAATTATTTTAGGAGAACTTCACATATTCTGAATATGAGTCCTTTGCCAGAAATATGAATTGCCAATATCTCCTTATTCTATGTGATTTGCCACTTCACTCTCTTAATGTCATTTTCTGATAATTGAAAGTATTTGATTTTATTTTAAGGTAGTCTAAGTAATTATTTCCTTTTTTAGAAAACAATATTTTCGGGATCCCTGGGTGGCGCAGCAGTTTGGCACCTGCCTTTGGCCCAGGGCGCGATCCTGGAGACCCGGGATCGAATCCCACATCGGGCTCCCGGTGCATGGAGCCTGCTTCTCCCTCTGCCTATATCTCTGCCTCTCTCTCTGTGACTATCATAAATAAATAAAAAAATAAATAAATTAAAAAAAAAAGAAAGAAAACAATATTTTCTCTTCTAGCAAGCTTTTCTATATCCTATTTATTTGTTTTGCTTAGGTCAAACAATACACAATGCCCTGATATTTTAAGCATGTCAGCAGCTAGTTTGTGACTTCTAGGCAATTAACAAAAAGACTAAAGTGCATTTAGGAGAGAAATATAATTAACATTGTGTTTTACATATATCAGTGATACTGACTGAAATGGATTTAGGGGTGAGAGCCTTACTGCACGTAGATCACAATGAGAGACTATAATCACTCATGTGAGAGGTAATATGCTTACAAAAGACAGTAGCAGGGAAATGAGAAGTGAAATAATTCCAGAATTTAGACAATTAAATAGAACAACTTGGTGGTGACTAAGGAAAGAGAAAAGAGAAATCATGAATGTTGGCTATCTGCCTTGGGTGATTAGATAGCAATATCATTAACTAAGGATCAGAGACTATTATTTTGATGAGTACATTTGATGAAAATTAGTTTAACTTAAGCTATATTGAGTTTGAAGTGCTTATGGGATGTATATGAAATACAGATCTGGGTTAATTGTTTTTTCTTCTTTCTGTCCCTCTTCATTTTCTTTTTTTTTATAAATTTATTTTTTATTGGTGTTCAATTTGCCAACATATAGAATAACACCCAGTGCTCATCCCGTCAAGTGCCCACCTCAGTGCCTGTCACCCAGTCACCCCCACCCCCCGCCCACCTCCCCTTCCACCACCCCTAGTTCGTTTCCCAGAGTTAGGAGTCTTTCATGTTCCCTCTTCATTTTCTATTTTTTAAAGCATTAACACATAATAAATTGGTAACAAGACCAAAAAACAATAAAAATACATCTGTTTCATTCTTCTACCCATTCATATAATCAAATATGAAACTGAGTGACATCTCACTGACCCAGAATCCTACTGCTTAATTGTCATTCCTGGTGCCCATGTGGCCCACATTTACTTAAGTCTTCTTCATGGAAAATCAGATTCAGGATCCTTGATCCAAAAATAAGTCCTGTTTCCACATAGTTTTTGAGGCTCAATAATCAGAAAATCTTGGTAACTTTCATCTACTGGACTGCCTATATCCTCATTCCTTTGTTTCTGGTCTATTCTGTTCCCAGGTCCATCTAGGTCTGTGGCCACTCCATGAATCTGTTCCCATACAGTTCACTGTCAGCCTTGTTCTCATTTTTCTCCTCTGGGGGAAGAGGCTTCTCTCTCTTATGTATAGACCTTTTTGAAGTCATAATTAAGTATTGGCTGATAAATAGATCCTTGAAATTGCCCCTGTCTACTGTTTACAAACCCCCACATTGAGCATTCAATGTCTTTTTTGTGTAACTCATTTCACTAACTTGTTACTTGTTTGGACCCTTTAGGCATTTTGGTTTGCTACGCCAACAAAATAAATGCTTTAAAAAAAAAGGAACACTGTAGCCTAGACTATAAGTTTAGAGAAAACTATCCAGCATAATTAGTATGTGAGTTATTCAGTAACTCCGTTGATGCTGATGCATTGACCAAAAACTGCTTTCCCAATGAACCCACACAGGAGGAGTCAGATTCAATTAGTTCTGAAAAAATAGTTATCCTTGAGAGAAACCCTAATTACTCACTGTAATAAAAATAAATATACTTCTTGACACTTGAAAAGGTTCTACAAAAGAGGAACAAAATAAGAGAACTGGAATAATCTGAATATCCCTGTTTAGGGATATTTTGGTGAAAAGTGTTGAAGGAAATGATAAATAGTTGCTTGTAATTTAGCATTATGACACCTTGGCTAAGATGTTATATAGTAGGTCTTACCATCAAATCTTGGAAGGAAATCAGACCCTAGATTTTCCTATATTTCACATTTCACCTCATTCGACCCCCAACCATACAAAGAGCAAAACGATTTCCTGGGATGTCGGCATCACATATGTTACCACCCAGCTTGACTCGGGTGCTCACATATGGGGCTGCCACAGAACACTGTGCAGCTCATGCCTACCCCACTCTAGATGCACTACTTGCCACCATAAAAATGAGCAGTCAGCAGCCTTGCCAGTGTGAATTAACTCACACTTTTAAGAAACAAAATCAAACGGGCACCTGCATGACTCAGTGGTTGAGTGCCTGCCTTCAGCCCAGGGCATGATCCCGGGATCCTGGGATCGAGTCCCACATCAGTCTCCCTGCTTGGAGCCTGCTTCTCCCTCTGCCTGTGTCTTTGCCTCTCTCTGTGTGTGTCTCTCATGGATAAGTAAATAAAATATTTTTAAAAAATCAAACTCTGAAGAAACAAAATCAAACTCTGAAAATCTTCTACAGGGCTTTCATTTTTATGTCTGAGGATATAATCTGTCATTGGTTATAATATAATAAAGAGACACTTCAGATGAGAGTTTAGGCCACTTTAGCTAGTAATACTCCTTTCTTAATTTCCTACCCCCAGTTTGTACTTCCTTGACTTTAGCATTTTATTCATGTTTCAATTAACAGTCATGAGAACTTAGAAACAGAAAAGCTTATTGCCTCCTCCACTAACCCAAATGACAAGCTCTCATTTGCTTTCTCAAGAAACAGTTTCTCCTGATCTCTGGAAACACTCCCAGCCAATATTCCCTCTGTGTCTCATAACAAAGCCAGCATCGCAGCCCAGGCAGCTATGCTCTCAAAGGTTTTTCAGTAGGTTCAGTCTGGTTGGGAGGCAGTGCCTGCCATCTGACCTTTGTATTGCACATATACACAAGCTAGATGGAGAAACAAGGTGGGCAGAGCTGAGAACTGGGTCACGAGAAGGAAGAGAAAGAGACAAAAACAGAGTCTGGTTTCCAAAGAACCCCAACACTATTTAGTTTGGCTTTCAGACATGGCAACTTAGCAACAGGAAATGTCAGCTTATTAAAGACTTCACATGGCATCATCAGACGACAGCCATCAGACCCCTTGGCAAGGTTCCCAAGATCACACTGAGGGGAGAAAAACAATATGAATGTCTATATTTCCTTTCTGAGAGAGGAGTTTACTAGGCTGGTTCATTTGGCAAGCTGTTAACAGAACTAATTTGATTGCATTGGCAAGGATAAGGGGATGCGTAAGGAGATATCTCAGCTCTTATGCCAGCTTTGAATTCCAATGATTATCCTGTACTCTGTTGACCTGATGTCACTGATGAGATAGAGGTGGCTTGGGTTGGCGATTGCAAAAACATCACCAAAAGAAACCACTGCTGATTAAAGTTGGCCATATGCACGTGTAAAGAAAAAGTCTTTTCTGTCAGAAGCAGGCTAGAGCCAGAGCCACCCTCAGGCCTACTATTTTGGGGGTCAAATTTCAAAAAAGATGCATGCATCATGCTTGTCACAACTGAGAATATACCACTTGTGTTATCATTACACTGTACAACTTTGCTCTTAAAACTACTGGCTAAAGCCCTTCCTATCCTAGATCTTACTTACGTAAAGTTCAGAGACTGTTGAAGTATTTGTTGCATTAATAGAACTTTAGTTTCTTCTTGCCCAAAGGGAAAAGAAGGAGGACACTCACCTCTGGTACTGATTACATGGCACTAGTTATATGTGTTTCATCCCCTGGAAAGGAAGGGAACACTGAAGGAGAGACACACTGAAAGTTCCATGAACATCACTATTGACTCATCTGTGTGCTTTTGTTTCCCTTGGCATATTTGATTAACAGCTTCACTAACCAGTATCTATAGCCTCTGAAGTTTTGTTGCTACTAAAACCCATAGCTAAACATAAAAGAGCAAATAGAAATCAATATACTCTGTCTTCACTAAGATTTTTAGGATATTCCCCAAACAGCTTCTTCACTCATTACAAAATATGCCACTGAAGCAACAGACATGGATTTATTCACAAATGAGGAAGTTGCCTTTGCCGTCAACACCCATGCTGGTATCCTTTATTCTTGGCATCTATCTATCCCTTCTAATCAAGCCATCCTTAAAATGCCAGGTCAGGCAGATTTAGTCACTGAGAAAGCCCAAAGGGATCTGCTAGAGATAGATAGAATAAAAGGGCATCTGTGGCTAAGCAGGGACTCATGACCTCAATTTCATCCCAGATGCTTGCAAAGCTTCTTCATACCTAGTGAACCACAATGAACGGTGGGACAATTGTCAATTTCTCAAAGAAGCTCAACTCTGCAGTCCTTGGTTATTGTTTCCAAAGATATCCTAGATTCTAGACCACACTTGAGAATATGGTCCTTTCCTCCAAGGAAAATATATTTTCTTTATTTTATATATGTTCACCTGTCTCAGGCTACCACCCAGTGCTATAATGATAACTACCACTCTAACTTTCCTCAAATACTCACTACTGCATTCTGTTAGTATAGAATAGGTGATAAGTTAAAGATCTAGGATATATTGAAATAGGTGATTCATTTAATGGCATGAGTCACATTAATATTGCTCATTCAACCAACAGTACTTATATAACTCATGCTACATGTGCAAGTCACTATGCACAGCAAGGAAGAAGATAAGAAATGCATGAGTACGTTTCCAGGCATTATTTAAGGGAATACATATATTTTATTTTAACAAGCCAAACTACTTTACTGAAAGTTAAAACTGACACTTATTCTTCATGTGGTGCAATCCATACATGGGTATATAAATCAAGGCTTTTTTATAACTAACAGAAACAATTTCGTGATAATTTCAATCAGAAAAAGTAATTAAAGTACATTGTGTAGCTCACACAACTTCTAGGAAGGTCAGAGAACTAGGTTAAGAGGCTATTTGCATAATCAGAATTGACCATAATGCAGAACTGTCCAGTAAAGCCATCACTGTTGCTATCACCAAATAGACCCTTGGGTTGTCTTTAGAACTTCAGCTACTATTGGCCCTGGAAACTAAAGAGTTTCCTCTTCCCATAGCAAAATGAATTTTACATGGCACCTATTTCTTTTAGTTATTGATCCTAAATCAAACTTTGGGGTGAGAGTATCTGATTGACAGATCCTAATTCACGTGCACACATCCTAACTGCACATGCAACAGTTCTGTCTTGAAGTTAGAAGAAGGATATTGCCAAAATTTAGAGATAGAGAAAGAATAATTATTTGATTTTTTGACAAATAATTAGTGGCTTTGTTCCAAACATCCAGAGCCCCTGCTGCTATTCTTTTATCAGGGTTTGCGACAAACTCCCTGGAGATCTTTATCACAAACTTATTAGTAACTATTCCTCAAGACATAAATAGCTTCAATTGCCAGAACCAGGTGGGAAAACTTCTCTTGTTCTGAACCTGATTGAAAGTTGGTAGATTTGATACCAATCTAGTAATGGAGCAATCCATCCAAAGGACTATATGTCCCCCCCCCAAAAAAAAATCTAAAGATATCATAAAAACGTTATGCTTTTCTTAGTGATCTGAGAATAAGGTGCAGCAACTCACACTGCTGTGAAAATCTCAGACTACTGGATCAATATTACTGATTTTTTCATCCTACCTCAGTTTCTAATATGAATGTATGAATCCTCCCTTTATTTAAAATATTTATATCTCATTCATCGTGGATTATCTGGCACTAATGATGTTTTTCTGATTATTGCATTAAAATATTTTCTATCTTGATTACTGAGTTTTTTAGTGCCCCCCCTCCCAAAGTGTACCCTCAAAGAATGCCTCACTAATGCTGGATCTGCTTTGAGCCCATTCTCAGGGATATTCAACTTTCTTTTTTTAATTTAATTTTTAATTTATTTATTTTATTGGAATTCAATTTGCCAACATATAGCATATCACCCAGTGCTCATCCCATCAAGTGCCCCCCTCAGTGCCCATCACCCAGTCACCTCATCCCCCGGCCCACCTCCCCTTCCTCCACCCCTTGTTCATTTCTCAGAGTTAGGAGTCTCTCATGGTCTGTCACCCTCACTGATATTTCCCACTCATTTTTTCTCCTTTCCCCTTTACTCCCTTTCACTATTTTTTGTATTCCCCAAATGAATGAGATCATATAATGTTTGCCCTTCTCCGAATGACTTACTTCACTCAGCATAATACCCTCCAGTTCCATCCACATCGAAGCAAATGGCGGGCATTTGTAGTTTCTAATGGCTGAGTAATATTCCATTGTATATATATACCACATCTTCTTTATCCATTCATCTTTCAATGGACACCAAGGCTCCTTCCACAGTTTGGCTATTGTGGACATTGTTGCTATAAACATGGGGGTGCAGGTGTCCTGCTGTTTCACTGCATCTGTATCTTTGGGGTAAATCCCCAGCAGTGTAATTGCTGGGTCGTAGGGCAGGTCTATTTTTAACTCTTTGAGGAACCTCCACACAGTTTTCCAGAGTGGCTGCACCAGTTCACATTCCCAACAACAGTGCAAGAGGGTCCCCCTTTCTCCACATCCTCTCCAGCATTTGCTGTTTTCTGTCTTGTTCATTTTCACCATTCTCACTGGTGTGAGGTGGTGTCTCATTGTGGTTTTGATTTGTATTTCCCTGATGGCAAGTGATGTGGAGCATTTCCTCATGTGCATGTTGGCCATGTCTGTGCCTTCCTCTGTGAAATTTCTGTTCATGTCTTTTGCCCATTTCATGATTGGATTGTTTGCTTCTTTGTTGTTGAGTTTAATAAGTTCTTTATAGATCTTGGATACTAGCCCTTTATCTGATACGTCATTTGCAAATATCTTCTCCCATTCTGTAGGTTGTCTTTTAGTTTTGTTGACTGTTTCTTTTGCTGTGCAAAAGCTTCTTATATTGATTAAGTACCAATAATTTATTTTTGCTTTTGTTTCCCTTGCCTTCATAGATGTATCTTGCAAGAAGTTGCTGTGGCCAAGTTCAAAAAGGGTGTTGCCTGTGTTCTCCTCTAGGATTTTGATGGATTCCTGTCTCGCATTTAGATCTTTCATCCATTTTGAGTTTATCTTTGTGTATGGTGCAAGATTGTGGTCTAGTTTCATTCTTCTGCACGTGGCTGTCCAATTTTCCCAGCACCATTTATTGAAGAGACTGTCTTTTTTCCAGTGGATAGTCTTTCCTGCTTTGTTGAATATTAGTTGACCATAAAGTTCAGGGTGCACTTCTGGGTTCTCTATTCTGTTCCATTGATCTATGTGTCTGTTTTTGTGCCAGTACCACACAGTCTTGATGATCACAGCTTTGTAGTACAACCTGAAATCTGGCATTGTGATGCCCCTGGCTCTGGTTTTCTTTTTTAATATTCTCCTGGATAATTGTTTCTTTTTTCTGATTCCATACAAATCTTAAGATCATTTGTTCCAACTTTCTGAAGAAACTCCATGGTATTTTGATAGGGATTGCATTAAATGTGCAAATTGTCCTCAGTAGCATTGACATTTTCACAATATTAATTCTTCCAATCTATGAGCATGGAATATTTTTCCATCTCTTTGTGTCTTCCTCAATTTCTTTCAGAAGTGTTCTGTAGTTTTTAGGGTATAGATCCTTTACCTCTTTGGTGAGGTTTATTCCTAGGTATCTTATGCTTTTGGGTGCAAACGTAAATGGGATTGACTCCTTAATTTCTTTTTCTTCAGTCTCATTGTTAGTGTATAGAAATGCCACTGATTTCTGGGCATTGATTTTGTATCCTGCCACACTGCCGAATTGCTGTATGAGTTCTAACAATTGCTGTATGAGTTCTCCAATCTTGGAGTCTTTTGGGTTTTCTATGTACATTATCATGTCATCTGCAAAGAGGGCGAGTTTGACTTCTTCTTTGCCAATTGAATGCCTTTATTTTTTTCTTTTTGTTGCCTGATTGCTGAGGCTAGGACTTCTATTACTATGTTGAATAGCAGTGGTGAGAGTGGAAATTCCTGCTGTGTTCCAGATCTTAGGGGAAAGGCTCCCAGTGTTTCTCCATTAAGAATGATATTTACTGTGGGCTTTTCGTAGATGGCTTTTAAGATGCTGAGGAATGTGTCCTCTATCCCTACACTCTGAAGAGTTTTGATCAGGAATGGATGCTGTATTTTGTCAAATGCTTCCTCTGCATCTATGGAGAAGATCATATGGTTCTTGTTTTTTCTCTTGTTGATATGATCTATCACATTGATTGCTTTACGAGTGTTGAACCAGCCTTGCATCCCAGGGATAAATCCCACTTGGTCATGGTAAATAATCTTCTTAACGTACTGTTGGATCCTATTGGCTAGTATCTTGTTGAGAACTTTTGCATCTGTGTTCATTGGGGATATTAGTGTATAATTCTCCTTTTTGGTGGGGTTTTTGTCTGGTTTTGGAATTAAGGTGATGCTGGCCTCATAGTGAGTTTGGAAGTATTCTATCTCTATCTTTTGGAACAGCTTTAGTAGAATAAGTATTGTTTCTTCTTTAAATGTTTGATAGAATTCCCCAGGGAAGCCATCTGGCCCTGGACTTTTGTGTCTTGCGAGATTTTTGATGACTGCTTCAATTTCCTCCCTGGTTATTGGCCTGTTCAGGTTTTCTATTTCTTCCTGTTCCAGTTTTGGTAGTTTGTGGTTTTCCAGAAATGCGTCCATTTCTTTTAGATTGCCTAATTTATTGGCATATAGTTGCTCATAATATGTTTTTAAAATAATTTGTATTTCCTTGGTATTGGTGGTGATCTCTCCTTTTCAATTCATGATTTTATTAATTTGAGTCCTTTCTCTTTTGTTTTTAATAAGGCTGGCTAATGGTTTATCTATCTTATTAATTCTTTCAAAGAGCCAACTCCTGGTTTTGTTGATCTGTTCCACAGTTCTTCTGGTCTCTATTTCATTGAGTTCTGCTCGAATCTTTATTAACTCTCTTTTTTCTGCTTGGTGTCGGTTTTATTTGTTCTTTCTCCAGTTCCTTTAGGTGCTAGGTTAGCTTGTGTACTTGAGTTTTTTCCAGTTTTTTGAGGGATGCTTGCACTGGGATGTATTTCCCTCTCAAGACTGCTTTTGGTATATCCTAAAGAATTTTAAACGGTTGTATCTTCATTCTCATTAGTTTTCATGAATCTTTTTAATCCTTCTCTAATTTCCTGGTTGACCCTTTCATCTTTTAGCAGGATGGTCTTTAACCTCCATGTGTTTGAATTTCTTCCAAATTTTTTTCTTGTGATTTAGTTCTAGTTTCAAAGCATTATGGTCTGAAAATATGCAGGGGATAATCCCAATCTTTTGGTAGCGGTTAAGACCTGATTTGTGACCCAGTATGTGGTTTATTCTGGAGAACGTTCCACGTGCACTTGAGAAGAATGTGTATTCAGTTGCGTTTGGATGTAAAGTTCTGTAAATATCTGTGAAATCTATCTGGTCCAGTGTATAATTTAAAGCTCTTGTTTCTTTGGAGATGTTGTGCTTAGAAGATACATAATATACAGAAAGTGCCGTGTTGAAGTCTCCCAGTATAAGTATTATTATTATCTAAGTATGTCTTAACTTTGGTTATTAATTGATTGATATACTTGGCAGCTTATACATTAGGGGCATAAATATTCATGATCGTTAGGTCCTCTTGTTGGATAGATCCTTTAAGTATGATACAGTGTCCCTCTTCATCTCTTACTACAGTCGTTGGGATAAACTTTATCTGATATGAGGATGGCTACTCCAGCTTCCTTTTGAGGACCATTTGAATGGTAAATGGTTCTCCAACCTTTCATTTTCAGGCTGTAAGTATCCTTAGGTCTCAAATGAGTCTCTTATAGACAGCAATAAATGGGTCTTGCTTTTTTATCCAGTGGCCTTTTGATGGGATCATTAAGCCCATTCACATTCAGAGTTACTACTGAAAGATATGAATTTAGTGCCATCATAATACCTATTCAGTACCTGTTTTTGTGGATCGTTTCTTTGGACTTCCTCTTTCTTTTACAGAGTTCCCCTTAATATTTCTTGCAGATCTGGTTTGGTGGTAACATATTCTTTGTTTCTGCCTATCTTGGAAGCTCTTTATCTCTCCTTCTATTCTGAATGAGAGCCTTGCTGGATAGAGTATTCTTGGCTGCGTGTTCTTCTCTTTTAGGACCCTGAATATATCCTGCCAGCCCTTCCTGGCCTGCCAGGTCTCTGTGGAGAGGTCTGTTGTTAACCTAATACTTTTCCCCAAATAGGTTAGGGATCTCTTGTCTCTTACTGCTTTAAGGATCTTCTCTTTAGGGCAGCCCAGGTGGCTCAGCAGTTTAGCGCTGCCTTCAGCTCAGGATCTGATCCTGGAGACCCGGGATCGAGTCCCACATTGGGCTCCCTGCATGGAGCCTGCTTCTCCCTCTGTCTGTGTCGCTGCCTCTGTGTGTGTGTGTGTGTGTGTGTGTGTGTGTGTGTGTCTCATGAATAAATAAATAAATAAATAAATAAATAAATAAATAAATAAAATATTTTTAAAAAATAAAAAGGATCTTCTCTTTATCTTTGGAATTTGCAAGTTTCACTATTAAATGTCGGGGTGTTGAACAGTTTTTATTGATTTTAGGGGTAGATCTCTCTATCTCCTGGATCTGAATGCCTGTTTCCCTCCCCAAGTTAGGGAAGTTCTCAGCTATGATTTCTTCAAATACACTTTCTGGTCCTCTGTCCCTTTCGGTGCCTTCTGGAACCCCAATTAAAAGTAGATTTTTCCTTCTGAGGCTGTCATTTATTTCCCTTAACCTTTCCTCATGGTCTTAATTATTTCTCTTTTCCTCAGCTTCCTTCCTTCCCATCAGCTTGTCTTCTATGTCACTCGTTCTTCTACCTCATTAACCCTCATCGTTAGGACCTCCAGTTTGGATTACATCTCATTTAATTGATTTTTAATTTCAGCCTGATTAGATCTAAATTCTGCAGTCATGAAGTCTCTTGAATCCTTTATGCTTTTTTCCAGAGCCACCAGTAGCTTTATAATTGTGCTTCTGAATTGGCTTTCTGATATTGAATTGTAATCCAAATTCTGTAACTCTGTAGGAGAGAGTGCTATTTCTGATTCTTTCTTTTGTGGTGAGTTCTTCTTTCTAGTCACTTTTCTCAGTGCAGAGTGGCTAAAAACAAGTTGTATGGAAAAAGGAAGGAAAAAAAAAGAGGAAAAAAGGAAAAAAACAAAAACAAAGAACAAAAAATGAAAATGAAAACAAAAACAAAAACAAAAAAAGGAGGGGTATCCTCTGATTCTATATACTGTAAATCCCTCTACTTCCCCTGGGGCTTTCCAGCGCTGCTTGGTCAAGAATCTGCTCTTTCCCTGTCCTTCCAGCTGGTCTTCTGGGGAAGGAGCTGCTGTGCTGATTCTCAGGTGTGTGTACCTGGAGGAGCTGCCCCGCCCCCTGCCAGGTGCATGGCTCAATGGGAGTTTTTTATCCTGTTGGGCCGCTGTTTCCTGGCAGCCCGACCCTCTCAGGCACAGGGTGACACCAGGAGGAACAACAACAGTGGTAGCAGCCAGCCTTCCAGCCCTGGAGTCAGCTCCCACAGTAACTACCGCAGTCTCCCAGTCCGCACTGGCCTGGATGCTCCCAGGATCTCGGGAGCGCTGATCTCCACAGCTCAAGGGTGCCCAGTGGCAGGAGCATCCTTGCTGTCCTGTGCCTTCCTGGCCTCCGCCTGTCCCAGGGGAACGCAGGATCCTGGGCTGTGTTCCCTGGTGCCCTGGGATCCGTGGCCTGCCTCAACTTTCCTGTTTCCAGGAGCTCCTTTTATATTAAGGGAGACAAATAGAACATGTAAAGCTCTGGGTAGGATGTGTATATGAAATAGGATAGCAGGGATGGTCTCAGAGAGTAGGTGACATTTGAGGAAAGATGAAAAAGGGAACAGAGACCTAGATTTGTGCATACACAGATCAGTTTGGATCTTAAAGGACTACTCATTGACATGGATTTACGGACCTTGGTGGTCAAGTAATCATTGCCAAATATCTCACAAGGTCACATATTTGGCTTATCATCCAAGTCATGTACCTATTAAGATAAGCTTTCTAGGGGTGCCTGGGTGGCTCAGTCAGTTAAGAAACTGTTCGTTTTGGCTCAGGTTATGATCCTCAGATCCTGGGATCTAGCCCTCACATGGAGCCCTGAGTGGGGCTCTGCCCTCAGCAGGGAGTCTGCTTGAGGATTCTCTTTCTCACCCCCTGGCCCTCCCTCCATTTGTGCTTTCTCTTTCTCTTTCTCTAAAATATTATTTTTTTAAGTTAAGCTTTCCCTTCTTGCCTCAGTAACTAAGGTCTCTGCCCCATTACCTGGTCTCTGACACTTGGTGATTCTGATCTCCCCACTGAAATCTGGTCCCCATTTAATACATTAACTCCCACCAGCACTCTGGCCAACACAAAACACTAAAGCTCATTCACACCTTTAACTACAGTCAGTTTCCAGAATGACCTGAGGGTCAAATACAAAGTCAAATCTTAAAGGAGAGGGTTTATGAGCTTATATATCTATAAGCTATATATATATCTATATATGGAAAAGTAACTACCAGATTTTGGAATTAAATATGTATATTTATATATGTACTATTACTTTATCATTAAAGTATTACATTATTACATATATTACACATGTAATTTTTATAAATATAAAAGTCTGAAGGTTGCATATAGAAAGGGATTATCAAGAAACTAGACCAAATACGGAAAAAGATAATTTTAGACTGAGCTGAGTTTATCAATACACACATGCATTAACCAGTGACTGAATTCAATGTGCAAGCTCAAGCAGCTGGGAGTGCTTCTAACTTGTTGGCCTGGCTGTTTTTGCTGAACCTGGACTCAACAGTGATCTGAACTACAAAAAAAAAAAAAAAAAAAAAGATGTCAAAAATTCCTTAGAACAGTGTGAAGAAAGAATCTACACATTTAGGGAACTCTACCCATTAGACTATATTTATCACATGTAATTTATCCACCAACCCTTAGCCTTTCCCTTCAAGAAGCTTGGTTGTCAAGACACCAAGAAATAGCTTTGTGAGAAACATACTGTTATTTTATTAAATGTATATTTATTCATGTGGATATTTTCAACACATGCTGAAATAAAATTACTATTGCCTGAAGAACATCCTTGTTCCCAAAGTTATAACCAATTAATATCAGAAACTAGACATAAGTATCATACGGCAGGATTTGCCCCAGTTTATAACTGATGTGAAAAAATCAATATGGAAAATTAACTTTCTTGCTTTAAGGATTGGTGAAGTTTCTCCTAATAATATTTATGTATCTGAATGTTTTCACTATAAGACAAAAAGCTTATTTATTTTTATTTTGCAAAATATTATAAGTTGAACGATTCCCATTCCAATGAGTATGACTGTTTTTCCAAGACCTCAGAAGAAGGTAATAGCTAACTAAATAACCCACCTCCATCTCTAGGAAAACAATATCTGTTTTGCAGGACAAATACTTAAACACTAAAATAAATTCTAAATGAATATTTGAGAGCCATAATAAAATAAAGCAAAAAAAAAATGTGTTTCTGATAGATATAAGTTTCTTGACACGGTCTTGAAACATGTAAGGCTTTTCACTTCCACTCCATCTGCTTCAAGAGTTTACTACTGGAATGCCCAATTAACACATTAATACTCCAGAGGTCACCACTCCAAAAGCTGAGGCCAGACTCTCAGACTACATATGGGTTACCTGGATCTAAAGTCCTCATCATCTTCAAGGCTCCTCCCACAATTCTGAATTATATGCATACCAGATTAATGTTGGTTTTTACCTTTTCACTTTCTCTAATGCATTATCTCATTTCTCCTATTATTCACAATATTTTTATTTTTTTAATCTTTTTTTTAAATTTTTATTTATTGGGATCCCTGGGTGGTGCAGCGGTTTAGCGCCTGCCTTTGGCCCAGGGCGTGATCCTGGAGACCCGGGATCGAATCCCACGTCGGGCTCCCGGTGCATGGAGCCTGCTTCTCCCTCTGCCTATGTCTCTGCCTCTCTCTCTCACTGTGTGCCTATCATAAATAAATAAAATAAATAAATAAATAAATTTTTATTTATTTATGATAGTCACAGAGAGAGAGAGAGAGAGGCGCAGAGGCAGAAGCAGGCTCCATGCACCGGGAGCCCGACGTGGGATTCGATCCCGAGTCTCCAGGATGGCGCCCTGGGCCAAAGGCAGGCGCCAAACCGCTGCACCACCCAGGGATCCCTCACAACAATATTTTTAGATCAGTTTTTTGCTACTTCTTTCCACAGGCATAATCACTACTCAGTGTGGCATGATTTCCCTATCCCTTTGACTATTAAAGGAGATTTCTACAGAGTATGTTGTGCTTATTCTTTTCCTCTGTGTTCAGAATTATCTTTTCCAAATGTATTTCCCATCACCACGTCCCTGCAACTTACCTTGAAGTTAATAGTTACATTTCATTGCTTGGCAATTACATTAAACCCCTCTGCCAATCTTTTAAGGAAATTCAAATAACGTATTCTCTTTCTTCTTTAATATGGCTTCTTGCTTTAAGGAAACGAGCCTCTCGGAGAAGGACTCCTGGCAGACCTGCCCAGAGAAGAAGCCCCAGTCTGCCAGGAGGGCACTTCCAGGTCCTAAAAACACCACCCCTGCCAGTCAGTCCTCGGAAGTCTCGGAGGGGCCTTGTCCCTAACTCTCCAGAAGGAAGAGGCCAGCGGCCTGTTCAATGGCCGAGTCGTTCCGAAGTAGCCTACACGGCTGGAATTTGACTTTAGATGATGCCACCGGCACAAAGAAATGGGGAAAAGACCCGGCCTCAGACCTCCGTCAAAGAGACTGAAGACGAGGCAGGGAAGCCCACCTCCATCCCCCCCCCACCCCCGTGCCCTCCCCCGCCCCAGCCGCGCCTCAGGCGGGCCTTCCAACCCGGACTAGGTCAACGCTAACCGGCGGGAGGTGGCACGGAGCCGCCTCCCCCTCCCTCGCCTCAGGTTGCTCTAGCCGGGCCGGCCAGGCCTGCGGGTCAAGCCCCGGGCACCGGGCCCGCTGCCACAAAGGACTCACCTCCCCGCCAGAGGACGGCAGCCTGCGGTGCGGGCGGCGCAGGCGCTGAAGGAGCCGCGGGTGACAAGGGAACCGCCGACTCCCGGCGCATGCGCTCCTGGCTCCCGGGCTCCCGCCGGCGCCCGGGTCCCCTCAGCCGGGCCTGCACCAGCCTCAGACCTGAGAGAGGAGGGAGGACTTCCAGGACCCCAGGTTCCGGGAACAGGGCCGACGTGCTTCATCTGAAGCAATGCAGGACTTCCTCTTTATTTTTTTTTTTAATCTTCTCTAATTCTTCATTTTCAGGATCACTGGAGTTACTATTTAATTTTTATCATAAGTAGCTGTAGTTTTTTTTTTAAATAATAAATTTATTTTTTATTGGTGTTCAATTTGCCAACATACAGAATAACACCCAGTGCTCATCCCGTCAAGTGCCCCCCTCAGTGCCCGTCACCCATTCACCCCCACCTCCTGCCCTCCTCCCCTTCCACCACCCCTAGTTCGTTTCCCAGAGTTAGGAGTCTTCATGTTCTGTCTCCCTTTCTGATATTTCCTACCCATTTCTTCTCCCTTCCCCTCTATTCCCTTTCACTATTATTTATATTCCCCAAATGAATGAGAACATACACTGTTTGTCCTTCTCGGATTGACTTACTTCACTCAGCATAATACCCTCCAGTTCCATCCACGTTGAAGCAAATGGTGGATGTTTCTCGTTTCTAATGGCTGAGGAATATTCCATTGTATACATAGACCACAGCTTCTTTATCCATTCATCTCTCAATGGACTTCATCTTTAAAAAGCCGGCCCTGGGCAGCCCCAGTGGCCCCGCCGTTTAGCGCCAGCCTGGGGTGTGATCCTGGAGTCCCGGGATCAAGTCCCATGTCGGGCTCCCTGCATGGAACCTGCTTCTCCCTCTGCCTGTGTCTCTGCCTCTCTCTCTCTCTCTCTCTCTCTCTCTCCTCTCTGTGTCTGTCATGAATAAATAAATAAAATCTTTAAAAATTAAAAAAAAAAATTAAAACCCGGCCCTGAAGAAACATCCCACATACCTCAAGTCCAGCTGCTCCTGAAGGACTGCCCTCAGACACTGGTGGATGCCCCTGAGACAGTGTATGGGATGTGGATGCATCTGCCCCGAAGTCCAGGAGTCGGCCTGAGGCGAGGCTGGAGGAGGTTGGCCACCTGCGAGCCCCAGGGGTTTGCTGTGCTGCATCCACTTTGATGTGTTCTCGCCCGGGGACCTGCTGCTGCCCATGTGGCCCATGGTGGGCTCGTGGACATGCTGCAGCACACCAGGAGGACCGGGAGCCTGCCACACGAGGGACACAGAAGGAGAGCCTGTGCTGAACAGCAGGGTGACGGGTCTGTGTAAAGTGCCTGTGGATGGGAAAGATCATGGACGTGGACAGGTTTGGGGGGATTGTGTACCAGGCAAGGAAGGAGGCCCAGAGACAGAAGGAACTTGCCAAAACAGAGATCCAGAAGATGCTGAAAGAAAAGGACCAACTTACAGCGGACCTGAACTCCATGGAAAAATCTTTTTCCGACCTCTCAGAGGTGTTTGAACAACTAAAGGAGTTGATCAAAGGCTACTCAGTAATGAATGCTTCCTAACCAATGAAGGATTGCCAAAGTACACTGATTACATTGTAAGAATTGAAAAGGCAGGCCAGAGATACCAAGCACCTGAAAGTCCGTGCAGAAAAGGAAGACAAACCGGCAGATGAGAAGATCAGCCGCATCCAGAGCAAGGCCCAAATAGAGTCCTTGGCCTTCCAGGAGTGCCCAAGGAAGGAGCAGGTGTACATCCACTTGCTGGAGAAAGCCACTGAGCAGAAGACATTTTTTTTTGTTTTATTTATTTATTTGAAGGGGGTGTGGCAGAGGGAAAGAGACTCTGTAGCAGACTCCTCCCTGAGCAGGTGGGGTCTCTATCCCACGACCCTGAGATCATGACCTGAGTCAAAACCAAGAGTTGGGTGCTCAACCCTCTGGAGCCACTTCTGAGCAATATAAGAATGCAATGTAAGAAAATAATGAACTGACCAGAATCAGTTGATGACCTCATTTCCAAAATGGAGATGATCTGAGATAGAAGTTCCTGACCAGTTCCCATCCTCCCTTCAGTCTGTCTGATTCTGTTAGAAGTTTCCATGCTCTTCTCTCTTAAATTCAACTCATTTTAATACTAGATTTTTTTTTTTTAATTTGCACTTATTCTATGCAGAATTTACTCCCGGGCCATAAGTTTTTGTTTCTTCAGTTTCTTCTGGGATATCTTTTTCTTCTGTGCAACCTCCTCTTCTGGTTTAGGAACAATCTGCTCTTTTTCAGTAAGAATCATCTCGATGTAGCAGGGAGAGTCATTTGTGGGTTAATCTGGCCATGAGCCCTGTTGGTTCTATGTCGCATCTCGGGGGCTTTGTTTACCTGGATGTGCTCAATGACCAGAGAATCTACATCTAAACCCTTAAGTTCAGCATTACTCTCTGCATTTTTAAGCATGTGCAGTAAAAATTCAGCACTCTTCTTGGGCCACGGACCCTGTGTCCAGCCCCAGTGTTTGGCCTGCACACACCTATCAACTCCACCATTGTAATGATGGGATGGTACACACTACTTCTGCAAGGTGACATCCTTCAGATACTTGGTGGCTTTTCGGATATGCCTACCCTTGATGGCCTGGGCAGTTTCATGCATGTTCTTAAAGTGAACACGAAGATTTGAACCTCTTGACTTGCATGATTTTGTAGTTTTCTGGGCTCAGAGAGTAGCGAACCATCTCCGGAGACCTCCAGAGTGACCCTTCAGGCCGCTCAGGGGAAGAGGAAGAGCCTATACTAGATTGGTTTTATTATTTTTCTTATTTTTTAGATTGTTTTTAAAAAGAAAACTAAATACAGCTTCCCTTAAGTGAAAGAAAGAAAGAAAGAAAGAAAGAAAGAAAGAAAGAAAGAAAGAAAGAGTGCCAGATGTTTCTTATAATACTACTGAAGTTTTGACTGTTCCCTTCCCTATGCTTCCTTACATCTACCTGAAATACAGTTTTTCTTTGACTTGAATCTTCACTCTTTCTGGATCCATGTCTCTATTCTCTGTGTTCTTCTATGTGCAAAGTGCCTTCAAGCCCATGAATGTAACAAACACATGGAAGCATCCCTAGGTCTTTTCCATAAGTGTGCACACCGTGTCTTCCACATGGCATCATTTCTTTCCTAAATACAGATGTCTCCTGTTTGTTTTTTAATACTCTCAAAACATGGGAATCAAATTACTGTATGCTACCCTAGAAATGATTAATTCTGGTACTTAACATAAGGCCCATGGATCCCAGAGAATTAATGAGTGGGTTTCAGAAAATCCATGAACCCCCTCCCTGCCACAGGATTGTGTTTTACAAAAAAAATGCCAAGAATCACTGATCTATTCTAGCACTCATAACTTTACAGCTGAAGAAACTGAAATTCAAGGTCAGAAAACTAAATTACTTGAAGGGAATAGACTTTTTGAATCCTGTTCCTTTCAACTTCTGAACTCAATTTCACATACTCTTGGGGGTATAAAATTCCATGAAATGTCTTCAAAATCCATTACCCTGCCTGCAGGCAGAAATTGTCATAAAGATCCCAGCAGATGCAACTCATGATACTGTTAAAGATCTCCTGGGAAAGGGATTTCATAATTTCCTTCAGTTTTCTTTCACAGAAACATAAAATCAGCCTCTTAGAGCAACCAATAGATTCTATTACTTCTCCTTCTTATATCCTGAAAACACACACACACACACACACACACACACACACACCCCTGAGGCTTTCATTTAGGAAATCAAGTAAAAGTATAATTTACCTCACGTATACTCTCTATCAAATATTATTTCAACTTGAGCTTTATTTGAATATGAAAATTAAACAAAGCAATATTAAATTAGTTTTTGTGTTTTTGTTACATAAAAGCTCAGGTTGATAAACTCAAGGTTTATCACAAATCCTTTAACCAAGGTAACAACTGTTTGTAGTGTTAACATGACATGTTTATTCTATCTTTGTGAGATCATATTGAAAATGAAAATCCCTGCCCTCGCCTGTGCTCATGGAGTAACAACAACAGTAGGAAAGTTTCTGGACCAGCCATTGGATCCCTAAACCATCTCCAGGCTACAGAGGTTGGGTGGGAATAGAACATGATATTTCTTCCTCCTAAGTTTAAATGCCTTCGGCAGTGTCCAGGAATCCCTACCCTTCTCTCATACTCCTTCGGACAGTTTGTTGTTACTCTGCAACGAAGAGTAGGATTTTGAGTGACTTGCACTTCCTCAGTTCAAGTGAAACTATTTCAAACCATTTCCATTTCCATCTCCAAGTATCTATAGCACAGGAAAACAATAGAAAATATTGAACAAAAAAAAGAAAATATTAAACATAATGAATAGCAGTCAAACAATCTCTTGACAGCATGATCCATCAAAATAGTATTGTAGGTCTGTTTATGTACAGAATCAAAGGGGCCAAGTCTAAAAGTGGCAAACCATTTTTGCTTTTTCTCAGCCTAAATCAGTATTGATGTTATTGGGGGGAAAAATAAACTGACCAAGCGAGTGCAATCTTCAGTGCATGGAGCCATACAGAAAAAACAGACAATTCAGCAGTTGGAGAGAGAAGAGCTGAGGGAGATGGATCAAACAAATCCTAGCTACTGCTAGGAAACCATCCAGATGATTGTTTGGGATCAAAAAGGGAACTGAAGCTTGACCTGTAACAATTTGGGAAAGGATGTAGAGCAAGCTGACAGAATCATTGAAAAAGAGGATTGCTTGAATATGGATATGGGAATAAGAAGTTGAATAAGAGAGTTGGCATGGATAGATGTCTGGAAATAAAATCACATTCCCCTTCAGCACGTTTCACTAACAAGGAAAAAGGTGTGTAAGCAAAAGTAAATTGTGCTGTTCCTTTCCAAAGGGAGACTCGGAGATCTCTGCCTGTCTGCCTTCCTAAGGTCCTGACATACCTAAAGAGATTGTTCAAGGTGTGTATTGTTGCATTTTAGAAGATAGTCTAAACTCTAAAAACACCATGATTGAATACTGCTCAAGCACTGAAGAGTGGCTAGTCAAATGCTGCTATTTTCCCAGGATGCTTTCTCTGTAGGGAGTAAATAGCCATTTTCCTTTTTTCACTGGCACTATGGTAGAGTGAAGTGGTTGAGTGGATATTCATGACATAGGAACTCTACTGCTTTTGGTCAACTGCTATTCTTATCATTTGACAGTGTCTTTTGAATAAGATTTGGTCTGAAAGGGTACCTAGAGAAGTTTCATATAAAGAGGCAGTCTGTGTTTAGATGGTCCTTTCTAGTTCCTCTTGTGCATGGTGTGAGAAATGTCTTTCTGAAAGAAAGTCAAAAGGCATTGTTTCTTCCTCAAGCATCAGTTCCCTACCAAACTGCATAGAAAATTGATAGCAAAAGGGGGAGTGTTGGGGGCAGGAGGAAAAGAGAGAAAACATTCTTAGTGTATAAGCAAAGACACATATGCATCAAAACAGAAAGGCAATGTTGGTTTTTCACTATGAAAGTTAAGGGTAACTTTTTAACATTAAAGTGTGACTCGTTCTTGAAATTTCTCAGAATATTTTTGTAGTCTCAAGAATATATTTGTAGAGCTATAATTGAGTTACAACATTAAATTAGTTTTAGGTGTAAAACATAATGATTTGATATTTTCATATATTGCAAAGTGATTACCATAATAAATCTAGTTAACATCCTACTTAACATCCACTGTACATGGTTACAGATTTTTTTCTTGTGATAAGAACTTTTATGATTTACTTTTAGCAACTCCCAATAAGCAAAACAGTAATTTTAACTATAATTGCCATGCTGTATATTACATCCCGGTGACTTAGGTATTTTTTAAAAATTTTGCCTTTGATTCTCCTTAGCCATCCCCCCCGCCCCCCCCACACACACACATTTCTGTATCTGTGGGGTTATTTTTGTTTGTTTTGTTATTTTTTAGATTCTACATATAAGTAAGATCATATGGTATTTGAGTTTTTCTATTTGATTTATTTTACTTAGCATAATGCCCTATGTTGTTGCAAGTAGCAAGATTTCATTCTTTTTGATAGCTAAATAATATTCCATTATATAAGGATAGATAGAGAGATTGATTAATCACATTTCTTTATCCATTCATCCATTGATAGATACTTGTTTCCATGTCTTGGCTATTGTAAATAATGCTGTAATGAACAGGGGTGTGTATACATTTTCAAATTAGTGTCGTCATTTTCTTGGAACAAATGCCTGGAAGTGGAGTTGTTGGATTATATGATGGTTCTATTTTTAATTTTTTGAGGAACCTCCATACGTATCATTTTCCATAGTGGCTGTCCAATTTACACGGCCCTTGACAGTGCACAAGGGTTCCTTTTATTCTACATACTCTCCAAACTTGCTATTTCTTGTCTTTTTAATTCCAGCCATTCTAACAGATGGGAGGTGATTATCTCATTTTGGTTTTGATTTGCATTTCCCTAATGATGAGTGATGTTGAGCATCTTTTTCATATACCTATTGACCATCTGTATATCTTCTTTGGAAAAAAGTCTACTCAAATCCTTTGCATATTTTTAAATTGGATTGTTTGGGGCTTTTCTTGCTGCTGAGTTGTATGAATTATTTAAATATTTTGGGTAATAACCTCTTATCAAACATATGTTTTGCAGATACTTCCCCCATTTAGAAGGTTGCCTTTTATTTTGTTGATGGTTTCATTTCATAGTCTTTATTGTTCCATATACATCATTTCTCCCATTGTTAAATCCCTTAATACTTATAAAAACCTTAATATTTATAATACTTATACTGTATAATAAAATTGACTTCCATAAGCCATTTATAAACTCAGCAAAAAAGAAAATGATTTAAGAAGTTTTCACACACAGTTAAACTTCATTAAAACCCAGATGCTAATTTCAAAAATAAAATATATTTCTATCTAATATTTTAGTTTGCTTCTTATATATTAAGGGGAATTGGAATTGCTATATAATAAAAGATATTGTCAAATAAAGCTTTACTTTTACACTTCTAAATATACTTTGTTTTTTGCCTTTAAAAATAAATGGTTATGACTTTTTCAAAAAGGATAATGTTTATTATCCTAAAATTAAGTAAATTAAAGGAAAATGTAAACCTTTAATATGGAACAAAGGTCTGAAAGTGAAAATGAGAAAAATTGAAGAAGAGAATGATTTAGGAAATTCTTAAAAAACAAATGGTGGAAAGAAGAAAAAAGAAATGATGCCTTATTGACTTCTAAGCAAAATGCACAGTCATATCATCATAATTATAATATATAAAATTATAATATAAATACAGATTTATATTTTATATAAATATATATTTAAAAATATATAATATATAACAAAATATATAATATATAATATATAATATATAAATATATTTTTTAATATTTTATATTATAAAAGACTTGTTATAAGAAAATAATTAACAGGATACATACAAAAAATATGAAGTTAATAAATTACTCAGAAGTATTTGAGTAAAAACTTACAACTAAAGAGGCATAATAAGGCTCCTTTTATGACTTGAAAGATACAAGAAAATGATATATATGAAAAACTGCCTCTATCACATTGCTTTTTAAATGGTCTAGAGATGAGGAAATGTAATTTTTTTTAATTCATGAGAGACACAGAGAGAGAGAGAGGCAGAGACATAGGCAGAGGGAGCAGCAGGCTCCCTGGGGTGAGCTTGATGGAGGACTTGATCCCAGGACCTTGGGATCACGCCCTGAGTCAAAGGAGACGCTTAACCACTAAGCAACCCAGGCATCCCATTATTTTAAAAAATCCTGAATGAAAAGTTGATAAACCCAAAAGTCATTTTTTTTTTCCTGCATAGATTTTTACTACTAAATCAGTGTGGTGGAGAAAAATATATTTCAAGCTCCAAGAGTATTTTTCATGTCAGTGCCTAAGTGAAGAACTTGAAACAAAGAGACAAGTACTTCCGTTTGTAGTAGACTAATATCCCTAGGTAGGAAAGCTGTCACAAAGGATGTCAGGGATAACCACAGGTGGCTCCCACCAGACATCTTAATTTAAATTAATATTGGTGTGCCAAATGAAGTTTTAATTTAATCAGGTAGCTATTATACTCTCAGAATCCTAACTAGGAAATAATTTATTATCTAATTAACTCAAAAAGGTATAAGCCATAAATGTACACTTATTTTTTAATTAACACATTAGATGTAACAGGAATCTCTGTGTATTTTATGTTACCATTTACTGAGATAACACATAGGAAATTATTTTCATGGATATGGAATAATAGCCTTTTCAACATGATCTTCAATGGAACCATTCAAATAAAAGCCAATGACTTAATCATCTCCAATATTTTTAAAGTATTTTTTAAATTTAAATTAAAAATTACAATATTCCTTTTATGAGTAACTAAAGGTTATTTAGTCGTGGTTATGATTTTTTCTATAAGTACATACTTCTGGGATACCTGGGTGGCTCAGTGGTTGAGCATCTGTCTGGCTCAGGGCATGATCCCAGAGTCCCAGGATCAAGTCCCACATTGGCCTTCCTGCTTGAAGCCTGCTTCTCCCTCTGCCTGTGTCTCTGCCTCTCTCTCTCTCTCTGTCTCTCATGAATAAATAAAATCTTTTTTTAAAAAAAGTATATACTCCTACTTTATCTCTAAGATCTATAAAATGTGAGAATCTCTGTTCTAGAAAAGAGTCATTTCTTGTCAAATTATCAATTTTAATCAATGTCTTTTGAGTAATAGCTGTGTGCCCAAATCCAGATTAGTGCTTAGTGAAATGAAAGGCAGCATGACATGATCCCAACTAGAGGAGTTTAAAATTTATTTGAAAATATAAGCCTACTTATATGACAAGTTTTATGGTAAAAAGTAAAAAATCCATGAATGTTGGTAAAAATAGATTTCAAAATGTAAACAAAACAAAAAGCAAAAAGGGGAATAAATTTCATGGCTTTGTATAAACAGTATCTCAAGAAAGCTGAAAGAAATGAAATTGATGCTATTAAGAAGAAAAGGGAATGACATCTAAAAATACAGAAAAGCATACAGTCATATCATTCTGAAGGTTATAAAGGATTACAAAAGTGTCCTGATTAAGCCACCCACTCAAGGTTGTGCTTAAAGGCTAAAAGGCAAAGTGTAAGTGTGTGTGTGTGTGTGTGAGAGAGAGAGAGAGACAGACAGACAGACAGAGAGAGAGAAAATGGGAGGGGAAGAGAGAAAATGTGAGCTAATGTTCAGTGAATTCTAATTTTATGTCAAAGACCCTTCCAAGTACTTTAAATTTGTTATTTTATTTAATCATTACACAACTGTATGATATTTTTAGTATTATTTTAATCTGATTTAATATATACATTTTTAAACTGATTTTATGTTTGAAGAAACAATGTTCTGAGGGGTTAAATAGCTTTTCTAGGTTACATCATAAAAGTTTTAGTTAACATTTGAACCCCAGCAGCTTAATTCCAGATCTTACTCTTTCAAATAATATGATACAGGTATACAGCCTAAGAGCATGAGCTCTGGATCAAGGCTGCCTGGATCTGAATTTCTGCTCCAAATTTACTTCTTTGGGTTCTGGCACTAGTTACTCAAAAGCTCTGAGCTTCAGTTTCTTTGTGTGCAAAATGGGAATAATAATGGTAGTTAATTCACTAGATTGCTAAACAAATTATAGATAAAATAACATAAAGGTACCTGGTCCATACTAAGTACCTTAAAAATGTTAATAGTGGTAGTAGTACTCTTATATTAAATCTTTGTAAAAATTTAAATGTCCCATGTAAGAAGAGATTGATTAATTGAAAACAGAGTTTTGTTCCTAAGCTAAGCAATATTTATGCAGCTTATTGTTTCCCCAGAACCTATGGTATTGATTCCAATGGCGAATATGTCTATCCCCATTTATAGAACAACACCCACTAATCAGTTAAGTGAGGTCCACTGTCTTCATTGAGACCTGATGTCGGGCACAGTCCTCACAATCTTTAGTGATGCTCAGTTTGGTCCATTAGCACCAGATGACAGACACTGTTCTTGCAGGACCCTGTTTCATGTTTCTACCCAACAACAGCTAAGACTTCCATTTTCACTCTGTGGTATAGAACTAATATAGAAATAATGTCAAACCATCATGCCAATATCAACGTGCCACTAGGGGGGCTTAGAAATTCCAGCAATAGCTACAATTCTAGCCTGAAACCCTGCTCATCTCTGTTGGTTACACCCAATCACTGTCATAAGTCAGGGCCCCTCTTTGTTCTGTTGTGTTTTGTTTTTTACTTGTTATGTGCTTATATTTTTCCCTACTGTGTCTTTCATATTTGTGAATCTAGATTGTATTTTTTCCTTTGTTGTTCCTATTAAACACACACACAGACAAAAGCACATGATAAGTTTCTTATCTTGATCAATTAATTTTCAAATGTTAATAAGTAAGAAGGTAATGGATATGGATGAGTAACCTGTCATATAAAAGTAGCTAACTCTGGGGGCACCTGGGTGGCTCAGTCACTTAAGCAGCTCTCTTCAGCTCAGGTCCTGATCTTGAGGTCCTGGGATCAAGCCCCAAGTCCTGCTCAGCAGGGAGACTGTTTCTTGCTCTTCCTCTATGTTCTTTCTCACTCTCTCTCTCAAGTAAATAAATACAATCTTTTCTAAAAAGTAACTAATTTTGAATAAAGTATAGTGAAAAACCAATAGGTTTTCAAACATGATTCTATTTTTTTTAATGAAAATTTAAAAGCCAAACAAGAATAGAAACATCTTCCTCTAATTTCTTATATTTTGCCAATATTAAGTTTTTTTCAAAACAAAATGGACCAAAAGTTAGTGAAATAGTCATGCTAACAGAATATCTCTGTTAAGGCATTTAAATGTAAATGTCTTTTGAAAAAACTCATAGATTGCACAAAAAGTGTTATTTTTATTTTTTTTGTGTTTGCAATCAGAAAAAATGTTGAAAGCACAAAGGAAAAACAAAAAATTACTCCAATATGATTACTTATTATAATGAACATTTAAATGTTAGTATAAATGATCCTAGTCCTTTATCTATGGGTGTACAGAATCATATATGAATCATATATCATACATTTCATTATCAAGATGTACTGAATGCTTGTTCTTGGTCTCTCTTTGTCATGCCTCTATGTTACTTCTATTGATAAGATACAGGCTTACCAAGAGTCAGTTGATTTTTGTTCCCAAAAATGTAAGTGGGAACTGTAAAAGAAAAAATCACAGACTGAATGTGTACAGCCAACATAACTATAAACAATTGAGGTGGGGATGATAAAAATCTGGAAGTAATCTTTTTTCAAATCATTTTTCTACTGTTTTCAAGTTCTTGCTATAGTTAAAAAAAATTAACATTGGTAGTATTTGTTAATCAATTGATTCATTCATTCACAATTTTGTTCATTCAACAATCACTTATAAGCATTTTGATTATGCCAAGGAATAATTTCTGGGAATCAACAACCAATAAAGCAATACAAATTCTTGTCCTCATAAAGCTTGAGTGGAAAAGAGAGGCAATGAACCTATAAATATGTTTGTGGACAGTGCAGCACTCTTTGAATGAATAAGAGGAAGTACCGTTTACAAAGGGTGCTCAGTGAAGATCTGTTAAAACAGCATGTGAGCTGGGGTACCAGGATGGTACAGTTGGTTGAGTGCCCGACTATTGGTTGAGGCTCAAGTCGTGATCTCAGGGTCATGAGATCCAGCCCTGTCTCGAGCTCCACGCCCAGTGCAACGTCAGCTTAAGACTCTCTCTCCCTCCCTTCCCTCAAATAAATAAATAAATAAATAAATAAATAAATAAATAAATAAATCTTTAAAAAAAATCAGAATGAAAGCAAACACCCAAAGGAAGAAGAGGAACAGCCATGTGGCTCTGTGAGAGCAGAGCTTCCCACACGGGAAGGAATAGAACCACAAAGGACTAGCTTAGGAACCCTAAAGAGGACATGTGACCAGGGGGCAGGGAGAGAGGGGAGAGTGTGAGTAGGTGAGGTCAGAGAGCCAGATGGAAAGGTAAATCAGCACAACTTGGCAGAAAGCGATAAGGAATGAAGATTTTTCTGTGTGAGGTGAAAACCATTGGAAAGTTTCAGCAGAGTGGCCAGCTCTGACTTCCTTTTAAAGAATCATATTGGCTGCTGGGTAGAAAAGAAGGGGCAAAGGTGAAAGCTAGAAAGCTTTAGGAGGCTCATGCTGTTTGGAATAAAGTGGCAAAAATTAAGGGTTGAGAAGTGGTTTAATTTTGGATATATTTTAGTTTTGCTGAGGGACAAGATTTAACAATTCCAAGTTTTGGGGAAACTGGGAAAACTAGAATGCAGTTTGAAGGATGATGATGATGACGATGATGATGATGATTCAAGAAGAATGCCACAGAAGAAATCCCTGCTTGGGAAAAAAGAAAACTCTCTTGCACCGAAAAAAAATGATGAATTATAATACATTTCTGCTTCCAGTGAAAATTAAAATTTTAAGACAAATATGTTTCCTTTTAGTGATTATTACTTGGCTAAATTTTCCTATGAATCCATCAATTATGAACCTAATCTCATCAGGTAAAGAGCTTTCTATGGTTTATTACTGTTAATTATAAAAACAACCCTAGGGACACATGGTACTTCGTGAAGTATGGTACTTTGTGAAGCAGATACTATGTGACTTCAAAATCCACTTTTTAAAGTAAGATTACTGCTTTTTTACTTACTCTTTCTGTCACCTTTTTTCTTCTTTCCTTCATGTAAGAAAAAAAAAATCATAATATGAACACACTTCGTTTTCTGTTCTGGATGCTGCCTCAGTCAGCTCCTGTTGAAAAGTTACAAGTTCCTTGTTATCATCACTCCTCAATCCCTTTTTACCCAGCTGGCACTCCAAAACACACTATAATCAATATAGATATGTGTTGTAAAATTATATTTCCATAACAGAGTCAATTGACTTCCACCCAAGTTGAAAAAAACAAATGTCCAAGTGTTCAGAACCTTTTTTCTTCTATACAGAAGAAGTTGTTAATGCCTCATAAACACTGAGGAGTCTGCACAGTGGAAAGAAAGGGGAGGATTTAGTAGATAACTGGGCAACTGCTTGGACAGAGAGTAGAAAGGGTAGTTGTCAGCATGAGACATCAATACCTTCAATAGTTCTCTGCAGATTCCTGAAGCTTTGGAGCACTCCAGACAGGATGTGAGAGCCGTACAAAGTCATCTGGAGAGCAGAACAGCATGGCTGCATCAGTCATAGAATTGAACTTCACATTTTACATTAAAATGTGTATTCCAGGATGACAGGAGGTTCCTTAATTACAGAAATCACTAGAAGTAAAGAGCAAGAAATGAGAATGACCTTCTGGGAGATAATGGTACATAACACTAACCCTCCCCACTTCTCTTACAGCATTATTTATTGTCAAGTAAGTTTCAGATATGCACTTATATCAAACCTAAGACTGAAGGAAATAAAATTTCTGTCATCACGGCATTATTTATGTCTGTGTGGACTATGACTGCAACACTGCCCTTTAGGATAAACTTGCTTCAACCACAGGGAGCAATATTGAAACTGATCCACTGAGAAACATATTCCTATATAAATTGTTTTTGTTGTATTCATTTCCACTCTAGCTGCCATGACTTAATAGCTGTAACAGACTCATGATATCATGTTGTTTCCAAGAATTGCTTCACTTGAAGGTCTGAAGCACACAACTAAAATATTGAGTGTGTGAGAGTCATGCATGAGCTATAAAAAGCAGAAGGGAATTAGCATCAACACCAATATCTTGGCTGAGTGTCTAAATGTTATCCTTTGACAGTGGCAGACTATTAAACAATTTTTAAATAAGACATTTTTTCCACCACAAGGAAAACATTCATTTATACTTTACAACTCAGGATTTAAGGCTTTAAAATAAAATACGCTGTCTGTACCATGAATTATCTAAAGGCATTGAAAAGACCTGCCAATACAATCGGCTTGAGATTGGAAGGTTTGAAACTGCTTTTAAATGAAAAAATGGTGTCTAACAAATGAGTCATAGACAAAAGGCCAAATCATCTCATTCTGAAGAAAGTGGGAAATGTCAAAAAACAAGTATTGCATAAGAAAATATGAATAAAGAGTGGCAAAAAGATTACTTTATACTTACTAACTTTTGCTATCTGTACCATGGTCTTAGACATTTCAGTTATAGTTTATTTAATAGCAAGCGTCACGTGTTTTACAAGCCAAGCTCATCTCCCGTGGCATTTCATTCATCTGTGGCACATACTTTGCCAAGGTAATATGACAAGTAGTGTTGCCTATAGCCAGAGAACTTCACTGTGATTTCATTATCTAACTCAGAATTTCTCAGCAGAGGTGCTATTGACATTTGGGGATGGATAATTCTTTGTTGCAGGGCACTGTTCCTGTACGTGCAGGATAATTAGCAGCAGCCCTGGCCACTGTGTACTAGGTACCAGTAATATCTCTCCAGTTGGACAATCCCAAATGTCTGTAGAAATTGTCAAATATCATCATGGGGTAAATTCACCCTCAGTTGGGAACCACTAATCTAAATCAAAAAGTTATGCAATTAAAAAACGATGCTATATGTTAAAAATTTTGCCATGTATTTAGATACATGTACACTTGTCCAATTATACCTTCTCCATGAATTCTTTAATACTCTATATAATGAAATTTACTTATATTGCCCTATGAAATTAGAATTAAGTAAAATGTCTTAGGTGGATCATGCTTCTAAATAAAGGAGCTTGTGCTTTCTGAACAAGCAGAACTGTACATGTGGTCTCTAGTCCTTAAACGCAGATTGTGTGGGCTCACGAGTCTCCAAATGGCTGTCAAGATAATGAAAAAGGAAGAGGAAGTGAAGACAGAAATGAAAAATTAAATGGAATGAAAATCTTAGTGAGGAAAGAGTGATAGAACTGCGAAATCAATAGAGTTGATAGTAATCAGAGGGTATTGTAAGAAGGTTTTTCTTGGAGATGGAAAGCTGAAATAGTAGATTTAACACAATTTAGAAATATTGTCCAAGTCACAGATCACATATTTCTCTGAATATATTGTGATGACTAAAATAATACAAAAAAAAAAAGTCACCAGAAAGAGTTTCTACAAGAGAAATGGTGCTTATACAAGGGGCTTAAGACAAACTTCCAGGAAGGCTCTGGAGTTCGAGGATCTTTGTCCTCTCAAGAGAACTCTCAATAGATGAAATGTCTTGATATCATTTCAATATCAGAATAAATTGGATAGTACTTTGAGGAAGAATGTTAGAGGATAAATAAATTGTATGTAAAATGTGTTTCCTAGTCTGCCTGTTAGTCTTATTCCTTCAAAAATCAAGAATGTGAGAAACACATACAAAGGGAGACAGAGTGCCCAAGGAGAGCTCTGCTCAGAGCAAGAAGCAAACTGGGCTATCAGACTTCAAAAGTGATAGGGAGCTGTGGCAAGCTGTTTGTAACAGACACTGCTAATTCAGACCAAATATCCTCTTTAAGCAGAACTGCACCCCTTGGTTGAGATCTAATTATTAGAAATGCTCTACCCCACCTCCCACCCCCACCCATTAATCTTTGATTTGGCTAAACTAAACCAAATGGCATTCAAAAGAGATTCTATTTCTCAGATTCATAGACGGCTTTTACAAATGAATTTTGCGGCTGGATGCCAGATGGATGAATTTAGGAATAAAAGGCTTCTATCGACAGAGTAGATAACATCTATATTAAGTTTAGAAATAAAACATCAGACAAAAACATAGAAATGTGATTTTCTCACCACAGCAAAAAAAAAAAAAAAAAAAAAAAGGAAAAACTGAGGGCATGAGAAGAGATGGTGGTTTACTTGAAAAGGACATCTCATGAACTGCCCACCTACTCATATTGGAGCTGCCAGTTAGGTTTCAAACAGGATACTTCAAGGTTTGCTCTAAATGTGGTGAGGGGAGGGGAGCAATTTGCCTGCAGACTCAAATAAAAACTCCAATTGCTTTCAGGGTCATCTTTCCAGGCTTCAGTTTTCTCATCTGGAAAATAAGGATGGTAGACTTAGATAATTATTTCCCGAAGCATGTTCCATGGAATATTATTCCTAACAGTCTTTATGAAAAACTATTCTTCATCCAATTGGCACACATTACATTTTTTATAATGCAGATACATACTGTGGATAATATTATGTACCAGCGTACTACAAGTGTTTTTCATCCACCTGATGTACCAGTATCATTAGGCTAATTTACATATAAGCAACTTGACCAAGATTACACTACATGTAAGTGAGAAGAAAATCCGGTATTGTTCCCTTCTTGCAGATTTAGAAAGCACATTGGAGTAGTACAGATTTAAAAAGCTTTTAGTAAAGAAATGTGTTTTATTTATGTGTACCAATATTTTCCAAATTACTTTGACCACAGAACCTTTTTTTTCTTACAACAAATATTTAGACTCTGCAAAACACTCTGAAAAACAAGTCTCAGTAAGTCTAACATCTTTTTAGGGTCTAGCATATTATAAATATAAGGTTAAAAAGAAGTTTATCAAGAGACAATCTTATATAATCTGTTCAGAGACAGCAAGTATGTCTTCCATTCTGTCCATGAGACTGTGGTTCTTCAATTTTGAAACTAGACACTGAGAGTGAAATGAGCATACTTCATGTCCAGTAGAATAATATTGAAAAGGGATCAGTGAAATAGTAATGCAGCATATGTCCAAGGAACTAACACAAAAGGCTATGTCTGCAGATCGCAGTAGTTATGTGACCAGAAGGAAAACCCTGATTCTGTGGTCTACAGCCTTTCTGGCTCTCTGCTTACCACTCTGATGTTGCAGGCTTTCCAACTGCATGGTTGGAAGGATGGAAGTTTTCCGGAGAACTAGACAAATTTTGCTTTTGCTAGTCTTTCTTGCACCTAACAACTATTTGGCTAAAAAATTATATGGCATATGTAAGCACACAATTCATGTTACATGTGCAAAGCACGTGCAATTATATAAATGATGTTATGCATGTAAAGCACTTCATGTAATGCTAATACATGGCAAGAACTAATAATGTATAATAGTGTGGGCAGTATTGTGTGCCAACACACTACAAGTTTTGTCATCTACCCAATGTAGTAATATCATTATTCTCACTTACATTATTCTCAAGTAAGCAACTTGAACAAGATCATACTATATGTGAGTGAGAAGGCAGCTGAGTACTATCCAAATACAAATTTATTTTTCTGAATCACTGCCTCCTGCAGGAAATATACCTGGTCAAATTTCAGTTCCAGCTCAGAAGCTAGTAGCTGCTCTTCCCACTGTATCAGGCAGCTTGAGGGTACAACAAAGCTGTCCACTCCCCCCATATTTAGGGTCTAAGTGATTGGCTATTGTTATTTCAGTTGACAGTTCTAAATGGAAAGACTAGGGTTTTTATTCTTCTCAAAGTCTATCCTTGCAGAGTCAGTTTTGTACACAAATAAGTTTTGAAATAAGTAGGGCCAAAAAATACTATTTCATATTTTTTAGCATGTTGCATTTTATAAAATGATTATATACCAGCTTTGTCTTTTTCAACTCTAAAAATACTATGATATAAATAGAGGAGAATTATATTTTTATAACTTTATATTTTATAATTTAATAGTTATACACAAATTATATTCAAGAACATGGATATACACCTTGAGTATTGTGTGTTGTAAAAATCTGTGTAGATCCACCATACAAGTAAACTTATATTTAAAACGTCCAAAAATTAAGAAAATATACTTTGAATGATCACTTTTCAATTTTCCTTCCCATTGTTTAAAAAAAATAGATTTCCAAGGAAATACTAAGGGAATTGGTCAGAATTCAGTGTCTTACAGGTTGATAATTTTCACTATAATTGCCTTCTAGGTGAATGAATCTTTTACCAAAAAATAGGATGTTGAGAGCCCTGAGTTAGAAACTACAGTCATGAATAAAGACAAAATTTTCTAAGTATTCCACAATCTAAAGAAAGCCACAAAGAACTTCCTTCCTACAGGGCTACCAGTCATCCTACCAAGCTCCATTCCTCCTTTCTTCATTTATATGACCATCACCAGTAAGAAACCTTGGAAAAATGACACAAACTGTGGGGAAAATCACTAAAATAAACTGAAGAGTTACTCCAAAGTCTTCTTAAAATCTTGTTAAAATCTTATAATATTCCTTACACTTCTCTAAGAAAATAAATTTTAAAAAATTAGATTTATCTCAGGGTGGAGAAAGGAGGCAGAAACAGAATAACATGCATTTCCACCATTTGTTATGGCAAAAGTACATGAATTTCCTGTGGATTAGGTGAATACTATAGAAGGTAGATGGAGGGACCCCTGGGTGGCTCAGCGGTTAAGCACCTGCCCCTGGCTCAGGGCGTGATCCGCGGTCTCAGGATAGAGTCCCACATGGAGCTCCCTACCTAGAGCCTACTTCTCCCTCTGCCTATGTCTCTGCCTTTCTCTCTCTATGTTTTTCATGAATAAATAAATAAGATATTTTTTAAAAAGTGGTAGATAGATTCTAGCCAGACCCTAAGAAGGATGCTAGTGTATCCTCTGCTAGGACAAAAGAAATTAAGAAGAAAGCACCAGTGAATCTACCAGTAGGGTCAGATGCTTAGAGGAGTTGAAGGGGATCTTGCTAAAGGCTGATTTCCCTTGTTTGGGAATTGGTGTGTGTGCGTGTGTGTGTGTGTGTGTGTGTGTGTGTGTAAGAGGGAAATTCTTACTGGGTTCTCTGAACTCACACACCCTCCCCAGGAGAAATCCAGAAATTCAGCACAGCCACAGAATAGACGTGAATCACATGCCCTCTTCTTGAACTCCTTCTCCCTGACCCTAGACAAGAGGAAACAAATTTAGCACACGGTAGACGGAGCCAAGTACCACATAATTAAGATGTGCTCGGCACACATACAACCATGCTCTAAGGTAAAGGATAGGAAGAGGAAGTAAAAGGACATGCTAGGCTTCTTTCCCACTTTAGAACTGGCCATTAAGAGGAGGGCAAAGAATGTCATCAGTTTATCAGTGACAAACTTTAGATTATGACATACTTAGAACTTTTGGTTTCTAAATTTTTTTTATACTATGTGAGGTTTCATATACCTTCTTAAAGGGTCACATTCTATTCCCTGTATTTATCAGAATGAGGGCTCTGTTATGTTCCTGAAAATTCATTATTCTCTGTCTTCTCTCACCAGGGAAGTCATAAGGAAGCATAAAAAATGATATTTTTGTCAACACTTACTGATTTCTGTGTTTCTGTATATTTGGATTAAAATATTTAAAATAATCTTAGTGTAAATTCAGTGATTAAAATCGAAACAGAGAGTCATTAACAAGGGTGATATTTAACTTCTTTATTAGAGCTAATGGTGGAACTGGGTGAAGCAATTTAGGAAATCACAAATGTGATGTAAAATAAATGCATATCAGGGAAAGAGAGCAGGTGATGAAGAACACATATGCAAGACATATTTAAACATTTAGGTACCTGGAAATTTATGAATTGGGTTCTTTCTTGCCAAACCTGATTCAATTATAATTATTTAAGATTGAAATTTGTTACTGGGCAGAGCTGACATCTGTTACAGGCTGAATTATGTACCTCCCCATATGTCGAAGTCCTCATTCCCAAGACCTCAGATTGTGACTGTGACTGTATTTGGCAATAGTGTCTTGGTAGGAAGACAAAAACAAAAGCAAAAACAAAACAATTTTTTCCTCCTGAGTTTGGAAAACCCAATCCTTTCTCCTGTGTGTCTCCTCTACTCTCACACCACTACCTCAGACTCATGACACTTCTGACACTAGATGTGCATGGGTTCCCCTACCAGGGGATTTCTGTGACACCTGTTCAGTGTTCTACAATTTAACTCTACCAACTGGAGATGGTATCAGATTCCAGAGGGTAAAGGCTCAATTCCATGATATTGCCCTCCTCCTTCAGATGCCAATAGCAAGTAGTAGGTCCCCCAGTTACCCACAATTTCTGTCCAGTTTGGCTGCTAATCAGAGGTTCCCATGACCCCTTCCTAGGGTTCATTCACTAGAGTGACTCACAGAACTTGGGAAAACAGTTACATTTACCAGTTTATTAAAGGGTATGATAAGGAAACAGATAGATGAAGAGATACATAAGGTGAGGTTTGGAGAGTCCTGAGTGCTGGCATTTCTGTCCCCATGGAGTTGAGGTGCATTACCTTCTGGTACATGGATGTATTCATCACCTAGAAGTCCTCTAGGTCCTGTACTTTTGGAATTTTAAGGAGTCTTCATCATGTAGGCATGATTGATTATAAACTCCATTTCCAGCCCTTCTTCCTTCTTCTTCCTCAAGAGATTGAGAGAGGAGCTAAAAATTCCAGGCTTCTAATTATAACTTTCTGGGGACCAGCCCTCATCCAGAAGCCATTCAGAATTGCCTCGTTAGAATAAAGAACACTCTTATCACCCAGAAAGTTATGGTTTCAGGAGACATGTGTCAGGAACTAGGGGAGAATAGACCAATATATATATTTCCTATTAGATCACATATCTTTAAAAAGGTAACTAAGTTATAATGAGGTGATCAAAGTGGGTCTTAATTTGATATGACTGACATCCTTTTAAGATAAGGAAATTAGGACACAGACATGTATAGAAAGAAGAGCATATGAAGACAAGGAAGAAGATGACCATCTGTGAGCCAAAGAGAGGCCTCAGAAGAAACTAACCTTGGAGGTATCTTGATCTCAGACTTCAAGCCCCCAGAATTGTAAGAATATAAAATACTATTGTTTAAGTCACCCAGTCAGAGGTATTTTATTATGACAGTCCTAGAAAACTAATACAAGATCTATATCACAAGATTCTGAAGACAGTGGATTTGCAATTTTGACAAAACCAGATTATCTAAAAGGACAGGAACATATTACCCTGGGGATTAAATATATATCACACAAAGTGTTAATAAAAGGGAGTTTTCTAACACTTTTCCTGTTTGAAATACATTTCAAAATTTAGAAATAAATTTTCTTAGTGTTTCAGTATTATACTTTCTCCATGCAATTTTAGCTTTTATTGGTTTATTTTCCCAAGGATAGAACTCTTGAGACATAACTGATTTGCAAAAGCATTATTAATAGCCAACTCAAACAATTGCAAAATCATCAACACTTACATGCAATCTGTGGGAAAATGAATCCAATTTTTATAAGAACTTTTTTTCTTAAGAAAAATCAAACAGCTACATATGACAGGTTTATGAATCTAAGCTGAGATACAGAAAAATAGTTGCAATGAATGAATGAATAAAAATCCTCACACATACCAGGCAGTCATTATTATTTGTATTTAATAACAAAGCGACTCTGAAATTGGTTAATAACTTATTCTGATCCAAGATACAGCAAAGAATTACTCCCACATATTCAAGGAAATGCTGAGCTTGTTCTAGTGGTTTGATTTTTGGTCACCAGAATTCCTTCCCTGATATTACATGAAAAGCCCTTTTGGATAGATTTGGAAGACTTGGATTCATATTTTGATCCATAAATTAACATTAGCTGAGAACCTCTTTACATACTGGTTTCTTTATCCTCAGACTTTCTCTTGATTTTACCTCCACCTTGTAAGAGGCTTAGAGTTAAAGAATATCTTCCATTTCCAAGTGTGATACAGACTATAGATTTTATTGCTCTCTGATGTCAAGGAAAGATATTAAATACATACATACATAGCACCTTTTACAAAGACAGAGAACTTGACTCTCTTAGCTGTCTATTAGGAAGTTCCATTCCAACATGGGGGCTTTTCTTGTCCTTGATCTATATCATAACTTTTCCTAAGACTATACATGGGACAAATAACTTTCTACTCTCCCATACCAATTTTAATCATATCTAATGTGCAATTGTAACTTCATAGGTAATGGGAAAAAGAACCTGTGAATGTTTTTAAATGTGTTTGCCCATGGATCCCACATGTCTCATTGAATATGCTTTAGGAATATAATGTTGGAGATACTGTGAAAGAAGGATCAAGAGGATTCAAAAAACATCCTAACTGAGAGTAGAGAAGCACAATCCTCTTAGCCATGGAAAATCATAGTTTTATTTTTGTTAAGAAAAGTTATCTGAAAGTTGAAAAATATCTAAAACATTAAAGAAGAAAAAGGAAGTGGTATGTCTTTTCAATGACAGATGAGGGTATCACAGTCCCAGCCAAAAATTACTTAAGTACTTTTGAGAATATTTTTTCCAACTCCCCGTTTATAACTGATTAAAGTCTCAGACTTGCTGAACTTACATGTTCACTTGGAGATTTTGTCTGGTAGATATGCAAATAATTTCTGTCTAAAATAAAAGATAACTCCAAAGATTTTTTTTGTCTCTTAAGAGATTCACTAACATTGTGTCTAACCTTGCAATCTTATTCAAACTGTCCTTCATAAAAAAAAAAAAAAAAAAACTGTCCTTCATTAAATTTTTTTAGTTACTCAGTTTTTTGAACCAGTCTCGTATCTGACTGATTCTATTATTAATTCGTGAATTGAATATAATTGTTGATATGTATTCATTTTATGTTTGCATAAAAGTCTTGTTTTACATTTTGGAAGTTACACTTTAACAAATTAAAAAATGGTGTCATTTCTAAGAGGGAACATTTCATAGAATAAAATTTCACCTTTAAATATTTTGCCTTTCAAATATTGGATATATTTTTATTTTGGACCAAAAGTCTTCATCATGACAGTTCTTTTTTGCTTGAAGCATGCATAGCTACAAAATAAGAGACTTTAACATTGCAGCTAAATTTATTAAAGAAATTTAACAATTCATAACAAATTATTATGACATATTTATAACGCTGCCTTTCCAATATCTTCCACATATGTTGAAACTTGTAATTCTATACTGGTCTAGAAACTTAAGTACTTCCACAGTAGAAGCCCCATAGCCTTCCAGATAAAGATGTCTGGGTCTTGCCTGCTATCTAAAAATGTATTCCAAAGTTCATTACCCAGTACACTTCTCACTATAAGATCTGATTGGAAACAAAATATGTCTCTCATGTTTCCACACTGAAAGAAATAAAAATACAAAAATAATAATGACCAGAAATTATTTCATGTTATTCTGCATATTAATTTTAGTGGTTGACACAGGCCCTGAGATAAGATTTGTAAAAATCTGGGGGGAGGGGGGCAAAGAATCTTGCACAGGCAAAAAGCAACAAGATGGTTTTCTAAAAGCAAGCCCTTGTTTTAAGAATTTGTTGGCTTAATAAATGAAATAACCTAAGGCTGAACACATGCCATAATGATTACATTTTGCCGGAAAAGTCAGTGCCTCTGGCTTTTTTGCTTTAGAGCCAAAAGTAATCCTCTTTCTGGTCTGTAGTTGCACCTCTGAGTCATTCCTTCTACCAGAGATAAGGAGTAGAGATCAGAAAATAACAGGCATATAAATATAACTAACTGAAACAACATGAAACTGACCTAGTCAAGTTATAGAAACAGTCTATGATTGACAAAACAGTCATTTTTTATAATATAGTGAAGATTGATAGTTTCTTATGCCTAAAGCTGTTGTTTAATTTAATAAAGCCAGTCATATTAATTTGGCCATACTCCTGGTCTGGATTGAGACTCAGTTATGAAAGTGTCTATGGATCCTTTCCAGATGCCCATGGTAATGGTGGTGATGTCCTCAATATCATACACATATGTCCTAAACATACATACACACGTATTAGCATTATGTGTGCTTACATGCATGCTAATTGATTAAACAAAACATTTATTTTAGGTGTTAAAATATAAGTGCATAAATCAAAAAATAAGCCAAACACATGCTGTCTGTTTTATTCTATGTTTATTTCTAACTCCCTTTGTTTAGTCAAAAAGTCTTAAGTATAACCAAAATTGGGGATCTAAATTAAAATTCTGCTTCTATTTTAAAGCAGTAAGAACAAAGCTAGGCAGTGAAATCCACGTCCAATCTGCAAATCATTTGACTTTCATGGCCAAGGATGACAGTCCTACTTCATAAGTATAGTACTTGAATATATCATTTATGCTGATACTTCTCCAAACTGCCAAATTAAATATATATCTTAAATTATGGTAAAAATTAGCATTAACATTTTTGAGTGCTTCTAATATGGTTATAACATAACTTGGTTAAATACTATATCAATCTTTTATTTTACTATACTTATCTTACTGTTATTTTATTCTAGTTTATAAATAAAGATATTGAAGCTTAAGGAGATGAAATAAATTGCCTAAAGTCACACATCTATGGCAAACTCAGGGAATCAGACTCCAAAAGTAGATCTCTAAGCACTAGTCTACATGAGCTCCTTGGAATCCTGTGGTACCTTTGTAAATTAATCTTGGTTAAGAAATGCAATTAACATTTAGTTACCTTATGCCTGCATGATCTTTCACTGCAGGACTAGTGATAATTATAATTAACCATATCAACAGAAAATTACAGTTAGAGAAATCTAAACTCACAATAATTAATTTACAACTAGTCATTTCTTATGGCATGTTTCAATTTAGTGTTTTTGTTTCCACAAGTAAATAACATAAAGAAGCTCATAATTCATGATTTTTATCCACACCCTACTCATAGCATGCTCTATCCTCATAGGAAATTACTATTAGTATTTTTAATTAGTATTTTGTAATCAAAGAAAATATGTGTTTTAATTTCCAAGAATGTGCTGTTTTCAAATTCTCAGTTGTATTTTCATTCACCCATTACAAGTACCATTGTTCTATATTTTTAATGGAAGGCAGTTAAATTCCCAACTTTTTAAAAAATTATATATGCCCTCTTAAAAATACATTTCTTTAGATATCTATAAAACATATGAAAGATAATCAACATTTTGATAGGTTTCTACCTCAAGTGGCATGGAAACGCCCCATGATCTGAACCCTCTCAAAGCTTTTGTTGTAGCTTCTTTTTGAAGTTTTAAGAAGTTATGACTTCCTACACACCGGTGCATTGGCATAATACCCTCATGCCTGCAGGTCCCAGCACCATTGTTACCACGGTGTTTTGATGGGCTCCACATTCGCAGCTCTCCAAGGATCCGTGACTGAGTAGAATGAAACCTTTGCTACTTGGCAGGAGTAGCAAGAACACATAAAACCTGCCAGCTGTCAAGGATGTAAATGGTGATTTTGTTTCACTTTTTAATGAATTAAAGCAGGATTGAAATCTATCCAAAGACAGCATGTTTGGCCTTTTACAGGAAAAAAAAAATGAAAGAGAGGGATGTTTTCTTCTCTTCTGGCAATGGTGTGCAGTGAGGTGTTGATGATTAGTATGGGTAGTCAACACTCCAGGAAAGCCATCTAAAGGCTGTTTTTGTTGTTGGTTTCTTTTACCTCTAATCAAATGCACCCTACTGGCCTGAGGCAGACCCTCCCCATTCTTTCTTAGAAAAAAATTTTATACCTCTTACCTTTCCCAAAGGCAAAAAAAATGAGAATGTTTCCTTAAATGTTATTATCTCTCAAATCATTCAGCAGAGTATGTGTGTTTGGGGAAGAATACCCTAAAAACTATGTATTTTTTTGCTTTCATTTTCCATAGCCAGCAATGAGTGAAATTTATTTATGCAACTTTGAGTCACTGAATCACAGCAAGTACTCATAGGAACTGCTAAAACACAATTGCACATCTTGCAAATGCACTCAGAATTGCATTATTTTGTTAATAATTATAAGGTATTTTGTACACAACCATTTAAGTTTTACCCAATTTTGTGTTCATCTATATAAGAAAATGTGCAGGAAAATGTACAGGTTTGCTCTTGTTGTTTGTGCCAAAGATCTTTAATTCTCCAAAAACTTTAGCTTTTGCTTTTTAATATGAAAACAGTCTTCTGGTGACAGTTTGGGGAAAAAAAAAAAAAAAAGAGAAAAGCAATTTTACTGTCATTCGACTTTTATTTGCATTTTTTCTCTATTATGTAATAATATGGATTCGGCACTCCCCCATCTTCTTCTGTGAAACAAATGTACTTTTTAAGTTCTGCTCTGTGTCTCTCTAGAATTATCGTCTGTCACTAGATTGAAGATGACAATGTCCCTTTGTCTCTACATTTGTATTCACTTTATGAATCATTAAGGTCAACTCAACTCTTATCACCAGTAGTTCATCACCTGACCACATGCTTTATTTGACAGAGAATGAATAAAACAGAATCAGGGAATTTTACTCTCTTTGATAAAGAACATTTCCACTTAGACTTGAGCCAATTTATTTAAACATAAAATAAAGTCTACAGGTGTAGAGATCAAGTAGTCAAAGTCTTTTAAGAAGGAACCAGTGCTACTGCTTCCCAGAAAACTGATCAAAATCAGAAAAAAAAAAATGTCTTTTTGAGGGCAAAACTGAGATTGTATCCATTCAATGCAACAATACACTCAAGGCTCAGTAATGGGCCAAACCAAGCTCTCTTGCATCCAACCACTTCTGAAGTGAAGCTAGCTAGGACTTACTTAAATAGTTTTGTCACTTTTGCTTACTTGTGAAAACTGATGGCATTTGTCTTTTACGCCTCACTATTGCCTTGGTTGGAGAGATTGTCTTCAAAAATCAATCTCCCCTTCTTCCCTTTTCAACATGGCAAAGATTGCCATAAGGGACTATGAATACTTAAGGAAATGTAGTAAGTTTATAGTCATCATCTCTTGAAGTACACACCAGATATTTGTAATTAGTATACACTATAGCACATACAAATTTTAGAAGTTTATTCATGCATTATAGCCAAAAATTGGACGTGCTTAAATTGATTTAAAAGAATGGCTTACAATCTCCCAATTTCAAAGCATTTAACTCTTCTCAATATTTGGAGGAATGAAGTCAAAAGATCAGAAATGTATGTTGAAATCCTTGATCTTAAGCTCCTATCCCTCATCTCTCATGTGTCAATGAAATTAATAGCATAACAGGATTGTTCTCCACCAGAAGACACAATATGTGTAATAACATGTTTTAAACAGTCAAGTTTTCTATATACTTACTATATGAGCAAAGAGGTTTTTTTGGAAAAAATAATTTTTACCTGAAGGCATTATAAAATATCCTTATTTATGAATATCAAGTTAAATTTTTGTTTAATTTTTGGTCAGTTGATTATACAGACAGGTACTTCAGTTGTAGCAATGCATACAGAAAATTATTCCTGAATTTGTTTAACAGAATTCAGTTATTTTGCTATGAGTCTTTCATTTAAGAATCTAGCTGATTTTGTCATTGGCTGTAAAGTTTTAAAAATTTGCTACTGATAAATAGTTTACTAAGAACCAATCATATTTTAATCATATGTTCTTTATCCATAGGTAATCTCAAAACTCATAGTTGAAAATCTTTTATGTTTTCTGAAGCTAAACATAATTAGACAAATTGCCATTATAACTTTTATTTTTAAAGATTTTATTTATTTATTCATGAGAGACACAAAGCAGAGAGGCGTTTGTTATCTCACATCTTTTTTTTTTAAATAGGCAGAGGGAGAAGCAGGATCCCTGCAGGAGCCTCCCAGGAACCCAGGATCACAACTTAAGCCAAAGGCAGATGCTCAACCACTGAGCCACCCAGGTGCCCCATTTATAAACTTAATATACTTTAAGGAAACATTTTTAAAGAAATATTTTTGCTCTTTTTTATTTATATACATATCTTCCAAATCTCAAGTTAAAGTTAAAAACTGATGTAGGAATATAGTTGAGAAAAAATGTAATGGGTAACATTTCAAAACTATACTAAGTATATAATTTATTTAGGGTTGAATGACCATTGTTTTTAAAAGTACAGCATAGGGATCCCTGGGTGGCGCAGCGGTTTGGCGCCTGCCTTTGGCCCAGGGCGTGATCCTGGAGACCTGGGATCGAATCCCACGTCGGGCTCCCGGTGCATGGAGCCTGCTTCTCCCTCTGCCTGTGTCTCTGCCTCTCTCTCTCTCTCTCTCTCTCTCTCTCTCTCTCTGTGACTATCATAAATAAATAAAAATTAAAAAAAAAAAAAAAAGAAAAAGTACAGCATATATATTCCACTTGGCTTTATAAGAAAACGAAAGAAGGAAAGGAAAAAAGAAATGACTAAATGCTATACACATGGGAGACATTTGCAGTGGATAAGAACATAGAAAATCTACCCATGTGATTTCTACATCAATTTAAAAACTAATCTGAGCTTAAATGAGTCCTAATTATATATAAATCCTAATACATAAAGCAGAATTTAGTTTTCTGACATTTAAACATACCTGTGAGTACATGTGACTACATTACCATTTTGCTTGTACAATAAAATATTAGAGGGTGTAAATGTAATTAAAACAAATACATAATCATTAAATAATACCCAGTAAAATGGTATCTAAATGATTACTGTGTCAACATTTCTAAGTATTTTACACATACTGACTTTCTTAATCCTCACAAGAATCCCAGTAGAAAAATATTATTATCATTATCATTTTACAGATGACAAAGCTAAGACTGACTGAGATAAAGTAACTTGCCATGGGGTCACACAGCTAGTAATGGCAGTCTACATATGAGAATCAGCTGTTTTCTTAACCATTAGGCTACACCTACTCCTTAATATTGATTTATAATTGGACCTTAAAATACAAAAATGTTTATTGACTTTATGAATCACAATCTAGTGAAAACACACACAGACACATGCACACAAACTTATTTGTGTGTGTGTATATATATATATACATATATATATATATACATATATATATATATATAATCAGCTTTAGGGAAAGGCAAGATAATAAGACAATGTAATGGAAGTGTTTCCTAACCATTGTTACAATAGCAATAAGGCAATTAATTCATGTTGTCACAAGTGGAAAGATTTCATTCTTTTTTATGTCTAAATAATATTCCATCATGGTGTGTGTGTGTGTGTGTGTGTGTGTGTGTGTGTGTGTGTGTGTAGATAGAGAGAGAGAGAGAGAATAGCAATGCTGAGATGAACATGGGGAATGCCTGTATCTTTTTGAGATAGTGTTTTCATTTTCTTTGGGTAAATACCAGGAAGTGGAATTGCTGAATATATGGTAGTTCTATTTTTAATTTGAGGAATCTCTATACTATTTTCTATCATGGCTGCACCAATTTACATCCCCACCAACATTGCGCAAGGGTTCACTTTTCTCCCTATCCTCACCAGTGTTTGTTATCTCACATCTTTTTTTAAAATAGCTATTCTAACAGGTGTGATGTGATACCTATTGTGGTTTTGATTTGCATGTCCTTGATGATTAGTAACGTTGAACATCTTTCCATATACCTGTTAGCTATCCATATGTCTTCTTTGCAAAAATGTCTATTCAGATTCTCTGTACATTTTTAAAACATAACATTGCTATTAAAATTTGCTATTGAGTTGTATGATATATATAATGAGATATATGATTTGCAAATATTTGAAAATATTTTCTCCATCCAGTAGATTGCCTTTTCATTTTGTTGATAGTTTTCTTTGTGATTTCTGTAAATTTTTGCAATAAGCTTACTCTCTCTTGAGTAGCTTAACTAGAAACGTTTTTACAAATAGTTGAAGAGAAGGGATTTTATAAGTCAATTCTGAATATAAAAAGGACTTTCTAGTCCCTAAATCAGATGGCTGCCATCTAATAGGTTTATCATCTGTGATGCATTCAGTATAATTAGAAGCAGAAAATAAGTAGGAAAAAATTATCATTGTTTTCCCTCTGCAATGAGAAATATTAAAAAAAAATATCTGTGAAGAGGCATAGAAGGAAGAGTGGGAAATCTAACTGCTTATTGGAGTTCTGAGGAGATGCTACAGTGATTAGGGAAATAAAGTATTCAGACCTAGTGTTTGACAATTTTCCAAAAATTATGAAAGACATATTTTCAAAGTCAAGAAGCACAATGAGGGATCCCTGGGTGGCGCAGCGGTTTAGCGCCTGCCTTTGGCCCAGGGCACGATCCTGAAGACCTGGGATCGAATCCCACGTCAGGCTCCCGGTGCGTGGAGCCTGCTTCTCCCTCTGCCTATGTCTCTGCCTCTCTCTCTCTCTCTGTGACTATCATAAATAAATAAAAAATAAATAAAAAAAAACTGTTTTAAAAAAAAAAAAGAAGCACAATGATTCCAAACATAATAAATAAAATGCACCCAAGCATATCATAATTAAATATTAGAAGAAAATCAGAGAATAGGATTTAAAGGCAGCTAAGGCAAAAAAGAGATCAATTGTGAAGGAACATCTATTGGATTCATTACTGACTCTTCAACTAACAACGATACAACCTGTGTGGAACATTTTCAATGTACAAGACAGAATAACTGTGAAAATGGAATTCTGTGTACAGTGGAACTATTTATTAAAATGAAAGTGATATAAAGACATAATCAAAGAAACAAAAACTGTGCAAGTTTATTACCATCTACCTTCTCCAAAGGAACTTCTAGACTCTAGAATTTAGATAAGGTACGTGAAGTAGTAGAATAATCCCAGAAGACAAATATGAAAGAAAGCAATGGAGAGTAGATAAAAGGTTAATTATGTGGGTAAATCTAAACAAATATTAACAAAGATGTGTCTTAAATATACAATATACTACTCAGCCATAAAAAGGAATGAGATCTTGCCATTTGGAATGATATGGATAAATTATGGTAAGTGAAATAAATCAGACTGAAAAAGACAAATACCATATGATTTCACTTATGTGCAACTTAAGAAACAAAACAAATGGACAAAGAAAAAAGAGACGGACAACAGCAAAACCAGACTTTTTAAAAAAGATTTTATTTATTATTCATGAGAGACACAGAGAGAGACAGAGACACAGACAGAGGGAGAAACAGGCTCCCCAATGGGAGCCAGATTCAGGAGTCAATCCCCTATCATGCACTGAGCCTAAGGCAGACCTCAACCCCTCAACCACTGAGGCACCCAGACATCCCAAAAAACAAACTTTTAAATATAGAAAACAAAGTGGTGGTTGCCAGAGGGGAGGTGGTTGGGGGGATAGTACACTTCTCTTGATGGGCACTGTGCAATGTATAGAACTGTTGAATCATTATATTATACACCTGAATTAATTAACATTGTGTGTTAATTATACTTTAATCAAAATTATTATGAATTTTCAAAATATTAATTGTATAAAATAATCTTTTCTCTTCTGAGGAATAAAAACTGATAGAACTAAAGGAAAAGTAAAAAGTATATAAATCATTGTTTTTTGTATTATTTGAGAGGATGATAAAGATGTTGAGCAGTTTCCGATTTTGCTAAGAATAATTGTTAAAATTTATAAACTGATAGATTGCACTAAAATATACAGCAGTAACAAATTACAATAACAAAGGATTGCTTTGGGATGCCTGGGTGGCTCTGCAGTTGAGCCTCTGCCTTCGGCTCAGGGTGTGATCCCGGAGTCCTGGGATCAAGTCCCACATTGGGCTCCTTGCGTGGAGCCTGCTTCTCCCTTTGCCTATGTCTCTGCCTCTGTGTGTGTGTGTCTCTCATGAATAAATAAATAAAATCTTTAAGAAAAAAAAAGGATTACTTATCTCTCATTTATACCTTTCATGGGTTGTTTATGGCTCTGCTCTATATCCTCTTTCCAAGTCAAGGCTGAAGGGGCAACCTCCTACCTAGTATATCAGAAGGACCAAGAAAAAAAAAAAAAAAAACGGCAGATACACAACTTGATCATTAAAGTTGAGTAAATCTACATCTTGAGGGAGACTTTCAAGAAGAAATTAACTGATCTCTCATCTAACTCAGAGGTTTTAACATAATCCTGTCAATATTTATAAGAAACCATTTCTTAAAAAAAAAAAAAAAAAAAAAGGTTTGGCAAGGATCCTTTTTCTTTTTTTTCTAAAAACTATTGACCAATTTCCAGTCAATATTTACTGGGTAACCATATTCTCCCTAATAGTTTTTATCATACTGGAACTCCTTTTATGCATTTAGCTTTGCTTTAGTATTATCAATTCTTTTCCATTGGTTTGTCATATTATACTTTTTTGTAAATTTTAATTTTATAGTATTTCAATAAATCCCAGGGAATATGTCTTATTTCTTCTTTCTAAGGAAAAAAAGTGGTACTATTATCACCAGTTTCCAACTGTTGATATGTTTACAAAATTGACTCTTCTGTAACTATTTTATTTATTTTTAAAGTAAATATTAGTATGCCCATGCTATTTTTGTTTTTGGTTTATTTGGGTGTGTGTGTGTTTTTTTTTAAGACACTCATGTTATGCTTCTCTTAAGCATCTACTAGGCAGCCTTTACCTATAGCTGCAGTTCCTGGAGCTTCTGGTAACCATTCCCTTTCCTCACCCCTTCAGGTGTAAAGATACTAATTGTTTCCAGCTGGTGCTGATTTCAGTTTTTTCACCCCCTTGCTGGTTTCTCTTTAACCCCACTCACAAGTCTATAAATAGTCCCTTCATTAAGCTCTTTTCCATAGACCCCACTGAATATGCCAACTTTTTCCTTCCAGGTCCCTCACTGGCATGGATATACAATATATTATTAGCCCTATTTCTTCTGGAGAAAGTGATGATCAAGGGTGAAGTCATTTTCCAAGCTTGCACAGCAAATGAGGGAAGTAAAACTCAGATTTGAACCTATGTTTTCAAATGCCAATTTTCATAGATGATACCATGTAGGTTGGTAGATAAAGACTGACCTATAGCTGATAGTTGGCTATTGAAAACTTACATATGATAAAATATATTTTTGCAATATTTTAGAAAAAGCAATGACTACTAGGAAAGTATTATATCAGTATTATGGGTTCTTAGCTGTCTGGCAACAGCGATATTTTTCTGAGAGCTAGCCATATCATAAGAAGATCAGGGACATTTTAAGGGTGAGATTTAGTACAGGAGACAGATATCGGCAAAGCAGATTTCAAAATGTGAACTTCTTTGGGAATAGATGTCCACAAAGAAAGCCTGAGAGTTTGCTGCTTGTTAGCCTTCTTTCCAATTCTCATAAATCCAAGGCAAAATTGCCAAAATCTCAATGTCACAATTGATGCAAAGGGGAACATGTGGTGGTGGAGGGAGAGAAGATGGGTATTCCCCCCTGTAATACTTGGCTAGTTTTCTGGAAAATAACAATAAATTTGCCAAACATAATCTGAACTTGCTTGGCTCTGCTGAGCCTTTCATCCATAATTAATGTGAAGTTTTCACCATCACTGTAAGGCTCACATGTCTTAATCCTGCTTTTTTTGTGGTTTGATGATAAAAACCACAGGCCTTCAGAAGTACACAGAAAATTCAATAGAGTTTTTTTTTTTTTTTAAGGATTCTGGCCTTCTTCTTCTTCTTTTTTATTTTTGCATATAGATTTTGCAGTCTGGAATAGGGAAAAACTGAAATTTCAGAGGAAGCTTAATGAGTTAAATCCATAAGAACACAAAATCACTGAATCAATTCAGTCAAGTTCATCCAACTTGAAACTGCCAGACACACAATTCTGGTCATGATCTTACCATTTACCTATACAGATATTGAAGATCATTTTTTTTAGCTTTATTGAGATATAAATGACACATAATATTATGTAAGTTGAAGATGTACAATGTGATGATTTGATACACATACATGTTGAAAAATGGTTATCATAATAAGGTTAGTTAACCTATCCATCACCATATGTGATTACTTTTTGTTGTGAGAACGTTTAAGATTTATTCTCTTAACAACTTTCAAGTGTACAATACAGTATTGATAACAGCTATAGCCACCATGCTGTTTATGAGATCCCCAGAATTTATTTATCTTAACTGAAAGTTTGTGCTCTTTGATCAACATCTCCTCTTTTCCTCACGCCCAGCCTCAGAAACCACCAATCAACTCTCCATATCTATGAGTGTGACTTTTTAAGATTTCACATGTGATATCATATAGTATTTGTCTTTCTCTCTCTGACTTATATCACTTAACATAATGCCCTCAACATTCATCACAAAAGTCACAAATGCCAGGATTTCCTTTACACCTGAATAATATTACACTTTTTATCCACTCATCCATTGATGGACACTTAAGTTTCCAATGTCTTGACTATTGTGAATAATGCTGCAATGGACATGAGAGGGAGGGCAGATAATCTCTTTGAGATAGTGATTTCATTTCCTTTGGATATATAAACAGAGGTGGGATTGCTGGATCATATGGCAGTTCTATTTGCAATCTTTTGAGGAACCTCCACACCATTTTCATGGTGGTTCCACCAATTTATAATCACACCAACAGTGAACAAGGATTCTCTTTTCTCCACATTTTTGCTACCACTTGTTATCTCTTATCTTTTTGCTATTCTAATAGGTGAGGTGATATCTCAAAGTAGTTTTGGTTTGCATTTCCCTGTGTTGAATATCTTTATTTAAAATAATATACAGCCAATTCAAAACTCTACATTATTAAAATAAATTAGTGTTTTAATAATATATATCTGTTTTAACATAAATATCAACATGTATATAATTGAGTTTTCCTCATAAACAAATGCATTTTCAACATAGGTAAATTATTTTGTTAATTTTTTGGAAATAGTAAATACAGTCACATAATACAATGTTCAAAGGTTACCAAATAGTATAGAAATAAAAGTATATTTTCTTTCTACGCTCTTGCCTGCCATGGCTCTTCTCATTGGAGATAACCCCAATTACCAGTACTTGAGTACTAGAGATAGCCTAGGAATATGCAACAAGTTGTTTGTGTCTGTGGTTCTGTAGATATATACATATATTTATTTATTATTTTTATTTTACACAAATTATAACATGCTCTATAGTGCTTTGCATTTTGCTTCTTTTCTTCCACTTAAAATATATTTTGGATATCACTCCATAACAGTGATTCATTCGGTTTTAATGAATAAAGAAGTCAATTGTACTAATGTATCACAACTATAATACTAGCCAATACTTTTACCATTTAGTTTGACTCTGGCCCTGATCTAATGCTTTAACCAATTCAATTCTTTAAAAAAAAAATTTTTTTTTTTTTAAGTAATCTCTATGCCCAATGTGTGGGGCTTGAACTCACAACCCTGAGATCAAGAGTTACATGCTCTACTGACTGAGCCAGCCAGGCATCTCAATTCATTTCTTAATTGTACTATTATTAAAATCATTCTACAGATGAGAAAACTGAGGAGCAGAGAGATTCATTAACTCACACAAGTACAAGGTAGCGGAGGTAGCAGAGGTGGAATAATTTCATTCTAGAATCTGAATTCAGTGCGAGGCAATTCTTCAAGGTTGCCTTGTATTGTTGCACATTTTGTGAACAGGGGAATTGGTTGCTTTTATCCCAGACTATCTTTTCAAGGGTGTTTGCATAGTAAACAACTTTGGGAATATAAATTGTGAATTTTTATGAGGCAGAGAGAAAATTCAGTTATGGACCAGCTTAATAAAGGTAGCATCTCCCTCCATTTTTCTTGCAGCTAATTATAAAAGGTTTGAATCTGCTAAGCTTGAGATTTCTAAGCCATGATGCAAATCCACTGTGTGCAGTATCCATATTGACCCTTGTGCATTGCCTCCATTGAACTATTTGATTATATTCAGTAGGAGTTCACCTGGAGCTTGAGACATCCAAGATGGTCTCATTCTTATGTCTGTTGCTTCAGTTGGGGTGGCTAGAATGTCTGAGGATTGGCAGGGCAGTTCTCCCTTGCAAAGGAACTGGGCTTCTTACATGATTCTCAGAACACTGAAAGTATAGAAAACATAAGCTTCCAGACTCTTAAAGGCTAGGTCACAACTGTCATAGCTTCACTCTGCCCCAGTATAATGACCAAAGAAAGCCACAAGGCCAGGCCAGATTCAAAGAGAGGGGAAAGATATTCTGTCCTTGGCTAGGTGGTGTATGCAAAATACAGGGATAGGGAGAATAATTAGCGGCCATCTTTGCTGACAATCTGCCACAGGTTAAAAAAAAATCACCTATGTTTTCTTAAGTAATTTTATGGCTTTATTATATATGTTTGTATGTTTGATCTCTAATTTACTTTGCCATAAGAAATGTGTTAGCGATAACCCTTTAATTTTAACCCATGAGCTCTTCTGGAACCAATTAAGTAATGAGTCTTTCCCCTAATAGTTTGGATGAGTCCTTCATAATGATTAGTTTCCATACATCCTTGTCCACTACTTAAATCTAGATTTAAATCTACTAAATATAGATTTATATTCTCTGTAATACACATACCAGCCCAAAGCCTGTTTTAATCACAATACATGTACTGGTACAAAACCTGTTTTCATTCAAAATCTTAAACTCCCCTCAGACAAGCTCCTGTCCCTAGACTTCCCTGTCTCAGTGCACATGATCAACCAAAGCGTAGGAGTTATCAGTGAATTATCTCCATAAGCACATACCCTAATCCAAGCTATTCATCATTTCTCACTACACTACTAAAATCGCCTCTCACAGGTCTCCTTTCTCCTACTCTCCACCCTTCAATAAATCTTCTATATGGTAGACAAAGTAATCATTTAAAATTATATATTAGATCTTGTTACACACTTTTCTCAAAACATCTCAAGGCTTTCTATCTCACTCCAAATAAAAGGTAAACTTTCCATGGCTTATAAGATTCCCCCTTGGCCTTTTACCAGGGCCACTCCTCAATCTTGTTTTCTTCCACTCCCTTTTCTCACTCAGCACCAACCACACTGAGCTCCTTGTTTCTCAAGTGTGCCAACTTGCTTCTAATTTAGCACTTTTGAAATTCCCTTTCCTGTACTCTTATATTCTCTTCCATTAAACACTTGCATGGTTCCTTTCTTCATTTCATATGCACCTCTCCTGAAATATTCCTTCCTCAGACAGGCAGGCCTTGCCTATTTCATCAAAAATATCCTCTTCCAGCATTACTATCTCAGAGGCTTTTTCCTTTTGTAATAGCATTTATCATTACAGGATACTATAGTAAATGTGTGCTCTTCTTATTATCCATCTCTTCTACTAGAATATAAGTTCCATGAGAGAGAATCAATTCCTTCACTCCAAGGACTCAGAACATTAGCAAAAGCACAGTAGGGGTTCAAGTAATCCCTGTTGAAGAAATGGATAAATAAAACCGAGGTAAACTACTTTTTTTTAAAAGATTTTACTTATTCACGAGAAACACGGAGATAGAGGCAGAGATATAGGCAGAGGGAAAAGCAGGCTTCCTGTGGGGAGCCCTATGTGGAACTCATCCTGACTCTCCAGGCTTATGCCATGAGCTGAAGGCAGATGCTCAACCACTGAGCCACCCAGGTGCCCTGAAGTAAACTTCTTAAATAAGACCATTTCTCCAAGTCAGATTTGGGTGACTCTATCTCATTTATAAATAAAATGTATAAGAAATAATATTTTTATACTTTCAGACCCTTTTTACTTTTGCAAAATACATGCCTTAAATATAGAGAAACCAGATTTACTTAAATCGAATGTTTTCTACTCCCAAAGTTCATTCTGTAACTCATATTCCCATTGCGTTTGCTTCTCTTATTTTTTCATGATTTAATATGTTAATTAGATTGAAGCCTTTTGAAGCAGTGCAGAAAAGAATCATCAGATAATGAGGATGCAATTTCTAAATATAATCTCTTCTAGGGGTGCCCGGGTGGCTCAGTTGGTTAAGTGCTGGCCTTCAGCTGAGGTCATGATCTCAGGGTCCTAGGATGAAGCCCCTCATCAGGCTCCCTGCTGAGCAGGAAATCTGCCCCTCCCTCTTCCTCTGCCTCTCCACCCCTACTCATATGCTGAAGCATGCTCTCTTTCTCTCTTAAAGAAAATAAATAAAATCTTTATATTTATTCTCTTCTTCAGACAATCAATACAGAAGAGAAAATAATGACATATGAATTACATGAAGAATGGGAATTTTTATACAGAATAGAACTAAAATCAAAGCAGATCATTTTAGTAATTCTGTGTTTTGAGTATATCCATATGGATTTCATATAAACATGAGAGCATAACTTTATTAAAAAATAAACCTCCCCCCCAAAAAAAGCTCAGATTATTTCTGACATAAAGGATTTGGTAGCTGTTACTCTTTGCTTGAAATTAGCTAGCCCTTGTATCTCTCCTTCCATGCCTACATCCAATTTATCTATGTTATCATTAAGTGAAAATTTTTACCAAACCAAAGATATTTAGCCTCTAATCTTGACAAACTTTTGACATCCATAAATCCATTCTGATTGCTCAAATCCTATAGCACTCTCAAATGACTCTAGCAAGTCTTCCTTCTTCTGCTGTTGTAATAGCCTATTGTTGTGTCATATATACTTCTATTTGACATCTGCCGACTTTGTTGTTTCATACAAGGTATAGTTCAAAAGTAGAAGTCTGAAAAGTACCTGTGCATATAATTAGTGTGTCTGTGTATTGCATTCAAAATATCTCATAAGTAGTAATGCTAATGTATTCTTCTGTCTTATATCCAAAAAGCTTGGATGAAGTCAAGTTTTTCTGAAAATGAAGTTTATCTCTTTTTTTTATCATCACATTATTTAAAATCTTTAGTGTTCCTTTCCTTTTTGTCAAAGAGGAAGCCTAAAGACAGAAAAAAATATGCTTCCATCATGTTTAGGTAAATTTAAATATTTTCATGAAAAGAAAGACTGAATGAGGGCTTAGAGATTTAAAGTAAAGGTAATTATGTGTATGTGAATATATACATTGTCTGGCATTTATGTCAAAGATAGTCAAGGAAGAAAAGACAGGGAGACATTGTTTTGTTGAGCCACAAAACAATACTTTGAAGTGTTCTCTTTGAATCATTTTCCAAATTCATGAATGATTGTTAAGAGAGAGAAGAGCGTGGGAAGATAAATGAAGCAATAAAACAATATTAAGATAGTCAGGTGTTGTGGCATGAGTGTATATTTTTTAAATGTTTTAAAAAGAAAAGAATGACCTAGTGGCTACACAGAAGAGCAGGAGTCAATGTCCTCAGGCTGAATTCCCATCTGACTTATCAATGAACTTGGAAGGTGAGTTTAGTAAGTGGCATTTTTGCCTCTTCCACCCTAAACAAATAATGTGATGGAATCCATAGAACTAAGTCAGGAAAAAAAAGCTACATAAATATGTCTTTCAGCTACCACAGAAATAAATCAAAAAGGTATCTTGCCAAAAGTGGATAAGAAACATCCTCTATCTCAGTAGGCTATCTATAATAAAAATGCTTTTTTTGTTTTGCATGTCATATTAAAAAATTTCTAAAGATGAATTTGAACTGGGTTAATCAAATGTCTTATTAGAAAAATGCAGTCCATTATGCTATTATTGCTCTCATTCTTATTCTTTTTTTTTCATTTTATTACATTGTCTTTATGTCATTTAAAGACTCTGAACTCTGTATGTATCTCCTACAATCGCAAACGGCTATGTCTTTAAAATTTACCAAGTTAATCTATTTTCTAAGACTTGGACTTAGAATTTCTTAGACTTCTGCTTAGACTTTTGGACACCCTTTTTGAAAATAATGTCACATATTTTATAAAAAATATGAAATACAGCTGAATATACTGAATATTTTATTAGTAGCTGCAAGTCCCACATATATATAGTCCTTCAGGAGCCATCAGGATATTTACTATGCAAATGCTTAGTCATATTAAAGTCTTCTTCAAGCAACCTAACATGGACACTCTGTGGAAGTCTGTGTCTCATTCTCTTAAATGTCCTTCAGAGGACCTCAGGTTGAAATAAACTCATGTGGACCATTTATCATCTTCCAGTTACCTGTCCCAGGAGGAAGATCAAAACCAGGATGTGTTTCCCAGCCATTTGGACTTTGAGGGGAATCTTCTGAATGAACTAAAAAGATATTTTCTTGCACTCTCATTTCTAGCACTAAAGTAACAATGGCTGCTTCAACTGTGAAGAACTGTTCCTGCAATAAGATTTGCGCTTCACTTTGGTCATTTTGCCCTGAGACCAAGTAAAACTTATGAAAAAAACAAAAATGAAATAAATAACAATAACAATAAAAATATTTAGCATATGTCAGGCACTTCGCTAGTTTGTATATATACATTATACATCTTTATTTTTAAATTATTAAAGCATTATTAATTATTAATTTAATTATTAAAACATTATCCAACAAGAAAACACTTAATTCAGAAAATAATTTTTGAGGACTTTTTCTGGGCCATTATAACCTGATGAGACAGTTACTATTATTTTTCCTTTTATGGAAGGAGACACTGAATTTTAAAGAGTCTAATATTTTGTATAAGGTCACATGCTAAATATAAAGTGGAACTTGACCTCAAGTGTTCTTGATGCCTGAGAACAAAGGTAAAGCTCTCATTGCCTCCCTTGATGCCATCTTTAGCTGCTGAGCATGTTTTTCCAACTTCACCTAGGTCTCAGATATACGTCTTGTATTTTTTTGGAAACAAGCCCAGCCAAACATTCACTGTGACAATGTAGAAAGGTCAAGGTTTGGGATGTATTTTTTTGCATACCACTTCTCTCAAGCCACTGTTTGCAAATTATTGCACAAGGTGCCATGATATTCCCTGACTGCACCAGAGGCAATTTCTTAATAGATCCTGTTCCTACAATAACAGCCATAGGTCAGAAAATGAGGGAGTTATGGAATGAGTGGTTTGGGGCCTGTGTTTTTTGGCCTGGCACTGGTGAGAGTGTATAATCTGGATAGATGTTAGCTTTCTAAACAAACATAACCTCTGGTTGCATTAAAGGAGGAAATAAAGTTTAAACTTGTTCTCTTCATTAAACAGTTTTGCAAAACTAGCATTTATTGAACTCAAAATGGGCATTAGCTCTGATAAGCAAAAATGACAATAGAAATGTTAGATCTACCAGAGCCATTTTAAGTCTTTACTTTTCTCAAATAATCAGATAGGATATTTCACCAAAAAGTGTGTTCAGAAAATGCATTGAAATATCAAAGAAAAAGTGGTAAATTTGGGTGTGTCTGTGAAAAAGTCCTGGACTAGAGCAGAGTTTTGACATAAAGGCTGTGTTTTATTGATATTCTTTTAGAAGACCTTTTTAGAACAGATACTACCATTGCATTGTGATGGTGGCATTTAGCATGCCTCAGCTCTTTAGATAAAACTTCAAAGATTTGTAGAGGAAAAAAAGAGAAATCACTGATATAAGAAAGAACTACCATTTTATTGATGAACAGCTGCCACCAAGAAATACTATGAGGCACAGTAGACCCAAATTGTGACTTTCTTAAAACATGTTCTGTAGGAAAAAAAACATGGGTGGAAGCATCTGGCTTAATTTTTATTCAGTGTAAGTCAGTCATATCGTGAAAGGACACAATAAAATAACTTACAGCATGAAGTTGCCTTTGATTTTCAAGTACGTAATACAATCTGTAACTAGGAAAAAATAGGCCTCCGAAATAAAATAGTTCATATATGAAAAGATTTTACACAAAACCTAATTGTGGCTCTATAATTTTAGTCCTACTTGCTTGAAAGACATTATTAATAAGTAAAATGAGGATGCAAATAAAGCATATTGCTTATTAATCATGTTAAAATACATAATTTTATGCACTTTAAAAATTTCTAAGTTTATACTATCTCTACAAAGGCAGTAGCCTAATCAAAAGAAAAGTGCAGAAAAATACACATGTAATTTCATCGCATTACCAAATGACTGTTGTATACTAATACGGAGTAAAGAAATCTAAAGTCTTACATGATCAGTATTGGGTATTTTTCTTTGACTACTGTAACTGAAGGATATCTGATGTCCAGATACTGATAAAGACTTGATTTTCTCAGTGCATTTATGCAGCTAAAATATTTGTTAAAGCATGTCTGTGATTTTATAAAATATCTATTCATTAATAAATTGCTAATATAAAGCTAAAACTAAACATTGGTAAAGAACCACTTCTTAGTGCTGAAAGAAGGAAAACAAGTGTTAAAAGATCTCAGAACAGACCTTTCTGCTACAAACTCTTTGTACATTCCTGAAAAAAAAATTGCATCATACAAAATACTGCACTAAAATTAACAGGGTTATGGTGCACTAGGGGTAGAAGCAAGCCACTGGAATCTTTATAACTTGGTAATATGATCGTTAAACACCAACAGTCTCAGTAATTATACTAGCACAGCTATATCTCCTCAAGTATTTGCAGACAGAACCAAGTCCACAGGTGATTTTTGCCTTCTTAAACTCTGGGTTTGTGCTTTTTCCTATAGATGTGGATAATGGAGGGCTTTTACTGAGGCCAGTATTACTAAAAATTAAAAATCCAGGAGGTAGATTTCTACATCATTTGATTTTTTTAAACCTGGGGAATGACTTCACAGCCCTTTCCTTTATATAGCCAGCTTCCACAGATAGCTTCATTCCGAAAATGTGAGAGTTTTTGAAGCACGTTAAACAAACACATATTGGAACAGAACAGAGCAGTTCAGTATAATGTGTCAAGAGGGGAGATCGATTTCACACAGGTTGACCGAGGGGATGGAGGTAGTTTTTGTTTTATTTAAAATCAACTTTACTAATGTAACTTCAACATACAATAAGAGGCACACATTTTAAGCCAATGAGATTTGACGAATATTTTATGCTTGAGTAATCACTCCAATCAAGATCCTTTAAATTCTGCATGTTTTGAGTCCTTTAATTTTTTGAAGGAGGTACTATTAGTTTCTGGCATTCTCTCTGGGCATGAGCTACTGGTTTTAATTTATTATCTTGGTGAGAGAAGAGGAACTGCTTCGGGGGGGGTTCTACTTGGCCTCTCCTATTACAGCTCTTCCTACACAGGTCAAGGGAACAGTGGAAGGGTTCTGCTAAGGGCTTACTATGTTCATCCCAATTATGCATTCAGAAACTAAGGGAACACATAGCATGTGGGCCTGTGAGTCCAACAGTTCCAGTGTGAGATGGACCGGCATAACAATTTCATTTATCACCTGACCCTCATAGGTGCCTTCTCTAACAACGATGTTGCAATAGCACATTGGGGTGCCTAATATCATCAGCAACTCATCAGTTCTCGAAAGATTTAGGCTCTCCCTTGTCTGATGTGCATTTACTTGAGTAAATGACCATAGGTCTTTTTACAGAAGGCTGAGGTGATCACTACTGTACAGATATACCATGGTGTTACAGTCCTTCCTTATGAGTATCTGGCTCCTCTTCCAGTAGGTAAGTTTTGTGTCTAATATCTAGCTAAGGTCTGGAAACTGGAAAAATAACTGACTTTCCACTGAAGTAGATGACCTCAGTCCTCTGCCTACCCACTTTTAATCTTGTAACTACATACCTCTGTCATTTAGCCATACACCACCACCCACCTCCCGCCCCACCTCAGGTGCCATTGCAACCTTTCTGTCCTATAAGGTAATTCTTCCCTGTTGCTTCTGATAGGTAATCACTGCCACGGGTTCCTTCTGTTCTGCGATCTCATCCCCCATTACCAGTAGGGAGCACAGTTTTGTAGCAGCCTTTCCCAATGTCAGTTCTGGAGGACTGATCCTGAGCTGATGTCCTCCTCTCTAACCCATTCAATTATTAGCTTGATAAACAGAGTAACCTTCATGGCATCTGAGGAACATAATCAGCTAGTAGAGATTCTGGTCTGCTATAACATGCCCACTTCTCTGAGCCTTTTTTTAAAGATTTTTTAAAATTTATTTATTCATGAGAAACAGAGAAAGAGAGAGAGAGAGAGAGGCAGAGACAGAAGCAGGCCCCACACTGGAAGCCCAATGTGGGACTCGATCCCGGGACTCCAGGATCATGCCCTGGGCCAAAGTCGGAACTAAACCACTGAGCCAGCCACGCAGCCCTTCTCTGAGCCTTTTGATCCTCTTTTCCATGGTTTGGCATGGCAATTCTGGCATCTCTACTTTGCCGAATGTGGGTCATCAGTTTTTGCAAGTTTCCCAGAGCCATCCTAGTATGTCAACAGGAGTGGTTGTCTTTTGTGGCCTTTTGCCAGGGTATTAATTCTGAATTATGAGAAATTGCCCTTACATTGACCAAGTCTTCATTTTCTAGCTTTATGGTCTTCTCTCCTCAATTCAGCACCCTCAGGATGCACTTCCAGGCATATCTGACACCCAGGTCCTGTAGTTTTACAGCATATGGTCTCTCTTCTGACTTGGCAGGCCCAGCACTTCTCCAGTCGGGTAATGCTAAGATTTGAGCCTCAGTCTGGAGCCCAGGAGGAGATACCAGGATAGGTACTGGGGAATGCAATCCTTGTGGTATCTGTGCCCACTTGAAGTCTCCTCTGAACAATCTTCCATCAAGCGGTCTCCCATTAAGGGGGTTGGGCCACTTGTGCATCATGCACACACATATTCATCCACATAACAGTTTAAATTAATTAAATATGTCACAGGGCACATTTTTACCCTTGTAAAGTCTCATTCAAGTATAGAGACTAAGAAAATCTTTTATCTATCCTATGCCACAACCACCCTTCTGGATTTCATTGGGATTGATTTATAACTGTCTTGGTTCTCTAAATGTGGATGCTATTTGGGGCAGTTTAGATGAAGTTCAGCAAAGTCTCATGCAAATAGTGATCGTTTCTCCCACTACACATTTTAAAATCTTTGGCTAAAGCAAAACCTCAATTCCCTGCCCTGCTCAGGTTCTACCTTTGGACTTTCAAGAGGCTACTTTGGGTGAAAAATATGTTTTAACTGTTTTTGGTTTTCTCCCCATTTCTACTATGACAATCCTAATCTTATTCAAAGCAATGTGTTTGTTCCAATTGGCAAGATTCAGAAATGAAAACAGTAATGCAGAGATGAATATTTCAAGACATTATCTCATTATATATGTATGTACACATGCACACATGTGCCTGTGTGCCTGTCTGAATGTTGATATCATTAATAACCTAAATTTATTGCAAAATTCTGAAAGTAAAAAGAAAAGATATTAAGCAAAAAGAGCATCGCCATAATGCAAAATCCTCCCAGATAAATATGCTGATTTAATTATTCTCTTAGCACAGTCCAAGCTAAAAGGCTGTCTCTCAAAACAAAACATCAGAATGTTCTAGCCATCATAACCTTTGATTTGCTCATTCAAGCTCTTTGTCTCACATGCCCTTTCACATTATGAATCTCTGAATCACTTCTCAATAACTGCATATTTTAAGGTGATATTTTCAAAAAATGTATTAATTATTTTTTGACTTTTCTTTTAAAAATCATAGTATGAAATTATTCCACAGATGATTGTTTACACACATTCACCTAGAAAGCCATAAATAAAATCATTTAACAAAATCTTGAGATCACTTCTTCATATTATCTGATATTTATTTAGAACTGTAGTCTTCAAGGTGAGGGGACATAGATGATCTACTGGAGTGCCAGAATTTTAAAATAGTACTAAAGCATACTAATATTTAATATATGGCCGATGCAGGTGTCCTCACTGTGTCAGTGTGCCAGATAATTACACATCACTGTTGGAGGAAAGCAGGAAAACTGCAACCCCCAAAGGCAGATAATGGTCTTCTTCTTTCTTTGTTTTCAGAGTATTGTAGTTTATGAGACACTTAAAGTGAAGTGGATTTTCAGACTCAATTATTTAAAATAATAAAGTTCTGTAATACTTTATATTAGATGAAAAATGGCAATTATAAATCTCTCCTTTTTTAACCATATAGAGGTTCACTGCTTATCTAAAGCTTTTCCCCCATAGACCTCATTTACATAGCTTTGAATTAATCACACTCCTCTGTGACACAAGTGTCATTGGTCCCCTATCTTATATTATTTACCCATCTTATAAGATGTCCCCTATCTTATATTATTTACCTTTTTATCTCTGTACCCTGTCATCTATCCTAAGCAGCTATTCTAATGCTTTTAATGTAGCATAAGTACTTTTATAAAACATATATTACTATTTTATATTCATGTATTTTCACTTACATAAATATTAAGATATTTCTTTTTTTTTCCTACCTATTTCACCCATCAGTGTGCTTTTAAAATTTATTCAAGTTTGTTTCTAATTCTATGTGCATTCTGAGGCCTCTAAGTGATGCTACAGTATTCAAGAGGGTGCACTCACCATATTTTACTTAACCATTCTCTCAGTATGTTATTTCTGATAATTCTGGAAATTTTTGCACATATAACCATTTGAATATTTATATTTTCTAGACTACAAATCTAGAATCAATATTGATGTGTCAAAGAATGTGCATTTTCTGTATTTAACTATCTTTTGCTTGGTTATTCTCCAAAATGACTGTCAGAGAGGTGGGAGTCTAAACTCCTGGCAGCAATGCATGGACTGTACCTATAACCCCACATAGCTACTAGTATTTTTAGCTTTCAAGAGTTTGCTGAACTGGTAGTATAAATAAGTATAATCTATAGATATATATTCATATATTTTATCTATATAATGACATAGATTATATCTATAAATATAGTTTTATATCTATAAGTTGCTAAATAAGTTTGAAGATATAATTTCATCGGTTATTTAACCTTCTATAGTCTTCATCTGTAAATTGTCTCAAACCCATTGCCCATTATTCTAGTAAAATTAAAATTTTTTTCTTCATAGAAAGTTTATATGAAAAATTCATAGAAAGTTTATTTTTATTTTTTTAAAGATTTTATTTATTCATTTATGGTAGACACACAGAGGGAGAGAGGCAGAGACACAGGCAGAGGGAGAAGCAGGCTCCATGCACCGGGAGCCTGATGTGGGATTCGATCCGGGGTCTCCAGGATCACGCCCTGGGCCAAAGGCAGGCGCCAAACCGCTGCGCCACCCAGGGATCCCGTTTGTTTGTTTTTTTAATACTTGTTTGCTTTTTTTTTTTTTTTTTTTGTGCCCAGAAACTTTATTGAATTCTCTTATTTTAACTTATTTCTATGATTCTTTGGGTTTTTTTTTTTTAATAGATGATCATATGTATGAACACAATATAGTTTGTTTTCTCTCCAAGACTTACACCTCTGACTTTATTTTCATTTTTTGTTGTTGTTTATTATTTTTTTAAAGATTTTATTTATTTATTAATAAGAAACAGAGAGAGAGAGAGAGAGAAGCAGAAACACAGGCAGAGAGAGAAGCAGGCTGCATGCAGGGAGCCCAAGGTGGGACTCGATCCCAGGTCTCCAGGATCACGCCCTGGGCTGAAGGCGGCTCTAAACTGCTCAGCCACCTGGGCTGCCCTGTTGCTTGATTATTGACCAAAACCTTGTCCTATGTTAAATAATCCAGTGGTAGAGGCCACCTTTGTTTTATATGTAGCCCTAATATTAAAGGAAATACATTTCAAGTTTCCTACCAAGAGTAATATTTACTGATGCTTTAGTATATGAGACCTTTTGGAAAGTAAGAAAAACTTCCTTTTCCCCTAGATTTTTCAGTTATTTGTTATTAGTATATGTTGAACTTTATCAAGTTATTTTCTTATACCTTTCAAGATACTCATACAACTTTTCTCCCTCAGTTTATTAATTAAGATGTTTACACGGAAAGAATTTTTGCTATTTATCACCTGTTCATCTCTGTGATTAAAAATGACACTTAACCAGGATTTACTTAATGTTTTGTTTAGGATATTTCCTTCCCTGTTTCTAGGATAAATGATCAATACATCTTTTTTTGTTTGTTTGTTTGTTTGTTCTTGGTTAGTTATAGAATCAAGATAACATAACTCTATAGAAGCAGCTGAGCAGCTTTTGTAGTTCTCTATATCTTAGAAACACAAAGTAATACAGAAAGTCACTATTCCTTAAAAGTTGTAAAGTATACATGTAAAACAATCTGAATTTTGAGAAGTTTGTAGAGGCTAGTACTAAAATTACCACTTCAATTTCAATTTAAGTTTTTAATTCCTTTTTGTATGTTTTGGGAATTTTATATTTTCCTCCATAATTTATTCTCTTTAATTAAGTATTCAAATTTATTAACAAGTTCTTGTTCATAATACTCTTAATTATTCTTTATATCTCATTTCTTTAAGTCTTATTTCCTGAAAAATATTTATATAAGTACCATTTAGCTATTGTACACGTTTTGCCTTTCATTTCTAAATAGTTCACAATTTTCCATATTATTTTCCTTTTGATATAAAGGACATATGATTTTTGTTTTCATAAATGTTCAATCTTGTAGGCTTTTTATTACATTATAGCCAAAGAACATGGTCTGGGGATCCAGGTGGCGCAGCGGTTTGGCGCCTGCCTTTGGCCCAGGGCGTGATCCCGGAGACCTGGGATCGAGTCCCACGTCGGGCTCCCGGTGCATGGAGCCTGCTTCTCCCTCTGCCTGTGTCTCCGCCTCTCTCTCTCTCTCTCTGTGACTATCATAAATAAATGAAAAATTAAAAAAAAAAAAAAGAACATGGTCTGTATGCTATTTATGTTTTATTTTATTGTGTTTCTTTTAAGATTGATTGATTTTATTTATTTATTTATTTATTTATTTATTTATTTATTTATTTATGACACAGACAGAGGCAGAAACATAGGCAGAGGAAGAAGCAGGCTCCCTGTGAGAAGCCCGGTGTGGGATCCGATCCCTGATCTGGGGTCATGCCCTGAGCCAAAGGCAGATGCTCAACTACTGAGCCACCCAGGTGTCCCTCTATGTTTTAGAATGTATTCAAAATTCCTTTGAGCAATAATAGAGGTCAATATTTATAAATTTTCCATGCATGTTAAAAAATGTATATTTACGCAGCCCAGGTGGCTCAGCAGTTTAGCACCTGCTTGGGCCCGGGCCGTGATCCTGGAGACCTGAGACTGAGTCCCGCATTGAGTTCCCTGAGTGGAGCCTGCTTCCTCCTCTGCCTGTGTCTCTGCCTCTCTCTCTCTCTCCCTCTCTCTCTGTTTCTCATGAAGTAAATAAATAAAAAATTAAGAAATAAAAATCATTTAAAATATGTATATTCTTTCTTTGTTAAATTTAAAGGTCTATAAATATCTAATAGTTTGAACTTAGACATTGTATTTTTTATATCTGCTGTTTTTTCCTTTTTTCTTTTATTCTTAAATTTCTTTTCTTGTGGTTGTTCTGCTTGATTTTCTTAGTTCCTAAAAGGTTATGCTAAAAATCTCTAACTACAGTAGTTTATATATCTATTTCTCCATGTGCATCCCTGTTAGTTGTAGCTTTATGTATTTTGAAGCTATAATATGGGATATGTCATCATGATGAACCATTATGTCTTCCCCCAGTATTGTTTCTTTTACCAGTATATATGGATCACATTTGTCTCTTTTGAAAATTTCTTCTCCTAAATTCTGTTTTGTGCGATATGAGTATCTAAAAATGAATTATAATCTTCCCTTTAAAAAAAGACACATGCTCCAAAGTTTCTGACTTCAGTTGTGAAGTATTTTATTTTATTTTATTTTATTTTATTTTATTTTATTTTATTTATTCATGAGAGACACAGAGAGAGGCAGAGACATAGACAGAGGGAGAAGCAGACTCCTCACAGCCTGATGTGGGACTTGATCCCCAAACCCAGGATCACACCTTGAGCCGAAGGCAAACACTCAACCGCTGAGCTATCCTGGAGTCCCAGTTGTGAAATCTTTTGAAAAAAGATTCCTATTTACCAGTAAATAAAACAATAATTACTTTTTAAGAAAAAGATGTGCTGCAAAGAGAGAAACTCAAAACTGGATACTTGTGAATTTTGTTGTTTTAGATTTTAGTTGTCAATAATAACGTAGAAGAAAAATTTGTTCCCCAGAATGACCCTGTGACTTATTTTCAGGCCTCAGTCACCTTTCCTCAGAGTGATTTTCCAACTCCGTGAATGAGAAAAGGCATGCATGGGTCAACCCCTGTCTATTTTGGATATCTGTCTTTTGGTCATGCAACAATTGCTTCTGGCATGCAACAAGCTTAGCAAGAAGGCCTAAAGTTCCAGAGATTAGTTCAACTCAGAAGGATGGAAGAGAGAAAGTTGATTGGATTGTTTAACTCAGCCACTATTTAAGCTTAGATTTATTAGTAGTAAAGCTGAAATTTTAATCTTATCAATATGGTTTTTACATTTATATCATAAATCATTTCACACTTTCTGAAAAAAAGTACTGTTTTTATTTTTTTTTTGGATCCTCAACTCCCAAAAATTTCTATTATGGAAATAAAGAAACATATTATGATTGTTACATTTCCATTGCTATTACTCAATTAACTGGCTACAAATATTTAATGATGGCCACAAAAATGGCAGTGAAAGTCGGTGGTTGATATTTGGCCTCTGATTTTTTGAAGCTCATTAAAGGCTTCAAAAGGTCTGGAATCCAGGGGAAAGATAATCAGAAAATGGAAGTCTGAAAGAGTAAATAAAGATGCCTGATGATCAATTATACTTTTTTACTTAACAATGGATTTATTTTTTTGCATTCTATCATCATACTGCCTTAATGTCTCTGCCAGTAATGGAAATAGTTAATTGGTTCATTCTCCAGTTTATGAATTCTGACATAGAATGGGAGTAGCTCCTTCACATTCCTCCAGCTTTGTGGAGAGCTAAAATTTGTCAAAGGTAACCTTTCCATCTTTGCGGTATTTTGAAAATGACCAAAGATTTTTTGACACTCCTCTCATCAAGAGGTGGGGGTCTTTGTTCCTCACTCTAAATCTAGAATTTTGTGATAACAGATATGTCTCTTGAAACATTCCTTCTTAGAACCCTGAACCACCAGTACAAGCAGTCTGACACTTCCATGTTACAAGCAATACCAAGCTAGCCACGTGGAGAGGCCATTTGGAGAAGAATTAAGGAATCTTGCTGACAGATAAAGCCAATATGATGCTCATAAAACCATTTCTATTATCTCCAACTCTTAGAGCTACCCAATTTGAGGCTCCAGACATCCTGGAGAAGAGACCAGTCACCCCCACTGTGTCCTGCCTAAATTCTTCACCCACAAAATCATGAAGATAATGAAATAGTTGTTGTTATATGTGACTCTTTTTAGAGAATTTGTTTCATAATAATAGGTAATGGAACATTGAGGCAGAATCTATATAAACATATATACATATATGTGTGTATATATATGTACACACATATGTGTATATATAATGTGTGTGTATATCTTAAAGGAAGTATTTAAAATAAATTTCAATTATCCACTCAATTTTGAGTTATAGTTTATATCATGCATGTTTGTACTATTATAATTTTCAAAGATATTATATTGTCATTTAATTACTTAGTATTTTCATTTGGTAAATACCTGAAATCAAACTGGTATGCCAACTAAGATTAAAGAAAAAATTCCAATTCTCTATACGATGACCTTTCAATCAAACCTCATTGCTTTATCCATCTTTCATGTTTTATAAATGTCATGCATTTTTAGAATGGGCCAGTCTGAAAGACACTGATTCAAAAACTTTATTGTGTCTTAAAGTGCTAACCATTTTTGGTCTTCCCTTCTTATTAAAAAATCTATCATCAGAAACGACAATGGATTTTATCAGAAAATTTGCTTAAAAACAATTAATTTTAACAATTAATTTTAATACGGTGAGCAATATTATAATTCATTACAACAAAGCATTGTGTTTTGTAAAGCATATTTATGAATATGCATATCATTTCTAATGCTGAATGTCCTCATTTGGAAAAAAGGCTTCAATATTATGTTAATAGGAGTGTTCCAGAAATGCGTTTATCCTTTAACATATCTGTGACCACAAAAAAACTTCTATTGGAAAAAAACTAAGTTATAAGAAAGCACCTAGTAGAAAATGAGTCAAACATCTTAATTATACAGACATTCTCTCCATTTAAAGGTGGAATTATAGAAGCAGGCACTGATGTCCCTTAACAGCAGCAACAAAAAGTATATTTTGAGGATTAAATTCTCATGAAGAAGTGACTTTAATTCTAAGTGGGAGAGGGGCTCTCTTTTCCAAGATCAAACGTGGTGCTAACGAGTAACTCTTCCTCCTGCTGTTTAGTTCTGAGGTTCAAAAGATTAACCAGGTGGCTTTTACCAATGTATGTTAAGCAAAGGATTTTTGCCTCAATTAAATGGTACTTTTCCAATCTATTTGTATGAAGGATTTAGCATTGAAGTTTCAGACTCACTTTAATAGGTGTGACTGGATTTCCATTTACAATGAAAAATGTACCTTTTCAACTGTCCTCTGAACAATGACCCATGGGGTTTTGATCTGTTAGAATGTAATAATGTAAAAAGTGTCATGGCTAACCGATTCTAACTTATCATGTTGCTGCTTTAAGTAGTCCTGCAAACAAATGGTCCATCTATCCTCTTGAGAGACAGGAATTTCATCCCTTTGTGATTACTCACAGTGGCCACTAAAGGTCACTCTTACTCCATTTCCTTGGTCCAGTTTTGAAACCTGAGCCCAGGTATTAAAATCTGTGAACATCCATTTTTGCACTAGAAAAGGATGCATTTGGGATAGAATTTTGAGGGAGCCAAGAAATACTAGTTAGCACACCCATCCAGTTCAGGAAGGAAAAAAAACCTACCTGTGTAAGCAAACCTACCTGAGGTTCGAAACAGGAGGTTTGTGTTACATTAACGCATTTCTAGGGACGTTATCAAAATTCATAAAAACGTCATTTTAAAGTAAATATGGGACAGATGTGAAATTCAATGATTAAATTCTGACCAAGAATGAAAATATCTGATTTAAAAGAGTAATAATTCATTTTTAGGAAACACATTTAAAGCCTCAAATGCTTATTGAGTCAATAAATTATAACTGATTTGATTTGAAGAAGGGGGAAGGGACGATTAGAAATAGCACTTGCCAAAAATTCAGCAGCTTAAATCATCTGAAAAAGTAAAGGCATTACTTAAAAGAGTCATTTCCTTTTTGCACATAAGTGTTTGGGATATTTAGGAAATGCCTTGTATTTAAAAGTTTTGGATTTCTTATGTATGTGAAAGCCCCGTACAATCTACAGAAGACTTGTTTCAAATAACCAATATAGATGCCTAAACTCACTAGGAAGAGGGTGACACAAATTTAAACTTTTTGAAGTTCTTTAACTTCAAAAATGATTTTTAAAATTTTAATGGGAAAATTTCAAGTATTAAGATTGTGGAAAAATCAAATACACCTTGTTTTTCTGGGATTGTAAGCACATGATATTTTACAATATCTAGTAAAAAAGAATGCTTATTCTTTTAAACTTAACAATTTACTTCTAGGATTTACCTAGAAACACTCATTTGTTTAAGGAATTATGTACAATAAGCTATAGTGATAAGCATAAGACAACTTTCTAAAAGGTCATTATTTACAGACTAGCTAAATATTCATTAGTTTAAGAAAATCCTTTATGAACTATAATGGAAAGTTTTTTTAAGACATTTGAGTGATGAAAAACATAACTGCCATTCGATAAAAAGAGTAGAATAGTATTTTAAAAATCTCAAAATTAAATGTTAGTTTGAACCACATGCAATTATTGATATTCAGCTATTTTTGATTGACAAAGAAGTAATTTAATATGGTTCAACCTGTACATAGAAATAAGAAAGGAAATTAGTTTTTTCTGTGAGTACCCAGTTTATATGAAGGTACCTTTAGGTAATTAACTTTTTTTTTTCAAATACAGTGTCCTCAATATTAGGAAAATAAAAACTATTAATTATGTGATTTCCCTCCCCCTCAACTTTAACATTTTAAATCCTCATTTACATTTATATGTATACAAGTTATATCATATGTATATATACCGTCATGTCTAGCAAAATATTGGCTTTGCCATTAGTGGATGTCAGCTAAAGTCAATGTGTCCCTCAATATAATATGTTGGATAAGAGTAGCTTAAGATCCTACTCTGAGTGCTGCAGAAAAGCCATCCCTGTCTCCAAGACTTATCATACAAATTTATAGGGCTGATTTTGCATGGGAATCTCTAACTCAGATCTTAGGATACATAGTATAAGCCCATTATATATACAGTATAGCAATAAAATATCAGCAAAGGCAACAGGCTTGGTTCTTTCCCTTTTTACCCACAGAACAATCCCCACAATAACGAAGAACTTTATAGATATTTTTGGTAATTTAGAAAGTTAGAGGAGTTGACATCACAGCAGATAATTATGTTTAAAGAGTGTATTATACATCCTTTCTCTTAAAAGTTTCCTTTTGTACTTCTGCCCACACAGGCTCTGACTTCTCTGCCTATTTTTCACCTGTCTTTCCAACCACGCTTTGCGAGTTGTCACTAGAAAGCCCAATTACCCATCACTGTATTAGAACAATTCAACTCTTGCCAAAATCTTGTTCCAAATTCCGCTTAACATTCACCTTTGCTTATCCCAAACTTCCCGGATTCTGTGAGGAACAATGCTATTTTATCCTTTAATATTACCAACTCTTTCTAGAATATAACTGTGAATTAAGTAGTAGTTTGACCTTCTCATATTTAACTAGTATATAGATTAAATAAAACTTAGCCTCAACCTTCATGGTCTTAGAATCTGGGGAAAAAAAATCTTTAAAAAGAAATTTAGAAATAGACAAATTTAGGTAACTTCGAACCAAAATGAATTAAATGGTTTTCTTAACTGCACTTCTGAGAAGGCTGGGAACATTTATAATGCATGGGGATTCTTCAACAAATGGATCTAGTATATATAATTTCAAACCTCCTTAAAGGCAAAACTCACAGAAAGGGAGTTCTATAAAACTTACAATTGAAAACTGGAAAACACTCAGTTGCAGTACAATGCAAATGTGTGTGTGTGTGTGTGTGTGTGTGTGTGTGTGTATTATACTGCTAATAAACACAGTGAAGGAAAAAAAATCAATAATTGCTACAGGGGGAGAAATCAGAAAAAGTTCCCCAAAAAAGTAATTTTAAATGTGAACTTGAAATATAAGTAATTTTCTGAGATCTCCCTTGCTCCGATAAATTCTACAAATTGTTGTCAAAATAATCTTCCTAAAGCACAGTTCTAATCAAGTTATTTCTGAGTTCAGCATCTATTTCTTTCCTACATTGGATATCATACTTAAGGTTCCTCTTATTCTCTTTTTAAGATATATGTATTTTTAAGATTTACTTACTTAATTAATTAATTTATAAGAGAGAGAGAGAGACAAAGAGACTGCATGAGTGAGAGGAGTGGTAGAGGGGGTGGGAGAGAGAGAATCTCAAGCAGACTCCATGCCCAGCACAGAGCCTGATTTAGGGCTCAATCTCACAACCCTGAGACATGACCTTATCTGAAACCAAAAGTCGGATGCTTAACCAACTGAGCCATCTATGCACCCCAAGGTTCCTCTCACTCTTGTCCAACTTGTGACTACAGTTTTATTTTCCTTCTCCCTCTCATATAGTCAGTAAGCTCTACAAACTAAAACTGGTCAGTCCCTCACCTGTTACGAGTGTTCACTAAAGCTATCTTTTCAGTAAGTCCAAATAATCGTTCCAAATGATAGCAAGTTTATAATGAGCTTCATATTTTTTAAAAAATGCTTTAACAGGGGAAACCCTGGGTGGCTCAGCGGTTCGGCGCCTGCCTTTGGCCCGGGGCGTGATCCTGAAGTCCCAGGATCAGGTCCCGCATCGGGTTCCTTGCATGGAGCCTGCTTCTCCCTCTGCCTATGTCTCTGACTCTCTCTCTCTCTCTCTCTCTCTCTCTCTCTCTATGTCTATCATGAATGAATGAATAAACAAATCTTAAAAAAAATAAATAAATAAAATGGTTTAACCAATAATAACTTATATAATGAAAACAATTATACAGAACAGGTAGGGTTTAGTAATTATTAACTGTGTCACTGGAATACTCACTATATTTTTGCCTCATTCTGATCCTTCACTTGTATTCGGTGGAGAATAATGCTCTTCTATCCCAGAGTGAGAACTCAGTTAGTGGCAAGGCTTTTCTGCTGATTTTTAGTTAATAAGATGTCTTTTGGCCACAAGTGGCAAATAGTGCCACTCCACATTTAACCTAGCATTTCATCTCTCTTGCAGGTGAAATCAGCCTTCAGCTAGAAACCAACAAAGAAGAGGCCATGGGCCTTCTGGTTGTCACCTCACTATGAGTTTCACTCCTGCCAGGATCTAACATGGTCAGGAGGAGAAGGAGATGAGGGTAATAGGACACTTGTCACTTCACACAGAAAACTTTCTATCACCTAGGCACGTAGAATATTAAAAAGAATTCTCACTTTTCCCCAGATTCTTATTCTGAATCTAGCAGGATCCCGGTGGATGTGTCTATTTTCCCTGGCTAGTCTACTGGGACTCTCTTCTCATCCTTGGGTAACTAGAAGTAACCAGGCAGTCTCTTTCTCCTGAGATTTCTTCCCTCTTCCAGCCCTATTGAACAGGACCCCAAATTACCCCTCCATCTTGTATGGCTACCTTCTGGATGGAGTAGGTACTTTTGAATCGCTTGACCAGTGAAAGTGAATAAACTCTGAGCCTGTAGGGTTCCCCCACCACACACTTAGTCAGCCTTTCAATTGTTCTCAAGATTTCCTAGAACAAGAGATGAATCTAGTTCAGAGTTCTTTCTGCCCCATTCTTGAATTCTCTTTTTCTCCACCCTCTGGATTTTCTTATATTTTCTAATAGGTAAAGAGAGTTAGTAGCCAGCTTCCTGGTTATGTCTTATGAAAATTTTCTCTTTTTTTTTAAGATTTTATTTATTTATTCATGAGAGACAGAGAGACAGAGCGAGTGAAAGAGAGAGAGACAGAGAGAGAGGCAGGGGGTGAAGCAGGGTCCCTGCAGAGCAGGAACCTGATATGCCCTCAATCCCAGGATACCAGGATCATAACCTGAGCAGAAGGCAGATGTTTAGCTGCTTAGCCACTCAGGCACATTTGTGAAAATTTTCATATGTAGACTTATCTCACACATTGATCGGTGATATATGGGACTTCAGTGGAAATTTAAAAAGGAAGGGTCATATTCTCACCTGCCCTCCCATCCATGCTCACAAAAGAAAAACAAACAAACAGAATTTGGTTTTCTAGACCTTCTCAAGTATGTCACAGGTTAAATTTTTTTTTTTTTTTGGAAAAAAAAAGTGATCCTGGTACCCAGGATAGAGGGAATACAGCTAGCTGCCCAGGAGGAATTAACTGGGGAAGTTGCATGGTGGCCCTGAGGGCACAGGGCCGAGTCTGTCCCTGGATTTTGGCACTGTGTAGGCCCTGATAATTACTACGATCAGACCACCCAATATTCAGAAGGGTAAAAAAGCTTACAGTACCTTTAATTTGATTTAGAGAAGTAAACGAAGGTGGCATTTGTTTATTCAAGTGTTTTGGTGTCAAATTTATACTGGCTCCAGAGAGATAAACCCAGGCCTCCTGCCTCCTTCTCCTGTATTTTCCCCAGGACAGCATGTTTAAACACCCAAGAAAAAAGATGTGCGCATCCTGCATGGCACTTTATAGAAATGAATGCAGCGTGGGTTATTTTTAACCTATGCTGTAAGCATTTTACATTTTTTGCAATTAAACCAGAAACATCATGAGAACTCATTAAATAAAAGTCCTAAAAAAAGTAATAGTTATGTTTTTAAATCAATTAAGACTTTCCAAAAGTGAGAATAATGACCTAAACAAATGGACATATGACTTACTGCTGTGCAAGGTGAGAGTACTTGCTGACTTTTTCATAAGGAACATTACAAAACCTCCATACTCCATATGAATATGCTATGTTAAAGCAAAATTAATTTGTAAAGAGAATATAGTATTCTTATTGTTTACTCTAATAGCATTTGTTAAAAACACTATTGCTATTAATTACAAGTGGAAAACATTGATGCACACTCCAATAATTTCATATCAGAGCTTGATTCCTAGAATATACATTGTTGGCATTTCTATTCAGTATTCATCAAGTATAGGATCTTGTTCATAAAAACTTTCTCACACAAATATAATGTCTGTCCCCAAAAGGAAATCAGTCTGTTGAAAATTAGAGCTCTTTTCCAAAATCGACATTTATTTAATGAAACAATCTAACTCCTCACACTTCTCTCCAAAATAAAATAGGCAACAAGAAAACAATAAAAATGGCAAAAGATTCACCAGAGTTCAAAACATCAGTAATTTGTACCTTTGCCTGTAACTTAGGATTTTACTTGCCTTCTCTATGCAGTTCAGCTTGACTCTTGCTTCAAACTTTCCCTTACCCAGAGGTTTCATTTCAAAATATAAAGGACTTTTTCTATGAGGTGTTATCACAACTAAATATCTTTAAAGCATTTAATTCAATATTTAAAGAAATAAATGTTCCTACTTCATAATCATTGGTACCTATGATACCCATGTCAAGTTGAATATTTCTAAGATTACCATAACTTCTGGTCTCTGTTTTTTAGTAGTGATTTTCCCTACCCAATCTTATATCTCCTTTTCCCAAACCAAAATAATTCTATAGTCCTGAGCAAAAGATGTCATTTTATTAATGATATTCTTTCTTAATGACATTAACTGTGTCATTTTCTTAAGGCATTGCTTATGTCTCAGACTTTTTATTATTTCTCTCCTTACTGATCAAGGAAACATTTAAAATATGATATAATAAATTATTTGAAAAAAATGACGTATTTGAACCAATCAGGAATATGACAGAATAGAATGTGCACTGATAAAAACTAAAAGTTTAAAAACTAAAAGTTTACAATAAAAACTAAAAGCTACCATGAAATTTATCTTGGTAAAATCTTTTTTTTTTTTTTTTTAAATTTTTTTTTTTTTATTTTTTATTTATGATAGGCACACAGTGAGAGAGAGAGAGAGAGGCAGAGACACAGGCAGAGGGAGAAGCAGGCTCCATGCACCGGGAGCCCGACGTGGGATTCGATCCCGGGTCTCCAGGATCACGCCCTGGGCCAAAGGCAGGCGCTAAACCACTGCGCCACCCAGGGATCCCTATCTTGGTAAAATCTTTACTGACTATAAAAAGAGCTATGAGTGTTAGCAGAAACAAAATAGAGAATCTAAAAAGCCCATATATGAAAGTCCTTTATAACAAAAACAATTCTGTAGTAAATGGGTAGGAAAACATAAGATCTTATAAAAATGTGTTTCGCCAATTGTATATTTATATAAAGAAGAAGTATCTTGACATTTACTTCATGTTACACAAAAAAGCCAATGCCATGTGTACAAAAGATGTAAATGTGAAAAGAAAAACTTGGTTTTTAGAGTGGTGCTGTCCCATATAATAGCTACTAGCCATTGATTCTTGAAAAACAATTTGCAAAATCAATTCCTTAGTCAGACTAGTCACATTTCAAGGGCTCAGCATAACCGTATGTGGCTAGTAACTATATATTATTAGAGAGTGCAGAAATAGGGTATTTTAATCATCACAGAAACTTCTAGCAGACAGTGCTGTTTTAGAGGAAAACATAGGATAACATCCTAGTGACCTTGTAAATCCTCTTGTAAGCAATGATTTATTTAATAGGATACTTAAAGAGTTAACTATAAAGAAAAACATTATATACAAATTGCAGATTAAAATAGACATTTCTGCCTATATACTGTCATAAAACTATAAAAGTGAAAAGAATTTTAGTGCTATAAAACTATAAAACCATCATTATATAAAAGGACATCATTAATTTAATTTGACATGTGAGATGTTTCACATAAATTAATTTGCTATTATTAGATTTAAGAGGAGACAGTTATAGATTCAGGTCCAGTTCTATTTTCAATATTCTATCATATTTTACTTTTTTAATTGAAGTACAATTCATAGAGTGTTATATTGGCTTCAGATGTATAATACAATGATTCAACAATTCTTTGCATCACTCTGTGCTCATCAAGATAAGTGTACTCTTAAATTCCTTTGTCTATTTTACCCATGCCCATATACCCACCTCCCCTCTGGCAACCACCAGTTTGTTCTTTGCATTTAAGAGTTTGGCTTTTTTTCTTGTTTCCTTCTTTTGTGTGTGTGTGTGTGTTCATTTGATTGTTTCCTAAATTTCACACGAGTTAGATGATACAGTACTTGTCTTTTTCTGACTAATTTCACATAGCATTGTATCCTCTAGTTTAATCCAGGTTGTTGCAAATTGCAAAATCTCATTCTTTTTTTATGGCTGAGTAATATTAACATATACACACATATATACATATGCACATGCACACACTCATCCCCCTTATCCGTTCATCTTTGGGTGGACACTGGGGTTGCTTCCATATCTTGGTTATTATAAATAATGCTTCAGGAAACATCAATTTTTTTTTATATTTTATTTATTTATTCATGAGATGCAGACAGAGAGAGAGAGAGAGAGGCAGAGACACAGACTGAGAAGCCCAATGTGGGACTCGATCCCGAGACTCCAGGATTACGCCCCAGGCCAAAGGCAGGCACTAAACTGCTGAGCCACCCAGGGATCCCAGGAAACATCAATGTTTTTATATGAATTTTACTGATACTACTATAGAGAATGAGTACTCCATAATCATATTATTCAGTAAATTAACAAACTCAAACATTTGTCTACTAGTTTAGGATAATTTATCCAAGCCCTGGCCAGTTCCTCTCCAAGTTTATACCATCTTATTAGGTAGTACTACCATTCATTTCATCTGGTTGCTAAATTAAAAACCTGGTAGTCAACCAGGATCCTTTTTCCCCTCACACACACATTTAATCCATGTCTGGATGAACTTAAGGGTGCCGGCCACATGCACTGCCATGTTTATCTATCAATAGGAAATTTTTTGAAGTAACGATCCAGACTTAAGGATTCAGCAATTCAGCAGAATTTGTTTTTCCCTCAGGCCCTCTCTTGATAGTCCTATAATGAAAAACAAGAGAAGATGGTAAGAAGCCAAAGTTTCAGACATTTCAAACAGACATTTCAAAGTTCAATTTGTGCCATATTGTTTTTACCATGCTAAATCTTTTACCACTCACTTGGAAGTGAATTTATTATGTTCAAAGACGTTGCTCAGATGTCTGCTCTGCTTGGTTTTCAGCAGCACAGGGAAGCTGAGATGAATAAAACTCATGAGAGAGCACATCAGAGAAAGGACTTAAAGCAGTAGTCTGCGGAAGTTCTTTACCCTGGGCCAAGATGAGAGGAGAGAGCAAAGCTGAACAGGAATCACACATCAGTCTCTGATGGAACCTCAGGAAGATGTGCTCCGGGGCAGGCACAGCGTCATGCCGAATGTGGCACACCTTCTGAGGAGATTTTATCAGGATATCATTGCTGCTAGGTTTGAATGCCATTAAAGATCTGACGTCACTCTTTGGCATCAGGACAAAAATACTTCGATTCTTTGGTTTTCGCCATTGTCTTTTTTCAGCAGTAGAGTACAATTTAATCTTCATCTGATTGTCTAATATCAATAATAATAATCGTCCTAGTAGCCAATATCTGTTGCTTACTATATGCTAGGCACTATTCAATGTGCTTCACGTACACTCAACACCACCTTCTCTGAACAATGAAAGCAGGAACCAAAATTGTCTCATTTTATGGATATAGAGACCGAAGCATATGGAGAGTCAAATTGTTTGTCCTAAATTATGCAATCAGTGAGTGACAGAATGTGGGTTAGTATCCAGGCACCTGACTTCAGAATCTGTGATCTTAATCACTGAAAGAGTTTAATTGGAAAGGCCTAGAGAAGCCAGGCAGGTATAATAGGAGTTGAATGGGACTGATAAAGTCTGAAATCTAAAGTAGGGTGTTGTGGGAATCTCTGGCAAATTGGAAAGATTTGGGCCAACTCACCAACAAATCATATCAGTAGTTGTAATATATTTATTAAAGTGTAAACAATTTCAAGAGTTTAGCTTTATCTAAGTTGTTTAGTTATAGATACAGATACAAACCTCTTTTCCAAGTGCCCTAAAACGTTATTACCCCTTCTTACTACTACTCTTAATGAAGTTCTAAATATTTTGAAGATTCAGGTATAAGGTTTCTGCAAGCTCTGGAGTTCCTGGATTTAGGGTGAGCTATATTCTAGCTTCTTTGTATGTGCTATATTCTCTCGTCTAAGCTTTGAGAATTTTCTTTTGTTTTTTGATAATCTTAAATTTCACTATATTGTATCCAGACATAGATTTTCTTCCTTATCTCTCCTCTTTGGTATGTTATAGACTCTTTCAATCTGAGGTTTTTATTCTTTTATTAATTCTGAGAAAGGTTTCTTTACTATTCCTTCAAGTATTTTCTCCTCTTGATTTCTTGTCCTTCTTTCCAAAAGTATTATTTAGAATGTTTCATTTATGTTTTTCTCCCACATACCACTTCTCTTTAAGTTTTCTATTTATTTAACTTTTTCTGATTCCTTCTGGAATGTTCCTTAAAGTAAACTTTCAATTCTGCACTTCATGGATTATTTATTTATACCATTATATTCTTTATTTAATCTATTACACCCTTCACATGTACTTCTGCTTGGTTCTTCTTATGGTTTCTCATCCATGTTGCATATTTTTTTTTTTTTTATTTATGATAGTCACACAGAGAGAGAGAGAGAGAATGGCAGAGACACAGGCAGAGGGAGAAGCAGGCTCCATGCACTGGGAGCCCGACGTGGGATTCGATTCCGGGTCTCCAGGATGGCGCCCTGGGCCAAAGGCAGGCGCTAAACCACTGCGCCACCCAGGGATCCCCATGTTGCATATTTTAAATAGCTTTTCTTATCTCTTTTAGTTATTATGCTAAACTATTATTTGGTCATTTATTCTAATTTTTCTACTTCCATTGGAATACAAATCCTAATTTATTTGTAGTTTTGAAATAGTTGTGCTCTGCAAATCTTTTCCTTCCTCTCTCCCTCTCCCTGTGTGCCTGTGAGATCATATTCCCCTGGGGTTATTGGATAATCTATCTGGAAATGCATAAGGGGGAAGGGAGGTAGATCCTATAGTTCCTGCTGGCTCAGCATTTTGGTAGAAATTGGAACTTAAACCTCTCTTCTACTTTTTTCTGTTCTGTTTTCCAGATATGATAGAGAACATATGCTCTGACCACAAGGCAATAAATTTAGAAGTTAATAACAAAAAATATAAATAAAATTAACTTATACTTGGAAATTTTTTAAAAATTGCCAAATAGCTCAGTAGTTAGAAAGAAATCAAACGGAAAATTTTTTAAAAGGTAGAAGTGTATGATAATAAAATACTACATATCAAAATGTATAAGGCTGCATCAGCCATGATTTAAAGGAACATTATTCTTTTAAATGTAAATATTCAAAATAAGAAAGGCTGTATCTAATTTATGAATTCAGAAAATGAGTAACAAAATATGCATAAGTATAGTAAAAAGAAAAATTATAAAATAGAAAGCAATTATATAGGAGAGTATCAAAAATGCAATTGAGTAGGGGTGATGTGAGCAAAATGGCAGAGTAAGAAAGTAAGACTTTCCTTCTTCCAACAGGGAAAATATTTCGACAATAATACGTAGACAAATTCCTCAACAAATACAGGATATCAAGTTTGAAAATTTATTTAAAGTAGACAAATACTTCGAAAACTGTAACTTACCAAATCAGATTTAAGAAGAAAATAAAAGCTTGAACAGTCTTGGAAATACTATAGAATAAAAGTCATAGTTAAACAAAAGTACACTCCAAATAAAACTTGAGGCACAAATAGTCACACTGGCTATTTTATTAAACCTCCAAAAAATGGATAATCATTAATGTGGAAAAATTCTAAGACCATACTCCTAGAATAAAAGTGCCTTTTGTATAGCCAGATAACAAACAAACACCAAAAGTGACTTTAACCATATTTTGTTGATCTAGCTCCAATCAACCAGTGTCAGAAAGTCAACCAATAAGTGACTGCCGTACACTTTGAAATTCAGTCAATTGGCAACAAACTCACTACAAGTCATGCTTCTGAAACTCACATTAATCTACTTCTACCTGTGGAATGACAGCAACAAAGCACTTAGGTAGCTAATAGAAAACACACTTTAAAGATTAATAGCAATCCATTCCTGTCTCTGTAACCAATATACACCTTGCTCTAAGACTCACTTCTGCCCCGATGCCCAACACAACACAAAACAAACTCTTTTTCAATATATTATATAGGCAGCAGTTTACTTTTTTCAACCAGACTATACGTGACTCCCATAGCCCTTCAGTTTGTAACATTCTGTGGAACCCTCAAACCAATAAGCATGTTGGCTTGATATGCCACGCTCAAATACCACTTGTCCTTCAAATTTGCTGCCAGGTGAGCCTGATTAAAAATGAGCACTCCCTTTTTTGTAGCATTTTTATTCCTAACATTTTTTTAACTAGAATTTATAACCAATAGGTCTTTATATAAAGCAATTAAGTCCAAATCATGGTATATGACAATTGGACTTTTTGGTTTGGAGGGACATCATATGGTAAAGAAAATTAGACATATGCCTTTGTACAAAATCATTATTTTTTGTTGCAACATCAGATAAATTTTTTTCAGTTAAGCTGATTTTTCCTTTCTTCCCTTTTGTTTGACTCTTTGTACAAAGTTTAGTCTCATATGTTTTTATTTTGCCCTGGGTTGTCTTGTATTGAACATATAAGAGAGTGCTTCATAGGGGAGCTCGGAAAAAATATGCTAGCAGATCATTAATCTTAACAGGCTGTAGTGACTGAAGTCTTTAAGCAAGGACTCCTCTTAGAACAGAAAAACAAATCCATGGAGATATTCCGGGTTTGGCCCCAAATTCTGCAAAGAGACAGTGGAAACAATCAAGTTGTAAAATGCATGAGATTAAGATAACACTAGATAGTTCCAAATTGGCACTTGACAAATTCTTCCATGAGGCGACCCATCATATTTGGGACACATTGGCCTTTTTAGTGAACAAACATTAAAAGGCATTTTTTCTAGGATAGCAAAGGATATGTCCAATTAATGTCTCATCTGTAACTTTACTTCCTTGACCAGTCCTGGGAACTCTTCCAGAGAACCTTCCAATCCCTTTTAATAATATTTTAATTATACATACCTGTTTCCTCATAGTCTTCTAATGTTATCTGATAACAGTTGTCCAGCATATTAAATGATTCTACATAACCTTTGTCCCAATAGATGACACAACAAATGACTCAAAGCCAAAAAGAGGATAAAATCATGTTGACTGAAACTCAATGGAAAATCAGACTTCTGCAAATAACAGAGCACTTCTCAAGAGGAATCAACAAAAGTAGTTGAAAGTGGGAGTCGTTGGTGGTCTCATAGGCAGCTTTGGTTGATGGAAAAACAAAAAAGGGACACTGAGAATTTTATAAGCTCCCACTCTACTAAGGAATGGTTGATTGTTCTACATCCAGGGGCAGTATAATAAAATAGGTATATTTGGTTTTTGCCCTGTGTTCCTGGCACAGAGCTTCCAAACCCTTTGGAATTTTCTGAGTGATGGAAATGTCTTTTCTAACTCAAAACAAGCTCATCTTGACAATGAGTTTATGCTAACAGGGTGACTCATATTGGGCCCACAGAACGCTCAACAGAGGGCCCAGCTAAACATATCATTAGAAGGTTGAAGCTTTCAGCCCTAACTCCCAACCTCTGGGGAGAGAAGAGGAGCTAGAGATTGAATTTAATTACATGGCCAATAATTTAACATACACATGTAATGAGGCCTCAATAAAAACTCCTGAATAGGGAGGTTCAGAGAACTTCCAGGTTAGTGAATACATTGATGTTTGGAGAGGGAGGGAGGTATGTCTGTATTCTGGGAGTGGAAAGCATGAAAGCTCTTCACCTGCCTCCCCTTATCCAACCTTGCATTTGGAAACCTTCCATTTTGAAACTCTTGAGTTGTATCGTTTATAATAAAACTGTAATCTTAAGTATAGTGCTTTCCTGAGTTCTGTGAGTTTTCCTAGAAAAGTATCAAATCAGAAGGCAGGAGGGTTGTGGGATCTCCAAAATTTGTAGAAAGTCAGACAGGAATGCAAGTAGCCTCAGGACCTAGGGTTTTCAGCTGGTGCAATCTTGTGGGACCGAAATCTTTAATCTGTGGGATCTTGTGTTAACTCTGAGTAATTAATATCAGTATTGAACTGAGTTGTAGGGCATCTAGTTGGTGCCAGAGAATCAGTATAAGAAGTAGTTTTAAACCTGTCTAATTAGTTGATGACAATTTCTGTGAACACACCTTTGAAAGCTAACCAATCAGTGACAGCTTCATATTATGAAAGTCAGCCAATTTTCAGCACACTTACTTCAAATTATGCCACTAAGACCATTATTATCTCACTCCCATCTCTGTAACCAACCCAAATCATGCTTCTATAATGTTGTTAGCACCTCTTTCCTGTCCCTATATCCATCATACCCCTAAAGTAGAATTTCCCCCAAAAGCCATGTGTCATCAAACATTTGTTTTCAATGTGACTATATCTGGCCAGTGTTGCTCTCTGTTAGTTAAATAAGGCATAAATTAAGCTTTTTGGTTAGAGGTATGGACTGATGGTCTGATGTTTTGACACATATGTAAACTCTTTCATAAATGGTAGAAGGAACACTCCTCACCTTATTCTAAGATGTCAGTATAATCTTTAAAATAAGAAAATACTGAAAAGAAACTTTACATACCTCTTTATCTAATGACTGTAGATGTAAAACTTCTAAAGAAAATATTAGCAAATGTAACAATTTTTTGTTATTAACATAGCAGCATAGTCAAAACAAAAACAAAAACCACATTATGGCCAAGTTCAGTTTATCTTAGGTATGTAAAGATAGCTCCATATTAGCATTAACAGATTGCATCATATCAGTAAATACAGAAAAGCATTTGATAATGTAAAGAGTATGCTTAAAATTTTAAATAATTTTTTTTGTAAATTAGGAATAAGAGGCAACTTCTTCAACTTAATAAACCATTTATGAAAATTTAATACAAGTATGATTCCAAAATGGGGAAATTTAAGAAGCATTCCATTTAAAATTAGAACAAACACATCTCCTTTCATCAATTCTATTCAATTTTTTTTTTGTTTTTTTTTTAATATTTTATTTTTTTATTCATGAGAAAGACAGAGGGAGAGAGATAGAAACATAGGCAGAGAGAGAAGCAGGCTCTAGGCTGGAAGCCTGATGTGGGACTCGATTCCCAGACTCCAGGATCACACCCTAAGCCAAAGGCAGAGGTTTAACCACTGAGCCACCTGGGCATCTCTCTATTCAATGTTATATTTTAGCTCAAAATTCAGGAGACAAGAGTATTTTTTAAAAAGATTTTTATTTATTTATTTGACAAAGCGAGAGAGCACAAACAGTGAGCCCAAGAGGGAGAGGGAGAAGTAAGCTCTCTGCTGGGCAGGGAGCCCAATGCAGGGCTCAATCCAGGACCCTGGGATCATGACCTGAGCCAAAGGCAGCCACTTAACCAACTGAGCCACCCAGGAACCCTGGACAAGAGCATTATTATCTAAGGAATGAAAAAGAGAAAATAAAATTGTTGTAACCAGTATATGATACAATTTTTTACCTAGAAAATCCAAATAAACTACAGAAAAATTATTGGAAATAATAGAAAAGCTTAGAAAGGAGAATGGATATAAGATTAATATATAAAAATCATTTGTTTTCCACTTACTAGTCATCAGCTGAGATCTTAATAAATATTTTTGTGATGAATGAGTATGTAATATCTAGAATGTAGGTAAAAATGAATGGTATTGAAATTAAAAAACCAACTCTCAATTCTATATTCTTATTTTTTAAATTGGGTAGTTTTTTCCTGTTGTTGTTGCTTATAAAATTTCAGACTAAGAAGAGGAATGATTCTACCAATAGGATATATATATATATATATATATATATATATATATATATATATGCATATCAATAGGTCAATAAATCATTGAAAAAAGTATTTAATCTCATTTAGAAATATATTTTAATAATATTTTATTTATTTTTAATATCATATATCAAATCTTATATTGTTACTTTCATCAAAAACCTCCCAAGACACAAGAGTCCAGGGCCAGATGGCTTCCCAGGGGAATTTTATCAAACGTTTAAAGAAGAAACCATACCTATTCTCCTAAAGCTGTTTGGAAAGATAGAAAGAGATGGAGTACTTCCAAATTCGTTCTATGAGGCCAGCATCACCTTAATTCCAAAACCAGACAAAGACCCCACCAAAAAGGAGAATTACAGACCAATATCCCTGATGAACATGGATGCAAAAATTCTCAACAAGATACTGGCCAATAGGATCCAACAGTACATTAAGAAAATTATTCACCATGACCAAGTAGGATTTATCCCTGGGACACAAGGCTGGTTCAACACCCGTAAAACAATCAATGTGATTCATCATATCAGCAAGAGAAAAACCAAGAACCATATGATCCTTTCAATAGATGCAGAGAAAGCATTTGACAAAATACAGCAACCATTCCTGATCAAAACTCTTCAGAGTGTAGGGATAGAGGGAACATTCCTCGACATCTTAAAAGCCATCTATGAAAAGCCCACAGCAAATATCATTCTCAATGGGGAAGCACTGGGAGCCTTTCCCCTAAGATCAGGAGCAAGACAGGGATGTCCACTCTCACCACTGCTGTTCAACATAGGACTGGAAGTCCTAGCCTCAGCAATCAGACAACAAAAAGACATTAAAGGCATTCAAATTGGCAAAGAAGAAGTCAAACTCTCCCTTTTCGCCGATGACATGATACTCTACATAGAAAACCCAAAAGTCTCCACCCCAAGATTGCTAGAACTCATACAGCAATTCGGTAGCGTGGCAGGATACAAAATCAATGCCCAGAAGTCAGTGGCATTTCTATACACTAACAATGAGACTGAAGAAAGAGAAATTAAGGAGTCAATCCCATTTACAATTGCACCCAAAAGCATAAGATACCTAGGAATAAACCTAACCAAAGATGTAAAGGATCTATACCCTCAAAACTATAGAACACTTCTGAAAGAAATTGAGGAAGACACAAAGAGATGGAAAAATATTCCATGCTCATGGATTGGCAGAATTAATATTGTATGTAATTATATTTATAATAATAAGGCAAATAATAACTCCAACCACTTCAGTAAACTCAAATGTCATTCACTGTTTTCTTTGCCCAGGGGACCACCACTCTCTGTGCTCCAATTACCTCTGCTATGGCTTGGAAAATGCCCCAGGCAGAAAGCCAGGGTGAACTTGGAGGTCATTTTATATGTTTCTTTTCTTTCAAGGATCACAGCCCTGTGTTATTTGGGGTCCAATGCTTAAAAACAGTTGCTTTATATATTTTGTCCAAATTTAGAGTTATTTGCTTAAGGGTAAGCTGGTATGTGTTACTCCCTTCTGGCTGCAAGCAGAAATTAAGAGTAATGTTTTTACATGTCACTCTTTATAACATTCTAAAAACTACATCCTTTGCAAATATTCAATTTGTGATGAAAATTTTTAGATGCAAACTTAATGTACAACCATTTGAGTGGGTTGCAGAGATTAAGGGGAGGATTATAAGATTCATTTGTACATTTTTACATGTGATACTTGTAGATAAAATCAGTAGATTGTAGGCTATGAGGTTCTAAAAATTGGAAGAAGAGTCCCATGCTAGAAATTGATATTTTGGAGTTGTTGACATACAGTCTCATTTTGGATTTCTCAAAGTAGATGAAATCACCTAAGTAGACACAGTATATTAAGAAAGAAGAAAAGTACCTAGAAACTAGTTGTGAGCAGCTCTAGTATTTAATTTTATTTGAAGAGGAGGAATCAGAGAAAAGAAAAGAAATAAGGAGAAAAGAGATAGGAGAAAAATAGGAAAATTCAATTTCCAAAAGCCAGGTAAAAATTATTTGAAAAGATGAGTGGTCCACTATGCTAAAAATGCAATGAGATTAAGTAAAACAGACTGGAAGGAGGCTGATGGATCAGTGTGCAATCATTTTAAGTATATTTACATTGTGATACTAAGTTTTCAGAAGGAAGTATGGAGATTCAGAAAGGATAGTGCCATGTGCAAGATTGCTTAATGGCACAATAGGATGTGGTCCAAAGCACACAGAACAAGATTAGACTTAGATAGGAGAGTTTTGGCAAAATTGCTTCTATGGGGATTAAGAACAGCTTTCCTTAACCCTCTCTAACCCAATCACATGTCTAGATATAATCAAGAGCACTTTTAACATCAAGAACATACTTTTTAACAAATGGGGAACCAACCCATTTTTGAGGCAAAAATGATGTAGCAGCACTATACATGCCTCCTATTTTCCCATCCTGGTTCCAGTGCAGGATGTTTTAATAGGTTGGGAATTCTTTCCCTGCGTGTTTTGCCTGAAGTAAGATGCCATGTTAGTAATTTTCTTGAACCTTGATTTCACCATACTTTTTTGGGTTTTTTTGTTTGTTTTTTGCCAAGCTTCTGTTCAGAGAAATTCACAAAGGTCAGGTTGGATCAGGGGGCATTCTTCAAACAAGAAAAAAATGCCAACTCTAGCAGTCTCATTCCATTATACAATAGTTCCTCTTATCCATGAGGAATGTATTCCAAGAACCCCAGTGGGTGCCTGAAACTGTGGATAGCAATGAACCCTATATATACCACAGGTTTTTTTTAAAAAAATATTTATTTATTTATTCATGAGAGACACAGAGAGAGAGAGAGAGGCAGAGACACAGGCAGAGGGAGAAGCAGGGTCCATGCAGGGAGCCCAACATGGGACTCAATCCCAGGACTCCAGGATCATGCCCTGGGCCGAAAGCAGGCACTAAACTGCTGAGCCACCCAGGGATCCCCTTACTACAGTTTTTTTTTTTTTAATACATACATACCTATGATTAAGTTTAATTTATAAATTAAGCACAGTAAGAGAGGAACAACAAAACTAATAAAAAAAAGAAAAATTAAAACAATATACTGTAATAAAATTTATGTGATTTGGTCTCTTTATCTCCCTCAAAATATCTTATTTTACTGTACTCACTCTTCTTGTGATTATGTGAAATGACAAAACAGCTATGTGATGAGATTACATGAGGTGACACAGTACTAAGTACTACTGACTTTCCGACTTATGTCAGAAAGAAGATCATCTGCTTCTAAATCATGTTGACTACAGATAAATGAAACCATGAAAAGTGAAACCATGGATATGGATGGACTAGTCTAGTACTTTTGTATAGTTCTCATCCTCCCTTCCTCCTGCCAGCTCATGCACTTTACAGTAGGTTATGCTTTCCAATAGCTTCATCTCTCCCAAGAGTGTTATATTGGAAGGAAAAGCTCAATTCTCATTGACTCATTTCCTACTCAAAGAAGCAGAGAAAAGAGCCATTATCAAAGCAACAGGTTTATCTTACTTAAGAAGACAAAATTTAATAAACAGCAGGAATAAACCAGTGCTAGGTATGTTTAGAATTCATTTATTAATTCCAATGTATTTAAAATCAAACATGTGACCTATACATTCTTACCAAGGAGAAATATTCTTAAATCATATTTTAGATAAAAAGAGTATAAATGTATACATTCGGTGAAAGTTTAGGAATTTACCACTTTAAGACTGTTCTTTACCTTATGAAGAAGGAAGGAAGATAATTTGTTAAGAAAATTAATAAAAATAATTTGAGGCATAGTGCTAAAGTTAAAGAGAACAGGATGAGTTTAAAAGGTACTCTCCAAAATTAAAAGAGACATGACTAGAAAAACAGTGAGAAACTAGGTGACATTGTTGATCATTACATTACATGATACCAATCTTCTAGCTGCTATATTGCCCCCTGTAGGTGCTCAGCAGGCTCCATTTAGGAAAAGAGAAAGTAGATAGAATCACAAAAATTGGGATTTTTTCCAGGTAACATTAATGAAAAGATATATCGGCAATGTTGTTCAGGATATTGACCAGAAATTAATAAAGAGAAGTCTTCTGTTCTTGAGGCAGGTTGGATAGCCAAGAAAAGTATAAAGTGGCAGGGAGGGAAGCAGGCAAAATGGAAGAATATTTAAGAGATTGTATGCAGCGCATGGATGTCAAGAACTGTGAAAGCTTGAGATTTTACCCTTTGTGCAAGGTAATCAATTGGTTTGTCACATTTCATGGATGTAGGTAGAAGACACAGACTCTTCAGAGGCAAATAAAGGTTGATTATCTATAGGAATAAAATGAGCCAGAATAGAATCAATTTTGCACTGGGCAAAAAGTCCCAATTTCCATAGGGCAACACAAAGGGCCGGTTGTCAGCTATAACTGCAGTGGATTGATTACACGAAAGGAAACATTATGGAACCCAAATGTTCTGTAATGGTTAGTGAGAATGCCTGCCTTTTGCTCTGTGAAGATACTATATTTATTTACTGAATAGTAAAAACAACCGTACTTTGCTCTTGGAAGAGATGCTATATATCCTTCGAGGTGGGATGTAAACATGTCCCTTGTTCTGAAGGGAGACTATTTCTATCTGTGAAGCAATTTTTCTTTCTTTTAAAGTTACTTCAGAACAAAGGATAGTCAATACCTCACTTTTTTTTCCTTTTTTTTCTTTTTTTTTTAAGATTTATTTAATTATTTGAGAGAGAGAGCAAGAGCAGAGGGGGAGAGGCAGAGGGAGGGGGAGAGAAGCAGACTCCCCACTGAGCACAGGACCCTTTGCTGGGCTTGATCCCAGGAGCCTAAGAGCATGACCTGATCTGAAATCAAGAGTCTCATGCTTAACCTATTGAGCCACCCAGGTGCCCTAATACCTCACTTTCAAGATGTATAGAAGTGTGGGATAACCAGGGAGACTTGTCTTCTGACAATAGACTTTTGCTTTGTGGATTTTGTGAGAAAAATAAAGTGATGACAATTTTCTGACTTTGCTTTTGAGAAGTCATAGCTAAGAAGGTAAATAACCAATAATTGGATGTGCTGCTCCTTAGAATATTGAAATTTCCTGGGAAGATGGCAAAGGTTTGAATTGAAAGGAAAATAGGAGTTAAAGTCTTCAATGTGAAGTATATGATATAATGTATCACACAATGTATTCATAAGTATAGGACATATAGCACATAAATAGTAGAAGATAAAAAGAGGAGAATGTCTTAAGACAATGAATATAATTGACAACATGAAGAAAGTGGTTTCTACATTAAGCAAGTTGAAAGATGAAGGCAAAGAAAATATCATTTTGAAGTGTCACCATTGTCTTAATTCTCAAGTTACAGTGTATGTTTCCAATAAAACCATTAAAGATAGTTATTTGGGAGCCTGATGCCACTTAGCACATCATCTTCTGTCAGAGGACTGAGACAGATTCAGCTGAAATGGCCATGTAACAATGACTAGAAGACATTCCAAATCTACCCAACTCTAAAGTACTTTAGGTTTCCATGTTGTAATTATTCTCTGTGTACTGTTTGAAATAATAATAATTCATTTATTTATTCTCTCATAAAAATAGTAGGACTAGATCAGGGGCAAAGATCTGTTTATTTGCTAAGAAACAACTTATTTAGAGTTAGGCAGAACTAACTTTGCCTTTTAATCCCGTTTAACCTAGAGGAAATGAATTAAAGTCTCTACATTTGGTTTCTTTATCTAAAACATGGGATGTTGACAGGAAGATGATAATGATGAGGATGAGAGTAATAATAGGAAAGAGAAAGAGAGGAGAGGAAGAAAAGAAAGAGGAAGAAGAAGAGAAGAAGAAGGAGGAAGAGGAGGAAGAGGAGGAGGAGGAAGAGAGGTGAAGGAGCAGGAACAGGAAGAAGATTGTTTTAGAATTAAATGAAACAAAATATAAAGGCTATGATAACTAGAAAATAATCCATAAATGATCATTTTTATCACTCTTTCTATTTTACTACTATGCTGACAGAAAGTTCATCTTGTCAACAGACGGACAAACAGCAACTACTTAAATCAGAAATGAGGTATTTGTCTTTAAGTAATCTTAACATACTAGAAATTATAGTGATTCTCAACAGCCAATTCAGAAAACTACACTAGCATTTCCATCTCAGTTTAAATCAGTTCACATCAACTAAGATTAAATGACTTTAAGGGCCTATTACTGTTGTGAAGTCTTGGAATTAATAAATGAAGAAGTTACTGTCCCTGCTTATAAAGAATACAAAGTTTGCCACGTACTGTGACATAGATCTCATCTCTCAGAACACCTTTAGTTGTTTTATAGTAACTGTCCTGAAAAGGACTTTAAAACCATACATAGATTCAACAGGAAAAATTACCATGCTTATTTTGAGAGCTGGCCACAGATAGAAGGAAATGGAATACATCCTAAGCCAAATAGAGCAGAATGAAGTAACACTTAATTTTGCCTGCTGAGAAAGATTTTTACAGAGAATTTGATATTCGAGTTGAGCCTGAAAAACAGAATGAGTAGAATCAGAGAAGAAAAATTAGAAAATCATTTCAAGCAGAGAGATAATAATAAAGACATGCATGAGATAGAAAGGATATCAAGTGCTTGGGAAATCGTGTCTTGGAAAACAGCAGTGGTAGCAGTAGGAGATGGGAATGTATAGTAAATGGACTTGAATGACACGCCAAGGATTTGGTATGAAGTTTATTACTATCATGAAGTAATAGGTGATACCGATGGAATTTAAGCAGTAAACGCATGAATAGATGGCATTTATGATAACTGACAACAGTGTATGATACATTTAGAGAAATAGATGCTAAACGTGAGATTAGATACAAAACTATTCAGGCAAGAGATGAATAAAATCAATGAGTAAAACAGGTGATGAGAGTTCAGCCTTGAGAGAGACCAGTATACTATTGTGACCACAGGAACTATGAGGAAAAAGATAGATAAAGACACTTTTAAAATATTCAATGAAACAAAATAAGTAGATGACAAGGGCATTAAATCAATTTAGCTTTGAACGTGTTAAATTTCAACAGCCTGCTGCAACTTTATGGAGAGTCAACTACGTCAGGTGTTGGCAAACTTTTGTTAAAGGACCACATAGTAAGTGCTTTAGGACTGGTGGGCCATCCATCCTCTGTCATGACTACTCAGATCTGCCATTGCAGTGAGAAAACAGCCATAACAATGAACGAATGTGGCTGTATTCCAATATGACTTAATTTGTCGAAATAAGTGGCCAGCTCAGGGACTTGTAGTTGAGGGTGTGGACGTGGCCAAATGTACCCAGAAGAGAACAAAAACAACAACAACAACAACAACAACAACAACAACAACAACTGAGGGAAACATGAGGGCTGTTTTTGTGTGTGTGTGTGTGTGGAAGGCTGAGAAAGAGGAGGTAATTAAAGACACTGGGAAAGAGTAGTCAGACATGTAGGAAATTAACCAGCGTAAAGCTGGGTCATAGAAAGGGAAAGGTAGCATTTTCAGGAGAAAGAAGTGGTTACTAGTGCGCTGTGTTTTAAGACTGCCAAAGTAACTCCATTAGTGAGTGAATGATTCAGTCAGTCCAGTCAAACTGTTACCATATTTTCTGACATAATCCAAAATAGAAAAAAAAATTCAAGTAGTACTCTTGGTTGTGCTCAATTATTGGATTACAATAGTGATTTCCCTCCAGTATTTATCGCACAACATCGACATTAGGAGAATGAATAGAAGGGACAGTGTGAAAAAAAAAAGAAAAAGAAGGGACAGTGTGCAAATGTTTAATGTGATGGGGTGCCACCATGGTGGTCACGATAGAGTTATCATACATATATCAGTATGGTGAGGCTCATTTGGCTTGTGCCAATTTTGTGATTCTTTTTCACATCAGATCACAGAATTGCAATAAGATAATTTCTAATACAAACAGCATTATTTATTATTTGATATAAAGTCTTCAAAAATTATTTAGGAAATATATTTTTCTGGAACATTCTCTAAATGAAATTGCCTTTTTCTGAAACTAGGATCTCTTCATACTTTTTAGGGTGGAATAGAACTCAGAGAATTTGCTAGGAATAGTAAAGGAATGAAAAACTGATTCCTTTTCTAGAAACGTGCTTTCAGGCATTAAACTGAACCGGACAAAGAGAATATATAAATCAATAATTAAGAGCTAGCTAAAATTACATGTGTTTCCTTCCTGAAGAATATATGGCTTCTGTTCAAGATTTCAAGATTTGCATTGTGTACCTAAAGGAAGACATAATCCTACATCCTCTTTGTGGTAATGCTTTCATGGGAACCAAAGGCAACACATAATAAGCAAATAACAATTCTCATTGCTTCATATTCCAAACCTTGTAAAAAAATGAATATTATTCACCAAGGTTTACTTAGCCACAACTCCCATTGGCTTTAACGGGAGCTTTGCCATGGCTAAAGACCACAAATAAGGTCCATGTTTCTGGTAATAAAAAGACTGCCCTGTTACTGTGGAGAAACTGTTAAACCACAGAGTGAAAGAAAACAGTTTCATGTCACTGGAGAAGTCTCCAAGTTGACTTCCATTAAAATGTAACCTTATAGTAGGATGTGGATGATTAGAAAGTACTTAGGATAAAGGACAAAGGTTACTTTCCCAAAAGAGAAATTGTGTTCACGTGAACGGAGATTGTAGATGGGATGCCTAGGGATACTGGCTCCTTTCCCATTCTGACACTTACTTGACTTGTCTTCTTTGGCAAGTTTGACGCAGGTCCTCCCTCTCCCCTCGTCCCCTGTGCCAAATAGGGGCCCTGGTCAATTCACAGCTGGACTACCGTTACCTTTCCATTCTACAGAGTCTGCCTGCTGCATTTCTCCTCTCTACTCAGCCTAATGCTTTCCTGCTTACATTATCTTCATTCCTGATCATTTCAGCCCATTTGGTGTTCTCTTTAAAAATCTCTCAGCAATCTCTTGTCCTTATTTTCATGAAAGTCATTACCTCTCACTTTTGGCCTTTAGTTCCTGAGTGCCAAAATCTACTGTCTGTTCATCCTCACCAAAGTGGTTGATTCAAGTGGGAATACTTGCAAATCCAACAGGAAAATCAGCCCTTCTGAATAGCAAGGGCTAAAAATTTGAGCGTCTCAACCAGATTGGGATCCCATTAAGGGGGAAAATGAGTAAATATCCTGTAGCAGATTCTTAGATTTTTTTCTTTTTTTAAAATTTTAACATCAAAGAAGGAAAGTTTCACCTATGTTTGATTACCAAAGCCTTTCTTTGTTTTTCCATAAATAAAATCATAGGGTTTTTTGTTTTGTTTGTTTTGTTTTAGCTGGGATGAACTTTTGGTATTATCTAGTCTGTGGTTTGAAAACTGCTGCTGTTTTCACACCAGAATTATTATTAAGGATATATTTTATATATATTTAATATATATTCATATACTATAGTACATAGTTCATATATATATGATGAATGAATGAATATTCTTCATATATATTCATTCATTCATCATATATATTTCATATATACTTCATATATATTCATATATATAGTACATAGTTCATATATATGATGAATGAATATATATATGAATATATATATTCTTCATATATGTGTGTGTGTATATATATATATATATTTCAAGGAAGTTGTTGCATTGAGTTATAGTGGGAGTCCCTAAGTACCATTTACCCTATCACCATACAAGTCCTGAGAGGTTGCTTGGGGACATTAAGACCCCACTAGTATATTCCATCTTTCTCAATGAAGCTCAGAGAGTACATTTTTTCACAGGTACAGTTGAAGGCAGAGCTGGCATTAGAATTCAGTGTCCTGATTTGGAGTTTAGGGCTTCTTCCATTATTGTCTTCAAAACCACTTTTTTTTTATTGTTTGCTTGGGTAAAGATCCATCCATCTAGAATGATTCTGTGATGATTTTTAGAATAAATCATGCAAATAACTCTGCTATTTGGAACTCCAATGGAGTTCTATGATGTCTATTTAAGACAGCCTAGACTTTGACTGGTTACCAAGTCAGTAACAAATTCAGGAGCTTTCTTGGGCTTATTGATTATTTTAGCTAATCCAATTATTGGAATGGAAGTTACTAGCATTTATGAAAAACTATCCTACCTATTAAATATATGACTAATAGACTGAATTCATAATAGAAAGTAATTTGAGAATTCTTCACATGGGTGAGAAAAAGAAAATATTTGGATAGTAATAGTATCCTACCAGGCATATCCCTGACTTTGTGGTGCAAGATCACAGGGCAAGAATACATATGGAAGGTGATATGTCCTATATCTAAATATTTTAAGGTTGTAAGTCAAACTAGGCCTATAGCCTAGTTCCTGTCTTTCCCCTCAAGTCCTCCCACATCAACTCTCTTATGTCCCTGAGGCTTCTGAAGTCCTGGATGCTGTCATGAACCTAACTTGATTCTATGGATGGATCTTCTGAGACAGGGTAGGTGGAAACTGAAGCTGAACCCAGGACTTCTGGGTGGTGTCTAGATCTAATAGAACCTCAAATGGGATTAACCTTGTTAGGGTCCCCAGAAATCTGGAAAAGATAATTTTCCCTCTTCAACCTCTTCTCTGACCCAGCATCTCCATGTTAAAGATCTCCCTAAACTGCACTTGTCCTGCAATTTTTAACTTTTACATTTTTCTCAGGCAGAACCCTGTCAAAAGAATAATCAACTTGACATGTTGAACAGCCATACCCTGACAAACAAAACAAAACAAAACAAAACAAAACAAAACAAAACAAATCACCAACTTAGAGGTTTTTATGGTTTAATTGATGCTGGTATTTTATATTTATGCACATTTAGTGGAGTCTTGCAGTGATGCAGAGGAGGAATTCTCGGACCTCTTCTGACTCAGAGTGAACAAACAGGGGGACCTGGGTGGCTTGGTAGGTTAAGTGTTGGACTCTTGATTTTTGTCTTAGGTCATGATCCCAGAGTCATGGGATCAAGTCAGGCTCCTGTTCAGTGTGGAGTCTTCTTGTCCCTCTCCCTCCTCCCCTTCACCTCCCCCTTGCACAATTGCATAAGCATGCTCTCTCTCTCTCATAAATAAATAAATAAATAAATAAATAAATAAATAAATAAATAAAGTGTTTAAAAAATGGACAAATAAATATCTTGTTGAAGAGAAACATCCTGATTATGTGATTACTGGGCCAGGATATTGGGATTTGTCAGCTTTCGACTACCAAGCATTACAGAGACAATCTATAAAATAACTTTTTCATTAAATGTTCCTTCATAATTGAAGTAAAGAATTGCTGAGAAAAACAATTTGGGTTTATAAAAGAAATCATGTTCATAATTAGTTTATTCTGGCTCAATCATTTGTGAGACTTTTTTCCAAAGGAGGATGACTATAATGTACAGTTCTTATAAATCTTTTGCTCCTGAAATCAACTATTTGATGAGTAAAAAAGAATGTCTTCAACCATCAGCTAAATTCAGTAGCTAACATGGGCATTTGAAAAAGTTGAGAGACACTAAAGCATGGCACTTTAACATTAGAAATAGTTCTGTTTCTGTAATGTTTCTGCTCATGCTGTTATTTTCCACTGACAGGTAAGAGTGAGGTTTTGACACTCTTAATATAACATAGGGTGTTAATCTTATAATCACCCTGTCAGCACTTTCTGTCAGAGTGTTAATGGCCACCTTTCAGCCACTCAGAGGCTCTTGCCAATAAAAATAATACCGGCATCCAGCCAACCAGAAGTTATTCAGCTACTTTTTTTTCTTCATTTTTTTAAAGCAACGAATAAATTAAAAAAAAAAAAAAAAGTACCAGTCTTAGAGGCAGAAGTCTATCTCTGGGTCCCATTTCCTTATTTCTGCAGTCAATTCTCCACCTGGTAATAAGATTTAAACTTTTTCTCAGTCTTAATCTTTGCATTACATTTAAAAATTTTTATTTGAGTACAGTTAAAGCACAATACTACCTTAGTTCCAGTTGTACAGCATAATGATTCAACATCTCTACATTTTATGCTATGCATTATATCTGAACTCTCCAAAGTATTTCTTAGTTTCCACATATTCAAGAAAAAGACCCATCTTAACTTAAAATGTAAAGCATACTTTCAACTAGTTGGAAAGGGATGACCATTAATATAAAATTAAAAGTCACCAAAAACCCAGAGCATTTGAAAGCAGCAAATAATAGTCATATAGATATGTTTATCACATGATTGAAGCCTGGAGAGCCAATTTCATGCAGAACTTTTAAATAAATTAAAAGAGATTATCATTATCTAAATTTTTTTTTGTTCTGGATTTGACCCCTTACTAAGTCTAATAATGGTCTGCAACGTTTGTCTCTTGGGCTAATTAGCCAGCATATAAAAGATGGAGGTAAAAATGAGAGCTGACTATGTAGGAAAGATTATCCCACCAGCTGATAAGTTTTTTTCTCTGATGTTCATTTCACTCTCTTGATTTTGCTTTCCTCCCTTACCTTCTAAAAATACTCATTTGGGTTTGAGGACTTCCATTCAGTATCAACTGCTCTCTTCCAGCTCATCTAAGTTATACCTGACACCTTGTATTTGGATATTCTAAATTAGTGCATCTTGTGTGTATGCGGCTAAATGTGTTTGTAACATCTTTGGCAAGGAAGTAGCTCTATGATGCATAATTTCTTGTTGAAGTATCAGGATATTTAACATCACAAATACATTTTCCCAATGGAATGCCTACTCATAAATCGATGATTATCCTAACCACAAAGATCAGTATGAAAACCTAACACATCATGAGATAAATTACTCACTTTTTATTTCACCTTAGCTGATGTGCCATTTAGATCTCTTATGTGTTGTTTTAAAAGAAGCGACAAGTATGCAATAGTGTTGAGTAGTAATGATTGAAACGAAGAACTTCTGCAATAACTTGACTGATTTATTTCATTTAAGGATAAATCTGTCATCCTTTTCTTTTTAGTCATAATAACTTAGATGGTGTTTTATTTTTCCTAATGGTAGATTGCACATTGAACATATATTTCCAAGAAATAATATCTAAAGAAATTAATAATATCCCGTTTTCACTGAAAACCAAGTGAAATGTATTAGGAAATTTTTCACTGGGTTTGGCTGTAAAACAGGGAAAACAATGAAGTACCAAGTCTAGAAACAATTTTATGAGTACATGGGTTACATACTTTTCTGAGGGAAATTTCCTTTCCAAAATGCTAAGTAAAACAAATAAACTAAAATTTGAAGCTAAATACTTCCAGGTTTGGTTAAAACAATGAATGATAATTTAATCAAATTTGTATTATGAGTCTGCTCGTTCAGTGAGAACCTGGTACGTCTTTTGTGAAGCTGCAGCTGAGAAGACTCTGGAGCTCTCCATGGCTGACCAAAAGGCCAAGGAAGGAGTGGAGCCTGAGAACAATGATCATATTAATTTGAAGGTGGCGGGGCACGATGGTTCTGTGGTGCAGTTTAAGATTAAGAGGGATACACCTTCATGGATGTATCTTGCAAGAAGTTACTATGGCCGAGTTCAAAAAGGGTGTTGCCTGTGTTCTTCTCTAGGATTTTGATGGAATCTTGTCTCACATTTAGATCTTTCATCCATTTTGACACCACTTAGTAAGCTAATGAAAGCCTATTGTGAACAACAGGATTTGTCAATGAGGCAGATCAGATTCCGATTTGATGGGCAATCAATGAAACAGACATACCTGCACAGTTGGAAATGGAGGCTGAAGATACAATTGTTGTGTTCCAGCAGCAGACAGGAGGTGTCTACTAAAAATGAAACCTGCTACTTTACTCCAGAACTCTGTTCCTCCAGACCAAGAAGACATTCTCAAATAGAAAGCTGTAATTTGGCTCCACCACACCCTGACTACTACAATATAGTTTTCTCTATTCTCTCATTTTCCCCTTCCCCATTCCTTTGTTGTACATAAAGTAACTCTGTATGTGCACAAGCATTTTGCATTTTTTTAAAACTAGATGGCCTATGATATGTTTTGATCGACGTCAAATGGAGATGGGATGGGGGAAAATACTGCTTCTGTGAAAATACCCCCTCTCTCCATTAGTGACCGCTCAGTCAGCTCATATCTTTATATTCCAGTAAGTTATTTTGCTCTCACTGTTCAACAAAAAAAGAATAACATAAAAATCCTTGCATAAAATAAAATCCTTGCATACCTTATTCGATTAGAGAATTTTCATGTTTTTCATTGATCATTGTAAAACCAAGGAGAATTTTATAACTTTTTTTGTATGTAGCCTCTACATGTAGGGCTATCTGTCTTTAAGTAGGGTACATTACTCTAAAAGAAATGAATCCTAGATAGTTTTCCCTTCAAGTCAAGCTCTTGTTGTTTAAACTTCTTGTTTAAATTAAAAAAAAAATATATTATGTATTAATGTTTTTCCCAGAGACAGAAGGTAGGAGTGGGAAGAAGTCATTGAGTAGAAAAGTTAATTATGAGATAAGTTCAACTGAACTTCTCACTTTAAGCCTCTATAGTGTCTCAAAAAATGTATTAAAATTTCTAAGTCAATTCTGGGACTCAGATATCTCAAATGATAGAATTTTGGTGAAATTATGGTGTATACAAATCATCTGGGTTTTTTTTAAGGGTTTTATTTATTTATTTGAGAAGAGAGAGAGAGTGAGAATGAGTCAAGGGGAGGGGCCAAGGGAGAAGTAAACTCCCCACTGAGCAGGGAGCCCAATGTGGGGCTCAATCCTAGGACCTTGGGATCATGGCCTGAGACAAAGGCAGATGCTTGATGGACTGAGCCACCATGTGCCCCAATAACCTGATTTCTAAGGCATTTTTAATAGATTATTTTTAAGCAAAAGTAGATGCTAATGTAATTTTCCATTAAATCCTTCATCTGTGAAATGAGGTTGAATTAGAGCAGGATTCTCCTACTTCCTCCAGAAGAGGTTCTATTTTTATCTTCTCAAAAATCTTTGACATTCTATGAGGGAAGAGTTAGTGTTGTGGAAGTAGACATTACCTGGGAAATAAGTGATGACATGTCATTGTTGGTCACTGGAAGTAGGGACTAGTCAAGATTTAGGATTAGGCTTAGTAGAAACAGATAAACCAAACTACTGGGATTGGTATGTGACACTGTTTTGTTTTGTTTTTGTTTTTTTGACTTATCAATCAACTCTATTAGATTTAAAGTACTATAATGTATTGTCAAACATGATCAGTGACTTGAGGACGCTCTAGTAAATGATCTCACATTATATGATTTGTCTCAGACTATAATTTGTTTTATTCATCAAAGACATTTTATAACTCCAACAAACATATACCATTTTTTCTAAATATGTGAACAAAATTTTAGTTTTTTTCTTTTGCCCTAATTTTAAATTGAGTTAGTTAAATGGTATTTTTATTTACATTTCTATTCACTATTCCAAGTGTATAATCAATAATCCAAATATTCCTATCAAAGTAGTATGCACTTAATTCAAAAATAAAGTACCCAATATTCCTTTTCTTTCTCACTGTTATATAAGTAAGAAGTTGCATGTCACCCTCAGAATGTGGGAGATTATTTTCATGGTCTCTTATCTTTTTCTTGCTCCTAGATATTCCAGCGTTCTAACATTTAACATTCACCTGAATCAGCCTTTCCAAATAATAGGAAATATGGCATAATATTAGGTTTTTTTTGGTGATGAGAGTTTTTTTAATGCATGTTAAATAATAAAAAGAAAAAAATTCTAATTAATAATTAAAGGTATTATGTAGCTTTCTTTCTGTGGCTGTATATTGGCAGATACAAAATAAGACAATAACAATAATGGTGAATGTATTACAGAATCATTTTGTTTGCAAGCAACAACAACAACAAAATAACTTTAGGTTGATTTTACAAAGAGTGACTCTTGGGGTGCCTGGGTGTCTCAGTGGTTAAGTGTCTAACTCTTGATTTCAGCTCAGATCGTGATCTCAGGGTCATGAGATTGAGCCCTCCATCATGCTGGGCATCAAGTCTGCTTGGGTTCTCTCTCTCCCTCTATCCCTCACCCCACCTTGTGTATTCTCTCTTTCTCTCAAAACAAAACAAAAGCAAACAAACAAAAACAACAAAGGGTGACTCCATTTGAAGAACATGTGTGTGTTCATAGGATTAGAGAGAAGGCTGAAGATGAACAGCTTCTGAACTGTCCTAGTTTAACTAGTCTTGGTAGCAAGACTTGCTTGACAAACTTCTTGGGAAATGGATGAAGTCTAACTCATTCCTTCAGCCTTACTTCCACAATGATCAGTCTTCAAAGTCCTTGGCATTACCAGTGTAGGTAGATGCTGAAGGAATTTCCAGTGATCTGAAGTCAGCTTTTGAAGAAGAGGGCAGGCACATGAATTTCATGTTTCACTAACATGACTCTCAATGAGGAGAGACACATCTGCAAATTATATTGTGGTATTGGGTGGCCAAAATATTAAAATACATTATAGTAATATTTATCTTTGTAACTGATACAGGATAGTTTCCCACCAGTGGCAAGGAAACTCATATAAAAATGTGATGTTTAGGTAATGAGAAGTAAAGAGGGGGAAAGAATTTACTTTTATATATATATTCTAAAACTAACCAAATGAAGTCTTATGTTAACATACTCTAATAACAGCAAAACATTAATGACTTAGAAGTTATAGGTCTAAGTCTCTAGGGACTGACTAAAAGAAACAGGTGTTAAGACATTTACTTAGGCTGATGACAGTTTGCTGCTAATTAAATCATTAACTGAGGATTCTGCAACACTTTGGCAGCACTCAACATGCTCAAATCAGCTTCTCACACCTAGTTTAAAGGAGTGCTCTTGCTTTCTTTTTATCATTAAATAAACTTTGGTTAATTAGCAGTTACCTTCTCAAGTTTGCCAAACATAGCTTGGCACTTAGTCTAACTAAACATGGGATAAATTAAGAACAAACTTTAAGAAAATTACTTTATGGTCTTTTATTAAATTTAGCAGATGGAAATATAAACAACACAAAAATCAAAGCTCCAAATTTCTACAAAGACACCAAAAATCATTTTTAAAATTTGGGGATATTCAGGAAAGAAATGAAAAGAGAAATTAGGAAATTTTATGTAAACGAAGATTCAAAAAGGAGGTAGATGATGTCATTAGCTAATTTATCCTCCTACAAACAAACTTAAAAAAATTGAAATAAGCAATAGTGAGTCCAACTGGTTTTTAGACTCCAAAATGTACCACTGTAATATACCGTAAGCAGAGAACAAAAATTCCTCCCTCTCCCAGCTGACCAACTAAAGAAGACTTTTAAACTTCCCAGTTCTCAGAATCTAGTTTATATAATGGATCATCAGGAAATAAAACTGACCTGTTAAATCACTCATTGAAAAGTAATAGACTGAAAAAGCAACCTTTTGAGATTGGCTAGTCAACTGATATGGGCTCAGAAAGAAGATTTGTACTGTAAGGCTTGGAGTGAAATTAAGTATGGCCCCTGTTCTGAGAGTTTAAAATCTGGTTTGGGGAGCCAAAATGATCTTGGAGGAAACAATGAACTAAACAAGTTAAAAAACAGAAGTGCTTTAGTTGTACAAAAAAGTAGAAAATTGAAGGTTGAAGATGCGATAGCATTTTAGAAGGTGGACAATACTAAAACGAACATTTTCAGGTAAGGCAAAGGTAGTCATGAGTGTGATGCCTGGTAGGGACACCAGGTGAATCTGGGAACATGTGTTCTGGAGGAGATGGGTCAGAATTCCATGGTTTAATGGCTAGAACAACTTCAGCTTTGGTGGACATACAGAAGATTCACTGAACCAGACCAAGAGGTCTAGAGACTGACAGAAACTGATGTTGATTGTTTGGGGTTGCAAAACAGAAACCGTTAAAAAGCACACGCAAGAAATGTAGAGGTATTCGTACTTGAAGCAGTAGGACACAGCAGAATAAGTCTACAATGTAAACCAGAGAAAAGTCTGGAAGGGATTTGCAGGAAGGATATGTCTACCTCTATGTTTCTTTAACATGATAAATATGAATAGATTTAAAATAGAAGCTGAAATCAACTAATTCATAGAGACCAGAAAATGTACTGCCAAAGAAATGGAAAACCCACAGTTACATCAATGGTATGACTCAAACAAACAAAAAAAAATTATGCTTTTTTTTTTTAATAAAAGGGCAGTATTTAATCAAGCAATTGAGTGGAAATGTCAGCCCCTACTGCACTCAGGCTGCTCAGCTGTAATCATTCAGGCCTTTAACCTGCAGCCTCAAGACTGCCTAGTCTGAAGCCAATTCTTTTGCACAGAGCAGGGGGTGTATTGGGATCCTCAATCTGAATGGTTAAACATCAAAGTAGCCATGTGCATTTATCACTTTTCCTTTCTCAAATCCTACTAAGCTTGCAGAGACAGAGAAGGAGAATGAAAAGGAGGGAGTAAGGGGAAGAGGAAATAACGAAAAAAGGAAATGAAAAAGGAGTGAGAGAGAGAGAGGAGACAGCAGAAGTGGGGTCAAACATAGACCAACAGTATAAACTACTTAAGTATTTTTTGGAATATGGAAAGCACTTGGAAGGGCAATTTTCTGAGAGAAGTCACAAACTAAGTGATTGCGGAGAGGAATATCAAAAAGAAAGGAGATTATTTTATCCTAAAGAATTCTGGGCTTAGACTTCATAAATTATCAGTGAATGCAAGATAAGGTGCAAACTTGAAAATGCGGACTACTTTGAAAAATCTGTCTGGAACGACTGCCACCCTTCCCACACGCACATCTATCACATTTCCCAATGTATAGAGCTCCATGACCATTCTCTCTTCACACTTGTCTTCCTTGAAGCACATGCACACAAGCACACATGCACTTTACCTCACCTCTGATCATGACCTCAGGAGATCTTGGGTCTTTTATGTGGAAAAATGGTGAACCAGGAGTTTTAAAACTTAGGGGCAACAGGTATAGAGAAAAATGGTGCTGTTGTAACATAATTACAAGTGGGAAATTATGAGAAAGTCTTTAACACCAGGACCTCCATCCATCTTCTTCAACCCTTCTCTCAGATGTGAACTGCTGAGGAAAATCACTCCGGGTAGAAGAAGACCTGATCCTTCTCTGGAGAAATATCAGGATTTCAGAAAAATGATGTCTAGATATTGACATTTAAAAATCTCCCAAGAGTGGTGCATGAGTGGTTCGATCCGTTGAGCATTCAATTCTTAATTTTAGCAACAGGTGAAGTTGCCATGATCTCTGCATCCTGGGATAGAGCCCAGTGTCAGGCTCTGAATTCAGTGCAAAGTCGGCTTGAGATTCTCTCCCTCTGCCTCTGCCCCTCTCACTCTAAATAAATAAATAAATATTTTATTTAAAATCTTTAAAAATCTCCCAAGAAAAAGTCAGTTTACTGTTTTATCATCCTATTAAAAAAAAAAGTGAGAGAGAGACCATTTTACAGCCCCCCCCACCCCAAGATACATAGGGTCCAATCTTTTGCTGGAGCTCCCTGTTTAATATTAATGAATAGCAAAATATCATTTGAGAAAAGCCTGAAGCATAAAAGAGAGACAAAAATAAACAAATGGACAGAAGGGAAAAAGAAAATTAAAGTAGAAAAAATACTTTAAAAATTTATGATTAATATCATCAGTTATAAAAGGACAGCTATTTCATCTATGGCACACAACAGGTGAGTTGAATAGAAAACTTAAGAGATCAACAAAGAACTGTTGGAAATCAAAAATGTGATTGCTGGAAATAACATACTCTTAGAAGATGGAAGTTGGATATTCCCCAAGAATTTGAGATACTTTTCTGATGAAAGGCACATTTTTTTTTCCCCAGCCAGAGCTGTGTCTCATTATACTCTGCTTGCATTGTGGCTATTTCTGGACTCCTAAAAAGCTTGTATTTCCTAACGGTGACCAAATAACCAGTCCTTGTCTCTTTCTTCCAAAGAGTACTCTATGATTCTTATGGAAGCATTTCTGTACAAACTAGATTATGAATATCAGTGTGCCAAAAAAATGCTTCTGCTATATCTCTAGGGCTTGCCTACATTTTTGGATTCTGGATAAGAAATTACAAAGATAGTGTAGGAATAACCATATAGACTAAAAGTAAGTTTTTGAGATTATTTTCTTGCTGTAAATTTGAATTTTGCATATTGAAATCTTTATGGTGCTTCAATGTTTGCTTTAAATATATAAAGATTTGTAAATTAGATTGCCATCCATAACAAAATGCGATTTATGCAAGCCAAAAAAAAAAAAAAAGAAGAAAGAAAGAAAGAAAGAAAGAAGAAAGAAAGAAAGAAAGAAAGAAAGAAAGAAAGAAAGAAAGAAAGAAAGAAAGAAAGAGAAGGACAGAGAGGTGACTCCATTTTGGCACTAAAGCAATACCATAATCTCAAATGGATTTGGTCACATATCTTCTTTTTGTTTGTATTTTTAAAAATTATTTTTAGACTAATAGATTCTCTGATTCCATTACTTATCCTCTATACTCCTGCTGGCATCTGAATTCACCTCTTCCACATTAGTTATACATCTAGCAGCTCTTATTAAATCTTGGAAGCAAAGTTACAAAATTTTCTGTGGGATGTATTTATTCATGTTTTCCTGGAATCAGAATTGTTCATTAAGACTCGACAATAATTTCAGTTAGAATATTTGAATCTATTGAGTTCTGGAATGCCTTTTAAATATGATGATGATATAATACTGATGAATATAATCATAATTTTTTTTGTCTTTTGTTTCTTTTAAAAAAACAACTCATAGTTTTCTATTGTTCCTTGGAGGAAGTAACACATTAAATAGGGTAGAAACAAATACTTTGTGTCATTGCTGAGGTTACCCATACTTGTCATGTGCTCCCCATCTGGATTTTAAAAGTTGGAATTCATAGTTAATTGCAAAAAGGATGTGTGCAACAAAAATAATTAAAGTTTATTTTCCAATGCATTCCATACACTTCTAGTTCTTCCTAAAGAATGTCATTAAATGTCATTTTTAAATCTTTTTTTTTTTATAAGTAGGCTCCATACCCATCATGGAACCCAAAGCAGGGCTTGAACTCACGACCCCAAAACCAAGACCTGAGCTGAGACCAAGAGTTGGATGTTTAAGTGACTGGGCCATCCAGACACCCCTAAATCGTTTTTAAAGCAAAAATAAAAGGACATAATCTCTATTTTCCACTCATTAGAAATTTTCAATAGAAAATTTGAAGCTGGACGAACTGTAAAATCTCAACTACCCTCCTTGGCTCCTCAACCATTTTCTATCACTTGACTTTGAAAGATTGAAACATATTAAATAATAACTGAATCATTCATCATTGTATTTTATATTTTGTAGATTTTGTATTTTGTACTACAAAGTACAAAGTAGATTTTGTATTTTGTATTTTGTAGATTGTATTTTGACCACTCTTGATCATTTTTTCTATATTAAAGCAGGCTACTTTTAAGATCAGTTGTTTGCATGTATGAATGCCATTAGTAGAGCTCCAGCAAGAAACTAGACTAGAAGGATATGCTTAGGATATGTTCTACTCCAAAAGCACTTTAAAAATTTGAAGTTTGAAAATTGAATCAATATGTGGAACATATAAATATCTATTCTAAATATCACATGCACATTTACTTTTAGTAGAGACTATTTTTTTATTCACAAACTTTATAAAAGCAGAAGTAGGTTCATTTGGGAAACCATTGATAAAATATATAGAGAGATAAATAAACATGTATTGATATATATTGATAAATATGTACTGATTGAGTTAGTAACTTAAAAAGTTATGTAATGTTTAATTTTTTTTCACAGTAAAACCTCCACATTACTCTCTGATGTAGTGCTTCAATTGTGGGAAGGGTTTAGTATTGGGTCTTTATTACTCTTTAAAGAATGATTGTAGCTACATTTATTGAGGACAGGCAACATGTTAACTTGTGGTGTTCAATCATATCTAGTTCAATCTTCATTTTTTTAGAAGTTTTAGTGTTTAAAATTGTTTATATAAAACTCTACCCATCAATCTGTCTTTTTTTTTTTTTAAGATTTTATTTATTTATTCATGAGAGACACAGAGAGAGGCAGAGACACAGGCAGAGGGAGAAGCGGACTCCTTGCAGGGAGCCCAATGCGGGACTCGATCCCCAAACTGGGATCACGCCCTGAGCCTAAGGCAGACACCAACTGCTGAGCCACCCAGGCGTCCCCAATGATACCCATGATAATGATCTTGGGTCTCTTGATATGCAGTAGTTAAAATTATACTCAAAATATTGTAAGTAAAATGAGACTTGAATTTTGTACAAACAAAAAGGATCATATTAGGTTTCTGATACTCTTCTTGATTATCACAAAACATAACCTAGTATCTTCAGTAAATTGAAAAGCAAAAGTTGCAAACTGTTTTGATTATTTCTCTTTAATTTCTTTTTTTTGTCAATGAAATATATTACAAATACTACAAATTGGAAATTTTGGGTTGAGAAAGTTCCTAGCCTGTGTGTGTAAAGAGTCTTCTACTCCTTCCATTTCTCAGAATTATTAGTTTCTGAAGATGGTATCCATTTATTCTGTATTTCAAGAAATGTCTTTGCTCTTGGATATTGAGTACCTAGAACTTATAAATGAGCAAGGCTACCTAGGCTGAGAAAACTTAGGGAAAATAGAATAAAGTTATAAAGGCATATTTAGCACAGGTTAGAGTTTGGTATTTACAATGGTTAGAGTTGGTGATTTGGTTTCATATTGATTTACTTTTTACTGATAAGGTATGATGCCTTCTTTTACTTATCAATCAAACCGAGTTGTGTGAAAGAGAAAATATTATAGGCATTTCAAAAAGCAAAGGACTTAATACAGGAAATTGGATGTTTACAATATCACTGGAAGGGCTGAAACAATGGGAATCACAGACCAACTAGATGGAAGGGAGAAAGGAGTTTATGAGAACTAACCACATTATTTTCTATACTCCTTCATCTAGCCATTTAGCTCTTCAGGCAGGCCTGAAATCCCACATGAAATAAAATAGCATATCTAAAGCAATGAGAATTTAGTCTAAAAAATAACTCTTTAAAAAATTAATTTTCTAGTAATGGTACCAGAAAGAATGGTACTAAACTCTCCCTAAAGATACTTTCCTAACTATTTCCTAGATATTTTCCCCCAGATTTACTATCTGGGACATCAGGTTTATCACTGATTTAGAAATTACTATAAATAGATAATATGTCCTTTCCTATCCTCATTAAAGTCTCCTTTATGCCAAATTTGAAGGCAGATAAGGGTTGGCCCCTAAAATATAAAGAGAAAGAATATGTTTTTTATATGGATTTTTTAATATAGATTTTTGAGAAGCATGAGCTGTAATCCCTGCTTCAAAAATTAAAAACTATGAGATCTTCTACAGGTTACTTATCTTTCTGGACCTTTGTTTTCTTATTTACAAAAATGTAATTAAAATACTTGATAGGGTTGTTTTGAGAAGCAGATTAGACAATGTGTCTCAACATTAGTAAATGGTAGTATTGATGAAATGTCCTATACATCTCAGATACAATGTTAATACTTCTGCCTTCTTTTGTCTATCTAAGATATTTAGGAGATTAGCAAGTTACCAAATTCATTATGGTACAAAAGAGGAAGGGATGACTGCCATAAGATATACAGAGAGGTGAAAGATACAATTTGGTGTGAGAAAATGCATGCAACTACTTGGTTTTTTATTATTGTGAATAAAAAGACATCACATAAAATGTACCTTCTCAGCTATTTTTAAGTGTACAGTGAAGCAGTGAGGATTGGTGCATAAATATTTATGATTTTTATATTTTCTTGGTGAATTGGTCTTTTTATAATATAATGTTCTTTACTTCTTATGATAGGTTTTGAGTTAGTCTGTTTTGCCTGAGATTGATATAACCACTGCTGTTCTCTTTCAGTTCCTATTTGCATGGAATATCTTTTTCCACTTTTCCACTTTTAGCCTATGTGTGTCCATAGATGTAAAGTGTCTCTTGTGGATAGTTGGATCCTTTTTTTTTTTTTTATCCATTCAACCAGTCTATGCCTTTTGCCTGAGGGGTTTGATCACTTTGCATTTAATTAAGGATAGGGAAAGACTACTGCTGTTTTCTTCCCTTTTTTCTGCATGTCTTGGTTTGTGTCCCTCATTCCATCTCCTACTGTCTTTCTTTGTGTTTTGTATTTATATGCATTGATTCTTTTCTCATTTCCTTATGTGTATATTCTATAGCTGTTTTATCATTATTGTGATTATATGAAACATCTTAAATTACAGTATTCTATTTTAAAATGATAAATTAATTTTAATCTCATACAAAAACTCTACTCCTTTACAGCTCCCCCCCACACTCTATATTAACAATGCTACATATTCCAACTTTATATATTATATACCTAATAACATAGACTTATAGGGTTTTTTTTAAATGTTTTTATCATTTGAATTCTATGCACCATAAGTGCAGCGGTACAGGTTACTACATGTATTTACCTTTACTGGAGAACCTCATATTCCCATACAGTTTCATGCTGTTGTCTATTGTTCTTTCATTTTAATTGGTACTAAGTACAGTAGTATTCTTATCGGTATTTTGCTGTTAACTCAGCATCTCTATGGGTGAAGAAGGGCCTTTACCTTCCTTTTCTTAAAAAATATTTTATTTATTTATTCATGAGAGACACACAGAGAGAGGCAGAGACATAGGCAGAGGGAGAAACAGACTCTGCGCAGGGAGCCTGATGAAGGACTCAATTCCAGGCCCCTGGGATCATGACCTGAGCCAAAGTCAGACACTCAACCACTGAGCCACCCAGGTGCCCCAGGCCTCTACCTTCCTAAACTGACAACTTGCTGATTTCACTCTAAATCGGTCTTAAGACATTTTCAATCCTTTCTCACAACCCACTGGTAAACATGAAAGCCATTTAGTAGTCCATTACTAATGACTTTAATGAGGAGAAATAGACTAGATTTGAACAGAAAATGTTAAAGTATTTTATGTAGTAAAGGTAAGTACATTATTACTTTGTAATATTCTTTATGGCTGTGTGGATATGTGTGTGTATACATACATATAAAGTGTATTGTTTTAAAATGTATTTCTAATGATAGATGTCAAAGAAAACTTTGAAACCTGCCTTCAGAGATGAATAATATTTTCTGTTTTTATTAATCCAGATTCTTTTCATTTCTTTCTAGAATTAATTGGAGCTAATTTCTCTCTTTTTCAGCTACTTTTAATCTATCTTAAGCATTGCTGCGAGGGTACTCTTTCTGGAATATGATTCTGGTTATTTTATACCCTGTTTGAAATATATTAATTTCCACATTTTCTTCAACACACCCCATAAATTTGACAAATAGGACTAGTACTCCTTCTTTTTATACCCCCTTGCCAGTGGTCTCAGTGAATTTCTTAGTTTCTCCAGCATCCTCCTGTTCATGGTGCTCCAAAGTCCACCCATCTCTTCTTTCTGGAGAAAGGCAAGCTCCTTTCTGCAGTGGAGTCTTTTCACTTGATATTCCCTGCACTCTCCTTGCTTTTCCCATGGTTATTCTCATCTTGCAGGTCTCAGGTCAGATTTTTTCACTTTCAGGGAGTTGTCAGACCCAAGGTTGTCAGATAAAGCAAATAAAAGTATAGAACATGCAGTTAAGTTTGAATTTCAGAGAAGCCAGCTAGCTTATATTTGATGTTTTGCCTAAATCTTCCATATTCCCCAGGCCCACCTCATCTCAGTCTCGGTTGTGTCCATTTGTGTCTATTATGTGCAGACTTAATTCTCCTTCTACTTAAAAATAAATTCCAGAACACTTTCCTTTATGACTGTAGGTATGCTTCATTAACATTAACAATAATTATTCACATTTAATTTATTGGTATCTTTAACATTTAATCAATTTAATAAAATGTTTAATATCGAATTATGGTGGCTCAAAATAAACCAACTAATAACAAAGCACAATTCTTATAATTTTATATATGTCTTATAAAATCTATAATTTATAAAATGATTTTTCTGAGTAGAATTACTATTCATTCTCACATAATAATTGCTTTGTGAAAGACCTTCATAGTGCATACATCACACTGCATTAAAAGTTCCATATTTGTCTTTTTTACCAGTGCATAAAGAAAGATTGGTTTCTTTTTCTTTTTCTTTACGTAGTACCTGGCCAACAACAGGTTCTCAACGAGCTCAATTTCACGACTCTACTTTAGTAGTCTTGACACCATAAGTAAAAGGGATGAATTAGAGGATAGTAGTGAAAATAGAAAAGAAAACGTAGGTGTGAGAAAAATTGCACATGAAATTTAAAACTAGGATATGGTAGAGAAAGATTTATAAAGGTCACAAAGACACCAATAAACTTTGTTATAAGATAGTTCATTGTAATATAGGAAAGGTTAATATGGAATTATAATTAATTACACAATAATTTTAGAAGCCCACTTAATGTTATAGTAAGAAACATAATGATGTAGGTAATATTTCTATAGATTTTAAGTGAAATGAGGCATTTATAAAACAGCATATCCAGTATCGAGATACACCACATGCATCTATAGGATACATATGAAAATATCTCAGGATAGTGAAATTTCAGCAGTCTTTTTATAAACTTTTTTGTTAGCCATATTTTATAAATTTTATGTTCTATAATAAAACGTATGTTGGTTTTGGGGGAGTTTTTTGCACACACAATTCATTTTAATGTTTTTTTTTTTTAATTCTAACAAATCAGGAAATGGGGGGTTAGGAATGATGGTGATACAAAAGGGGAAAGCCATGGGATAGGAGATGGGGGCTGCCAGGGGTAGGTGGCAGTAGTGTCTCCTTCACCCACATGCCTGCTGTCATCTCCTAAATTGAGTGTCACATTCCAAAATGGATGGGTGAGTCCTCTTCCATGTCTGTGCAGCTCAAAGCAATTCTGCATATCATTGAGGTCTTGGCATCATTTTTATCTTACGGAAATGTGATGGCCAAGCTCTTGGTGCCAAACCAGACTGTTTGGGCCACCTGATACAGATGGGTGTTGGAATTCTCAGGCATGTGGTAGTTGAAGGCAATGTTCACCCACTCACTGTCCATGCCTCAACCAAATGGGTTGGTAGCCACAAGAATTCATCACTGAAAATCTTGAAATGTATATTGTTTTATGACAAAAAAATGAATGTAATTTTAATTAATATAAATTGATTTAACAATTATTAATTTTAATAAAATTCTCAACAGAAAGCCTGTAGTGAAAGAACAGAACTGACAAGGAACAGCCAAATTTGAGGAGTGGAGAAAATAGGGGAGTCAACAAGACACGGGGCCTAATGATTTGAAGGAAAAAGACAACCACACAAACATTGTCACATATTAAACAAGAAAAAGGAGAGTTTCAGGAAAGAGGAAATATTGAAAGCTGTAAGAAAATTGAGGAAACTATAGTTGAGATCATTAATGACTTACTTGGCGTTTCTCAAATTACAGTGTTGGTCATCTCCACCCTTTCTTCAGCATTCTTGTATGTTTTGGGGTCTTGGCTAAAAGTCGTTTTCTCCATTTGGGCTCAAAATGTTTATTTGTATTTAGTAATGTCCCTTTTCATATCATAGATTTTGCAAAGTAAGACTTAATTCTCTTCCATTTTGCAACATTCAATTACAATGATCATACACACATACACACACGTATATATACACAGATTATATATATATAATATTATATTACTACATTATATATTTTAATGTATATAAATTATATAAATTATATAAAACTGCATCTTACATATTTGTATAACATATATTAAGATGGAATATGAATATAATATAATTTTAATAATATGTATATAAATGAAATATAATCTTTTATTTAAGTATCTGGTCATTTTACTATTTTACCTACTTATATGGTCTTAATAAATTATTCTGAAATGTAGCCACAAATTATACTTCTCTGTTGTTTTTGCTACAAAATTTGTGGCTGTGTCTGATGCTCTTTTTCTAAACCATTGTAATAACTCTAAAATTACCTATGTTCAGTACCACTCTAGTGAAATCCCACTGGCAGTATTTATCCATCAAAGAAATATAATTCATGCTTCATGTATCCAGTGTTTAACATTACATTTTTTTTAATTCATGCTGAAACAATTTATTAAAAGAAGTACAATATTGGCTGTGATTTTCCAGAACAAACTTTTCAAAAGTATCAATTATATATGCCTAACAATTGAGGAAAAGTTCACAAGTTCTAATCTATTGACATGGGACATGATATCTGACAGATATTTTCTTTTTTGTTTTTCTCAACAGATATTGCTGATTTAGATATTTTAATAATCCTCTTCTTTTTTCATTTTTTCATTAAAGTATATTTGACTTCCTATTCTTTATTATAATTTTGTTAACTTTTATCCACAATCGTTTTTCAGAGATTTATGTGCAACATTGTCATTCCTTATGTTGATTAAATGGTGGATTCTGTAACTTGATACTTCTAGCTTACCTCAGTGAGAATTTCTAGGGTTAATGCTTTCAGAGCTACCTAGAAATTAAGGTCTCCTATCCCTCTGGCGTCTTGAGCTCTCCTCAAGAGGGCAAAATAGGACTGAACTATCTCAACAATATTCAAAGAAATTTGTCCTTATAGAAATGGAGGAATGACTTATTCTTGGTTATTAATTCACCTCCCACTGGGCCTTCTTTCTTTTGTTGTTCAAGATTCTATGCCTCTAGTCTCAGAATCAAGTAGCACATTCCTTGGACTCTTATCACATATGCACCACCCCCCCCCCCCGCCCCCAGTATTTGCTGAACTAGTCCCCAGCCCTACTAGCAAGCTCCTGAGAACCCCGCCTCCTCAATGCTAAGCTTCAGTTTCCTCATAAAGTGTTCTTCCTGTCTTTCTCAGGAGCTGGACAGGAACTCAACGAGGCTGAGGCTTCCTCAGAGCTGGGCTCTAGGCTGCTAGAAGCCTTGTTAAAGTTTGGCCAAGTCTCTTAATGGAGGAGTTTGAATGGCAAGTTCATGCTGAGAGTTTTTACAGTTCTCAAAACTATCCCTCAGACATGATCAGTTTCTAGAGAGTGGTGTTCTTCATTTGTCTCTGGATTCACAAAAGGGAGAATGATGAGAATAATGTCATCAATTCCCCTCATTCTAAGAAGGACATCTTGGGGGGAATAGAGATTACTGCTCATCTTCAGGAATTCTCCTCAGATTATGAAACAACTGATTTCATATTCTTTTATTAAAAATGTTAAACTGAATTCTCACTAAATGTTCTATCTAGACTTTGAATGGTGAGTAAGCCTAATGAATCAGCAGAGAGAAGGAAGCAGAGAGCCTACAAATGACCAAATTCACAAAAGGTATGCTCTGATTTTATCTGTAAGCCAGGATCATAAATCTCCTAATATTTCAGTTCATTTCTTTTTGAGAAGCTATTTATCATTTGTACCTGTTATCAACTGAATTTTCCTTTAGCATCTACTTCCCCTCAGTTTAGTGTTAACACCCAATTCTGAAATGTTAGAAGATGCTTATCTCAGCATCACGGACTTTGCTTCCACACGTGCAGCATAGGCAATCTTTTAACCACACATTCAGTGAGTTAGAGGTCACAGGAAAAGCTGAATATACTGAGACTGTAAATTTCCTATACAATGCAGGGGATTAATTTTTCCCCTCCTCCCTTTAGCAGATGGGTTTAAACTAAATCTTAACTGGAATGTTAATATAAAACAGATAAAATATGTAATAGCTCTGGCAGAAGCTGAAGAAAATGTTCAGGGTCCACTTGCTCTCAACAGTAAGCACCTCTCTCCTTCTGGAAGCCCATTACACAGCCCTGTAAATGCACAGGATTCTGTAGAGAACTTCAGAAAGGGCAGGATTAGCTGAGAGCCACCAGGTGTGATTGTGCTCATGAGCACACCGCTGACACCCAGCAAAGCAGAGGTCTTCCAGTCAGTAACCTTCCTGGGCAAGGCTCAAAACTATCCAAGGTCTTCTAGCTTGAAAAGTTTCCCTTCCTTGGAATAGGTCTTATGCCTGAATTTAGTGCTGGATCATTTACAGATGCTCTGCTCCATTATATTCGGTCCTTGCAAATCCTTTAATATATGATCATTTAACATAAATGTTACATAAACATTTAAATAGCAATATAACCCTATGATAGACTCTGAAATTTCCTCCTTTTATATGAATATTGGGGCCTCTGTTTAATATACTTAATGGCTGTTATTTAACATATTTCAGGCTTCAGGAACTTTATGAACAGAACTTTCAATAGTGCTTACATTTTAAACACAATCCTATTTTAGAAGTATACAAAAGTTATTTTTTAAAAAATATCACCAAAGGATAATATAGTGAAGTCATAGCTCATTATTCCAAAAAGTAAATAGATCCTACTTCAATGATCCCCAAAATCTAATCTTTAAGGATTTTCAGGAGACTGAAACTTGCTTCCCACCTGGGCAGAGCAAAAATGGAGTAAAGAAGCACAACGGTGGCTAAAATAAAGATGGTAACACAAAAGCTTCCCCAGTTCCCCTCCTCCCACAGATGCCCTGAATAGACAGCTGCACATGGAGCAATGCTCTCTGAGAGAGGTTATGAAACTAGCTGAGTGACTCCTATACATCAGACAAATGAGAAGACACCTGCATTGAAACAGGTAAGAAGAGCTAGACACACTTACCACAAAACCGTCACTAGGAAAGAGCCATACAAATGGCAGGGGATCCCCACCTCCCAGCTTCTCCCTGAGGGTCAATGAGTTTGGATCCCTACATCTTGTGCCCCAACTTTTAAGACTCCCACTGAAGGGAAGGGCTCCCCCAAACACCCACTCTAAAAGCCAATGGGGCTTGTGACCACTTAACCCACATGACTGTAGTAAACAAAGAAGTGATTCTTTTGTATACCTGGAAGTTTGTGCCTCTTAATCCCCTTTACCTGTAACTCATGGGGCTATAATGTATGACAGAAGGAAAACAGTCAATAATATTATGATAACTTTGTGTGGTAACAGATGCTAACTATACTTATCATGAAGATCATTTTATAATGTATAAAAATATTGGATCACTATGAGGTACACCTGAAATTAAGAGGATATTGTGTGGAAACTACTTCAATTGAATAAGAAGGAGGAGGAGAAGGAGGAAGAAGAGGAACAAGAAGTGATTCCTAACACCATGAGGGCTTTTGCCATGGCCATCCCCCAAGGGTCAGTGCAGACAGAGCCACAAAATCACTTATCTCCTAGTCTTTCTCTGAAAGAAGTTTATCTGCATACTTTAAAAGCAGCTGCTTGAGGGCTGAGTTGCTCATTTAGCAAGCACCAGGAGCTGGCCTCATTTGCTGTGGAGACGGGGAAGCCAGGAAAACGCTCCTTCCTTCTCCTTCCAACCCCAGTACTTCACTTAAAGGAGCTGGTACACAAATCTGGCCCTCAGCTTTTGCAGCAGGCACATGAGGAACAGGTGCTCAGATTACCTGGCTCTAACAGCCAAAGGTGCTTACATTCCCAAATCCTATAGGAAACAAAGAAATGGTTCTTAAAAAAAAGAAAAAAAAAACTTTTGAAGTTTAAATCCAGTAAAATTAATATAGAGTGTTATAATAGTTTCAGGTCTACAATATAGTGATTCAACAATTCTATACATTATTCACTGCTCATTGTGATAATATACTGTTAATTCCCTTCAACTATTTTACCCATTCTACTCCCTCCACCTCCCTTCTGGTAACCATCAGTTTGTTCTCCATAGTTAAGAATCTGTCTTTTGGTTTATCTCTTTTTTTCTTCATAGTTTGCAAAGAAACAGTTCTCAATGAGAACAGGAGCAAACCCCTCAACAGCTATACACCCAGAGCCAGCATGGAGGAAGCAGGTAAAAATACCCATCTCCCAGTTTCATCCTGGAAGGGATTTAACTACATATTTTCCCAGCTGCTGATTCAAGGTCCAGCTTCTAGTCATCCTGTATCAAGCTACTGACTGCAATAGGATACTGCTGGGCATTGGTATTCCTGCAGCTACCAGAAGCCACTAAGAACAAAGAAACCTTGGACATTCATACAAGTTAGAGCGACAACTAGGAGCTCAGGCTGGGCTAGTTGATGAGATGCATCTACTACATGAGTCCACTGTCAAAACTGAGAGAGGTGGCTGTTTTGTCTAATGTGGAGAAACTCACACAGGGAGTCAAGGCAAATTAAGAAACAGAGGAATATGATCCAAACAGAAGAATGAGATAAATCTCCAGAAATAGATCTTAATGAAATGGAGATAGTGACGAACCTGATAGGGAGTTCAAACTAATTATATAGATCATAAAGATGCTGAGGTTAGAAAAGCAATATGTGAATGAAGTGAGAATTCCAACAAACAGATACAAAATATAAAATATTCTCTCTAAATTACCCTTATTGAATCAGAACTACAATGTTCATTTATTTTTAAAGAAGTTAAATCTGTTTTTAAGTATGCTTTGCAAGTGGTTAAGGAAAATACATGTCATTTTATTTTATGTCCACACAGTTTGCAAGTATATAGATATTCTTATATCTAAAACAAAGCTACCACACGTCACTCTTACATATCAAATATTGCTCAGAATATTTTAAAATTCTGGTAAGTTCACTGCAGTTCAAATAAAGAGGTCTAAGAGTCTTATCCAAGCAGCTGTGGTTCCTATTTGAATTTTAGCCTAGATTATTAAAACCTCAAGCCACAAAATCCCCCTAGGAAATCTTGCATAAGCATTGTTCTCATTGAAAAGGGCTGGGATCAGAAAGGAAGCAAGAGGTTCATGCTTTAGTTGGCTTTAGAACATGAAAAACCAAGTGGTCAATTCTCCTTTAGATGTGTGTTCATAACCCCATTTAAAGGCAATGGAAATTATATGTGTGGATTTGGGGAGAACATACCCCCAAGTAAGCAAATTAAGAAATGCCAAGAACAACCAAATTTCTTTGCTTCGAAAAAATTGGCTTAAACAATAGTTATTTTAAAAAATAATTTTATGTAATATGTCAAATAAATCTATTCATCAGTGATAGGATTTCTATGGCCAATTTGAAGGAAAGACCTTAAAAATACTTTAACCATATTTTTTCTGGTTTTGACCAAAAAAAGACAGTTGCTAAACTATTTTTGAAAAAGGAGTTATTTATGTTTCTCCAAAGCAAGTATCTCATAATTCAAAAATTGGTTATTTTTCTACCAGGGCCTGATGGAAACATTTTCATATTTGCTAATGGCATGGCATGCAAAACAGCCTTCTTGTGGAAAGAGCTTCTAGAACAGCATGCTAAAGACGTGGATTGTATCATCGTGAGAAACGAGGTAATGTTCTTAAATATCCCTAAGACTGTATCTGATAGACAATATTAATTTAGCAAAGAAGAGGTGAGAAAGGGAGGAACGGATAGGGAGTTATTATTTTTGAGGAAGTGGTTAGGGAGTTCTGCTGAAAATACTCCTCACTATATCCAAACCACAAAGGTTTACTAAACAGAAATTTAAATCAAAAGGCAAACAGGATGTTCATCTGGGACACATTTTTGGACACATAGTTTTAATACCACATGAAAGCTGCACCATCCAGATGTAAAAGAAATAAAACTTAAACAAAGAAACAAACAATAAAACAAGAAGTGAAATTGGATGATAGCCTTTAACACAGAGCACTTCCTTAGTGAAGTTACTGGATCACAGACAGAGTGATTTACTCTGAGGAAGAGGTGGGGCAGGTTCTGGAAGTCTGGGTTTTCTCACAATGGAAGAAGTAAAATAGCAATCTGATTTTAGGCAACAGTGAGCTTTGGCAGCCTCTACTTTCTGGATTTCTTAAATTATCTATTTTAGTCTGAAGTGGAAACTTATTAAAGCCAGCACTTTAATATCAGATCAGCTGCAGGAAGGAAAATAGAGAAAAAATTGTTGGTACATATTGTACTCAGAACATTATGAAGCAAGAAATGAATAACAATTTCTATGAGCTACCTAAGGCTAGTCATCCTATCACAAATACACAATGATAATGCTGTTAAAACTCAGAACATTTAAGAATTTGAAAATAGGAAAGTCTATGCTAAGACTTAACAAAATACTATTGTATTTTTCACACATTTAAAAGGGAATTTTTCAAAGTATTATTTATTTCTTAGATTCTTAATTTTAATGCTTTAAATTATAAATAAGGCAGCTATAAAAGTAAATAAGTTTCATGTATTTTAAAAATAGCAAATTTTAAGCATTTACATTTTCTACATTTCTTTAAATAAATAGAATACTCAAAGTCCAAAAGCCTAAGAACAACAATGTCTGGGTCTCCTGTCCAGAGTGTAAAAAACCCTGGCAGATGCTAGCTATCAAATTTCCAAACTAAGTTTCCATCATTTGGAGAATTTTTAAACTTCATATTACAATCTAAGATATGCATGGGTCATCTGTATTTTTTCCCCACGTTAGTTCTGGAGACTAGGAATTAAAACTGCTAAATGTTTGGTTTTTTAAATATTTATTTTCTTTAAGTTTTATCTTCTATATTCTTAAAGTGTAGGGTGAAAATACTTAGAAATTAGAAAATATTTTTGATAGTGACCAAATCACATGTTTTAGACCCTGTGAAGGAAGGGAAAGGCCAGCTTATGAGATGCAGCTATTTCAGAGAAGTAAGTTACTGATATTTACTGATGAATAACCTTAGAACTTCTTAGAATTTACATTATTTTCACTGAAAATTATTACTGATTTTGTATATTTTTTTGTTTTTGTGACATAGTTTTGCTTTCTTAAATAGAACAGAGATTGAACTACCATAGTGTGCAAAATAATAATAGCCACAGAATACTTTAAAACAGAAAGTAGTGGATAAATATGGATTTTATACCCAAGGGAAGAATATGGTTGGTTGGGTTTTCTACATCACTAAAATGGATGCATGACATTACTATTAATTCTCAATTGATTTATCATGCATTTTTCTCATAGTAGCTTGTCTGTCATATTTTGAAACCTGAATTATGGGGCAGCCCTGGTGGCTCAGTGGTTTAGTGCCGCCTTCAGCCCAGGGTGGGATCCTGGAGACCTGGGATCGAGTCCCATGTCAGGCTCCCTACATGGAGCCTGCTTCTCCCTCTGCCTGTGTCTCTGCCTCTCTCTCTCTCTATGTCTCTCATGCATAAATAAATAAAAATCTTGAAAAAAGAAACCTGAATTATTTAATTATGATATCATTACTTTTTCTTTTCCTTTAATACTTTGAAACATTGCTTTTAATTAACACATTTGTTTGTTCTTGAAATTTTGAAGGTTATGTAGCAAATTTTGTTATACTAAATAGTTAAGAAGTAACCTGTAGTCAATTAGTTTTAAACTCATACATAATAAAGTATCACAAACTTAGCAACTTAAAACAGCACATTTATTATCTCATAGTTATCATGGGTCAGGAGTTCAGAGTACTTTAACTGGGTCCTCCGACATAGATGAAAAAATCAAGGTGTAGGCCGGGTTGCCATCCTTTCTGGAGCTAAGGGCCTCTCCGAGCTCATATTCAATTCCCTGTGGTTGTAGAACTCAGTTCCCTGTTTTCTTGGTGGTTATTGCCTGGGGGTTGCTCTCAGCAACCAGAAGCCATCATCATTGCCTGGCAGGTGACCCTCTCACAATGTGATACTCTTTTTCTTCAAAGCCAACAGCAAAGAAAACTCACTCTAGTTTGTTAAAAGAAACTCATGAGAGTGACATCCATCACCTTTTCCATATTCTATAGTCTATGGGAAAACACAGATCCTACCCACACTCAAGGGGAGGGGATTATATAGGGTTTAACACTGGAGGATGGAGATCATGGGTGCAATCCTTGGAATCTGCCTCCCATGTATAGTAATTTGTGTTCTTTTACTAATTTAGAAACTATTTTAGTGTTCAAAATATTGCTAAATAGGTGATGTTTACTTGCTTTTTCACATGAAATGTATTACTATCCCTAAATTTAATTTGATAATATTCAATATAACCAACTACCTGCATATTTACAGAATAAAAGTTACAGATATAATTTGAGCCCCTATAGAATCAGGAAACCACACTGAAAATATTTGTTTCAAATATTACCACTTACTAAGAATATTTTAGTTTTGTTTCTCTGCACTATTTTGAAATTCACATCTCTAGAACATCTTTGTTACAGAAAATAAGACTTTTTCCTTTTCCTTTTATATTCATTCATTCAACAAATAGTTATTGAATCTCTTCTGTACTTCAAGCTTTTTTATTATATTCTAATAATGTGAATCAAAGAATAATAAAGAGTAGATATTTGTTAATTACTAGCAGCATGGCAGTGGACGTTTAAACACTCTGAGCTTGGGGCACCTGGGTGGCTCAGTTGCTTAAGCTTCTGCCTCCAGCTCACTCAGGTCATGGTCTGGGATCCTGGGATCAAGCCCCACATAGGGCTCCCTGCTTAAAACGGAGTCTACTTCTCCCTCTCCCATTGCCCTTCCTCCCTGTTTGTGTTCTCTCTCTACCTCTCTCTTTCTCTCAAATAAATAAATAAATAAAATATTTTAAAAAGTAAATAAGTAAATAAATTCTCTAAGCCTTAGTTTACTCAACTTTAAAATATATGTGTATAGGGGATCCCTGGGTGGTGCAGCGGTTTGGCGCCTGTCTTTGGCCCAGGGCGCGATCCTGGAGGTCTGGGATCGAATCCCACATCGGGCTCCCGGTGCATGGAGCCTGCTTCTCCCTCTGCCTATGTCTCTGCCTGTCTCTCTCTCTCTCTCTCTCTCTCTGTGACTATCATAAAATTAAAAAAAAAAATTAAAAAAAAATAAAATATATGTGTATAAATTTGTTACTATTTCATTTGACAAAATAATATTTGTTCTACAGTAACCCAGTCATTATGGAAAGCCTGAATATTCTGAGATAGAAGACATAGTGAATGCCTTCTGAAAGTTTGTCTCAATGAGTGAGACAATATAACAGTGTTATTGTCTCACTCAATGAGTGAGACAATATAACAGTGTTAACTCTGTTATCATTAAGAGGAGCACACAGGAAGACATCTGAGGTGTAAAAACTGAGCAGTTTTGATGGATGAGTGGGAGTAAGCCAACTGTGTCAGATGAATTTAATAGCAAATGCAAACAGGTGCAAGAGAGAGCATGCGTATTAGGGGGGAACTGCAAATAAATCAGTTAGATGGAATGCGGAATGTAGACAGAGAGTTGTGTGATAATAAAGTATCTAGATAAGCATACAGGCCAGATCAAATAAGTACTGGCTTAGAAGCTCAGGCTGTATCCTGAATAATGAGGAGCAACTGAAAGATGTTAAATGAGAAGTAGAAAAATTACCCTTTTGCTTTTTAGAGCTTATTCTGCTGGAGGTGGAAAATACAAAGCGGAAATCCCATCGGATGGATTTAAGAGTCTGTTGTAGTAAGTAAGACAGAAAGATAAAAACAGGGCTGGTAGAGATGATAAGGATGGGATGGATGTGAGCTATTAAGAAGGCAGTGAATCCAGTACATCAGGGCTAATTGGAGAAAGGGCATGAGGATTAAGAGGAAGGAGTATATGACTTGTGGGCTTTGTGATTATCTGATAGCAGGAATGGAGGGGGAGGAGAAACAAGGGGAGGACAGAGAAGGTGAGTTTAATTGGGGAATATTAAGCTTGAACTTAAGATGTCTTCTAAGGGAGATTTCCAGCGGACAATATAATATGTAATTACAGATCTTAGGATATATTAGAGATTCATCAATGTTTCCATATGTAGAATATCTTTAAGTTCACCCAGGGAAAATAAAATAAGATTGAGAATTTAAAATTAGATTTAGTGTGTCAGAGGAGATGGAGCCCAGGAAGGACCCTGAGAAACACTGGCCTACATTCCAGAATAAAAACCAGGCCACAAAAATATTGCAGAAACCACAGGGTTAGAGAATTGAGAAAGAAGTAAGCAATCATGTACCAAATTTTATGGAAAGCTAGAGTAAGGATAAAGATCGAAAAAGAAACTATTTGATAATGGCTTTGGTGCCCTTGACAAGGAGCAGTTTCATGAAGCAATAGCAGTTTCATGAAGCATACAGCAATAGGAGCTGTATTTCGTGCATTGAGGAGTAGAAAAATAAGGAATAAGGTAGGAAAGGCAAGAGTAAACTATGCTCTCAACACATCTGATAATGACAAGAATAGAAAATAGAGTAGTGTTTATAAGCAGAAATGACATAGGTGGAAGATTTCTCAAGAAATCTTAGTGATTTACTCATGCTCTATATAAATAGGCCAAAAAAAACCAGTATGTGTGTGTGTGTGTGCGTGTGTGTATAGACAGAAAAAGAGATAAAGACATATAAATATTTATAATATAAAAAATATATATAGATAAAAAAATAAAATATATATACTGTATAAATATTTTCCAAATATAAAATAGAGGATCAAAACATACTGGTAAAAATACAGGCTACGAGGCTGGAATCTTGGGTCTGAATCCCAGGTCTACTACTTATTGGTTAACCAGCCTAGGGCATGTTGCTGTGTCTCCGTCTATCGAAGTTAGCTCATCTGTAAAATGTAGGTAATAGTATCCATTTGAGAGGAATTAAAGAGATGAGATAAATAAAACATGCAAAGTGCTTAAATTAGTGTATAGTTCACATACTAAACACTGAAGAAATTTAACTCTTATTGACTATGGTTCCTAGGAATCAGAGACTAGTTGAGCAGAAGATGAATTTAATAAAGCATGCTCCAGGAATCTCTGAGGTCAAGTGTATAAACCATGCACCCAAGAATAACCACAGAATGAGGTTACTCTGGTGAAAACACTGCCATTTTTACTAAACATTGATGATGATAATGCAGTTTGCACTGACGTTGTTGGAGATCCAGCTCATGCTAATAAAAGTAGGGCCTGATATTAGAAATCAGATACTTCTGCTGTTTCTTTTTGTGATATTTGGCTCACTTTTGAACCAAAGGCTCATCTGATCACATTTTACAAGATTCTACACATCAGTAACAAGGACAGCTGGGAGAATAAATTCTGACTTCTCCATGGCAGAGGCTGTACTCAAAAGAGGCAAATTCAAACAAACAGAAGATGGGTGTTTCATGAATATTTGACATTTAAAAATATCTGATAAATATCTACTACTTCCCTTCTCTGGTTAGTGGAGGCAAAAATTTACTTAAAATTGTTAGAAAAATGCACTTCACCTTTATGTGGTTTTAAATCATTTTTTTTTTTTTATACAACGATCTTGTGGCTAAAAGAATCAATTAAAAGGGGAGCACCTGGGTGGCTCAGTGATTGAGTGTCTGCCTTCAGCTCAGGGTGTGATCCCAGGATCCCGGGATGGAGTCCCACATCAGCCATCAGCCTCCCTGGGGGAAGCCTGCCTCTCCCTCTGCCTGTGTCTCTTCCTCTATATCTCTCTGTCTCTCATGAATAAATAAAATCTGAAAAAAAAAAAAAAGAATCAAAAGGACAATTTCCCATCAGAACTCTTCTTCATATTCCCTTCTTCCTTGTCAAGACGGCATTCAGGCTGGAGGAAAACCTGTCCTTCATGGATTTGGGTAAACATGTCTCTCAGGCTTCCTGCCCTTCTCCACATTGATTTCTGGTGGAGGGACCTGCACTGATCTTTGATACGGAAGGAACATGCATGTGTGCTCCCTCCAAAGATTATAACAGGAATTTTGTGGTATCAACCTTGCTCCATTTTTGGCTTTTCTTCAGACTTAATAACTCATCACAGTTAAACCATGGCCTAAAAAGAACCATCAGGAAATAGGGGTTTCGCTATAGACTTCTCCCACTTCTAACCCTGTAATAGGAGTGGGAAGACTTCCCTTCCTTGCCTTTATGGCAGACTTTCTTCGTGACTAATTCTTACTTCTTTATCCTTGATAAATGGAAACTATCTATGTTCTAGAGTGACAAGGCAAATACTCAATACATTGGTACGTTAGTGGAAGCTAGAGGGTTTAAATTTTTTTTTTCTCCCAACTGAGGCTGGCTTTCAAATCTTTGGTCTTGAAGTCAAGGCAAATATTTTATTCCGGATGTCAAAAGCTGCACAGTGACCGCCTCTGACTCAGTGCAGTCCAGCTTCCACAATTCCAGCTCTCCCCAAGGCAAACAGATGGCTCCAGCAAAACCGGGGGAAAGTTCTACTTGGGAAATCCAAAAGAGAAAAAGATATTCATCTCTTTGAAAAACATTGTGATCATTCTACCTGAGAGGCACTTGCATGTTTATATACCAAGAGTAAAAAGCAGGTAGGTAGGAGGAAGCAGAAGACAGACCAGAGCGAGCTGATGGGTAGGCTAAATCCCCCAAGGTGGAGGTATGGTATCAAAGCACAATTAAAGGGATTTGTTTGAGAAGGAGAGATCCTTCCACTGAAATAGAAGAGCAGGGCTAGAGGTGAGTAATAATCAATCACAGCCACACCGCTTCTCTGCTGAGTCCATTATGTATAATAGTTATTTTAAACGAAATGCTGTCACTGTGAGAAAACTTCCATCGTCCTGTGATCCTCCCTTCAAACAAATGTAAGTCATTTTATTAGAAAAATAATAACCCTGTCCATTTACAACACCAGCACAAGTGTCTTATTGTTTTTGCTCAGATGAGAACATTAGCCAGACCCAAAGTCACAAAGTGGTCTATTCTCCACATCAGCTGGTTTGGGTTTTAACCAGGACTGATGCCTTGTCTTGTATTTTCTTTCACTGTTTCCTTTCATTATGTTTCCTTTAATGCATTTCTTTTATTCAACTTTGGAGACGGAATATGGCAACCAGATTTTAGATTATTAGCTCATTCAATAGGAAATATATGTTTTTGTTTCAAACAGTGCATCTGTCTGCTCTCAGGAATGTTAAATAATAACAATAGCACAACAACCGAGCAGCTTAGGATAGGAAATGAAAACCACCATGAGTTCTGGAACACATGGAAGGACACTCTAGGCGGAATGTAATTAAGTAGTTGGAATTTGTGGTTAAGGCCACCAGGGTTAAAAATATGCCTCCTGAGCAAAGTGCCTTAGATTTTTCAAAGATCACAAACATTGGCACGTATAATAGGATGATCAGAGCATCCTCCCTCCAGGCGTCTCCACCATAAATATTGATTCTCTGTGCCTTACAGAGCTCTATTCTCTCAGTTAAAGCCATAAAAAAGAGAAGAGCATGTCTTCTTGAGAAAAGAGAGAAGAGAATCCTCTTTGTTCCCCATTAGGGGACATATAATCCAGTTACCAGAGCTGCCATCTTTTTACTTCATCTGCTCAGCTGAGACAGAAAAAAAAAAAAAAAAAATCACCACCGTATTGAACATATGGGTAAGGGGAAGATACAGAAGTGAGAATAACAGCATAGAAAGACTTCTGTTGGAGAACCACTTCCCTAACTCAACTTTATTGCCTACTTCCTCTGTCCAGGGACACAACTCCAAAAATACGTAGTATGCAATGGATCTTGGCAGTGCAATCAAACAAAAAAAACAACACAAAGTGAAACAAAACTCATCTCTTACTCTAGCATTAAGAAAGCTGGTAGTGAAATTCCCAGGGAAAAAATTAATACTGATATTGTGGTTTTACTTACTATACATTGTAGGCTTAAAAATGGCCCCTAAAGGTAGCCAGTTCTTGATCTCTGGACACTAGTAAATGTTAGTTTATATGGCTAATAAGACTCTGCAGTTGATTAAGTTAAGGATTTTGGAACGGTGGAATTTTATGAATTATCCCGAAAAGTATTAAGTATCCTTGTAAGAAGGAGACAGAGGGCAATTTGACTGCAGACAGAAGAGAAGACCATATGATAGAAGCCAAGGTCAGCAGAATCAGAGGGATTCAAAACCTATGCCACTGGCTTTGAAGATTGAAGAGGAGGCCACAATCCAAGGAATACAGAGTCCTGGAGAAGGAGGAAGAGGTGAGCAAACGGCTTTTCTCCCAGAACCTTTGGATGTAGCCTGATGCCTTTGACACCCTGATTTCAGCTCACTGAAATCCATTTAGGACTTCTGACCTCCGGACCATATGAGAATAAATTTGTATTTATTCTGCTCAGGTTCAAGCTGTATAGAGATTACTATAATAATTTGTTATAGCAATCACAGGAAGCTAATATCCTCTATATAGTTGTGATCTAAAGTATGCTAGAATCATCCTGATGGGTCCATAAATCACGCAAAGTCTGATTTTCACCATTGTAATCTGAGAATTATGATCTCTGTTTATATCATAGAATACTTCAGAAAAGAATAAGAAAATTTATATGACAGTGTTATTTAATGTAAATTATTTTTATGTTTAGAATATCTTAATCTAAAAATGATAACATTAAATATCAAAATCTTTTTTTAAAGTCTTTTTGTGCCATGTAACCTAAACAAACAACAAAACAAATTTTAATATAAATACAATGTAAAACTGCAAATAAATAATAATAATGTAAATGGTCCTAAAAGCCCTCTGCAACATACTTTGCCTAGTAGCACATATGAGAATGTGTGTGCAAAATTAAAATATAGCAAAGTTGATTGATCATTTTTCCATATCTGGTTAAATAAATGAAAATGTTTTCAGGTGAACAGTTAGTTTAATTAACATTGAGATAGTTAAAAATCCCATATAAAATCATTTTTAAAAATCAAACCAACAGATTTAAGCTGAAATTCAATGAATTTATTCAGTAGAAACTTTTTTTTTCTTTTTTCTTTTAACAAAGTACAATTATTCCATGTTTTTGTTGTTGGTTTTTCCCTTTTTATTTTTTATTTTACTTGCTTATTTGCTTTTCAAATTTCTCTTTTTATCAATAAGTTGTATTGAGATCAAATAAAACCTCCAGAATAACCAATTTGACATATTTCATTTTATTATTGATAAATTTCAACTGCATATATCCACTTAAAATATCTCCCTGGTCATATTCCCACATATAATTTTCAGATACTCATTAAATTTATTTCAATGTGAAAGGAGTTCATTCCACATTAGCTGAAGATCTAGTATTTCTTTATTTAAGAATATAATATAATATAAATATTCTTTAATTTATTTTAGTAAACATTTATTGAACATTTCTCTTCATTTTTATTCTTTCATTTCAGATTTCCAAAACTTCTCAGAGAGATTACTATAAGTCTCCCAGCTGGTCACTTTTCATTGCCTTTTCCAAAATCATACATTTTCTATCCAATTTTCACAATAATCTTTCTAATCACAATATCATTCCTGTGGTTAGAAAACTGCAATTGTTTGATATGGCTCTTAAAATAAAATTCACACTTCTTAATATGTTTTATAAAGGCTTCCATAAATAATATCGGTCATTTCTCTTCAGCCTCACTTGCCATTCTCCAGTTTAATTCAAACTGAAAAATTTTAAAATCTTCTGAATTCACTGCTACTCTGGCCTCTGCAAGGATTCTCTTTGCCTGAAAATCCTTCGCCAAAATATAAAGTCTGGCAGATGATTGGATGTATGTATCACCAGAGTTCCTGAGAGCTACAGTTATCCAGATAGGGAGTGGACTTAAAATCATAAATACAAATGAGATTACTCATAGAATGTATTTACAGTAAGAAGAGGTTGTGGGTGAACATCTAAAGAACACTGACATTAAAAAAAAAAGAACACTGACATTGAAAAACTGAAAAGTAAAATAAACTCATGAAGAGAAATGTAAAAGGAATAGTCAGAAAAGTTAAAGAATAGAAAGTCAGGATAGTATGGTATCATAGAAGCTTATTGAAAAGAACATTTCAACTATAAGGATGTTGCCAAACAAAGCAATTAAGAACTGAGTAATGCTTACAGACTTTGTGATAGGAGATCATTCCATTTTTAATAGAATGGGAAAGTTGGAAAGTTGAAGAGGTGAGGTTAAGAATTTAGAGATGTGAGTCCAGATTTCAAGATTATAGTAGAGGATTACTGTTCTCAAAATACAGAAAATGAAAAACTAGAATACCGATTGATTCAAGAGACATTAAAGCCACCTTGATAATATCAGACATCTGGGGTGAAGAAAAAAGTCATGTCAAATAATCCTTCAGTGAATGGGAGGACTGACAGGTGATCACTAAATCATGGATCCCAGAAAGATGAGACTAATAAAACTGACATCTGAGCCAATGTGGAACTGGAGGATTTACATATCTGTGAAAAATAATGGTTTGACCTTGTAAATTGGAGAAGAGAGGACTCCAGACCAGTTTTCCAAGCTATGGTAAAAGGAGCAGTAAATGCTAAAGAACCATCTTATCCCTCTTAAGTTCCATTTAAGGGTTTCCTTCTGTAAAGAGTATATTTCATCTTAAAGTTCAATTTGAAGAAAAAAATTGAGTAAGAAGTCATGGAAGTTATCAATTCCCCTTTACATTCTTAAGATGACACTTGAGAGTAACGCATGCTTGCAGGTGAGGACATTATTGTTTGACAGCTTTGTCTCTTTCCATATGTAGTACACTGTACTTTGTTTTATGGAGTTAAGGCTTTTGTTTCCTGAAATACTCCCCTTATAAACAGAGTATTTATGAGAAAGGTGTTTCTAAATCATAAAGAAAGACTGTAGAGCAGAATCATAGAAACCAGACTTTGGAGTCTTTGTGGGTTTGAATACCTAGTTATCTTAGACAAGCTATTCACTTTATCAAAGCCCCTGTTTTTCTCATCAGTAAAATGGGGTTAATAAACCCCACTACTGGGAAGCCCCGGTGGTTCAGTGGTTTAGTGACACCTTCAGCCCAGGGTGTGACCAAGTCCCATGTCAGGCTTCTCCCTCTGCCTGTGTCTCTGCCTCTCTTTCTGTATCTCTCATGAATAAATAAATAAAATATTAAAAAGTAAATAAATAAACACCACTACTCACAGTAGTGAAGTTTCAATAAAGCAATGTTTTAAAAATGTTTAACAAAATCTGTGGCAAACAAATATAGCTATCTTATAGGCCCATCGACCTCATGTACCTATTTATACCTCATTTGTGGTTTATTCAAAACTAGAAAGAATGCTAGTCAAAAGAAGGCAGTTTCATCTATGACATGCATTCAGGAAGATATTCCCTAGGGAACAAATGTTTTGAAACAAAATTTTTTCAAAGGGTGGAACCAGTTTGTACACTATCATCCTTGCCCATAACCATATGCACTGGTTTCATCCTTGCTAGAAAATAAAATTTGCTCTTACCCACAGTTATTGACTTTGAGTCAAATTCTTGTTGACATGTTGACTTCCAAGTACATTTTATGTCGTGATTGGTCAACATAGGTCTAGGTTTTTCCTCACAACAGGTTTCTAGAAATCATTGCTGTGACATGCTATCTTTAAAGATGATAATCTTTCCTCTATTCAGAAACTCCCCCTCCTATACGCCTTTTCATCTACTGTTTCTATGACTTCAAAGCCTTTTCCATTTTCTCTACCAGTGAACTCCCATGTTAGCTCAAGACCCAGATTAAGAGTGCCCTAGACCAAAAGTTGCCTCCCATCCTGAGTTAATCATTCCCATTGCTGAATGTGAGTATCATCTTTATGACTCTAACAGACATGCATATCAGAATCAAAGGAAAGCTTTTCAAAACTCATGTATCTAAAGGGCATAGCCAAGTATGTATATATATTTTTTAAATGTTAAAAGAAACTCCCATATGTTTCTGGGTAAGAATAACAGCTCTAGTATATTATTTATAAATAATGACTGTTGCTTTTTAAGTCTTCCTTCCCCACTAGACTATTACGTCTCTGAAGAAAAAGACCTTGTTCTGCTTGTTTGTACACCCCCAAACCCAGCATGACATTGTATAAAATGCATTCAATAAATTCATATTGAATGAATGGATAAATAAATAAAAGCCAATTCTAACTCTCTAACAGCAGTTCTTGGGTATTCATTTATTATTACAATTAAGAAGAAAAGCTGTAGTCTTTCCATTGTTACATGTTTAGCTCAAGGACTGTTTTGTCCCAATATGACAATTAAAATCTGAAATTTGCAAATTACTTTGCAAGAGGACTTTGCCTCTAAGTAATATAAAGGATTGTTAGCTGCCTAGCCCTGTGTTCAATGCTGCTGTTGACACATATTATTGTGGGCCCTGCGTCTGAGAGCAAGACCTCAGACCACACAGGATGAGGGTGAAATTAGATGGTTGGTTCAAGAAGTCATCGCAAAATGAGGTTCTCTGAATAAGATATTTATTTTTTAAAACTTTTTGAAATTGCAAGCTAAGGAATTTTCCTCCTCCTTTTCCTGGCTCCTGTCATGGATAAAGGATTCATCCCTTCGTAGCTGAATTGGACAACCTAGTAGCGCACACATTCTGAGAGGAGTTCCCTCACTCAACCTGCAGGCTGCATTCAGTGGGCCAGGGAGAAAGAAATAATGACATGAACAAAAGTGTAGGTGCTGTCTACTGAAGACTAAAAGCTGAGCAACTGCTGATTGAGACACTGGGAACTTTTAATGGTGTTTATTGGGATTCATATAAGAAAATAACCAACTCCATGTGAATCAGCATGGGATTTCTGAGACAAAAGGAGAATTGGTAGATTCCAGAGAAGAAAGAGAATAAAAGAAATGAGATATCTGAGCAGAAACAAGATCAAGACAGTCCTACTAAAGATATCTGGCCAAAGATTTCAGAATACTCTAGTAGTGGAACGCTTGATAATAAATGTGAATATTGTTGTGTAGGTATGTACAGTAAGTACACTACAAGAAGTATATTATGGGAAGAAGAAATGTTCTGGCAGGAACTTGGATTTTTTTTTAAAAATAGAAGCTAAACCAATTATATTCCAACTGGGTATGCCAATGGACAGCTATATAAAAAACCTAAGATGATGAAGAAAATAGTACATTTCTTTTTTTTTTTTAATTTTTATTTATTTTTGACAGTCACAGAGAGAGAGAGAGAGGCAGAGACACAGGCAGAGGGAGAAGCAGGCTCTATACACCGGGAGCCTGACGTGGGACTCGATCCCTGGTCTCCAGGATCGCGCCCTGGGCCAAAGGCAGACGCTAAACTGCTGCGCCACCCAGGGATCCCCTGATGAAGAAAATGGAAGGCATCCCCTAATCACAAACAGGAAGGCCTGCAGCATCTGACATTTGCGTCCTCCAGCCACACCACAGCCATCTTTGGAGGTCTTCAGGGATAATGTGGAACTAAAACAAGGAGTTGAATAACTAACTACTAAAACTTTAATTTCCTTTCTTTTTCTACCCAATAATGAGAATGGAATGAGCAATTATATCTTTTAATTTTCATGCATCTCAGCAATACCATCTCTAGGTGTCTATTTATCCCCAATATATAATAGATAATCAGGTATTTTTCAATAGCAAGTTTTATCTCTGACTGTAGAACTTATAGTCAGATAATTAGTGATCATTACAAGCATATAATAATTGGTATGGCAATAATTGGTGATCATGACAAGCATACAGATCATAAATAACAAAATCCACAGAAAGAGAAGTATACCAAGAAGGCAATTTTGCATTTCTTCTGGAGAAACATGGATTACAATGTAACTAATTCTTTTTAAATAAATATATCTAAAAAAAATAATTTGCAGCCCTTACTAAAGGCATTTATTTAGAAGCACAGAAAGATTTTCTTTAAGAGTAATTTGTTCTGCTAAACCATCTTTTCCAGTGATGTTGCTGTGTACAGTGAAAGTTTAGATTGAGATTGTGTGACAAAACTGAGTTTAGACATGCAGAGTTGACCTAAATTACCTTACTTGCCAAACTGCATTTTCTGTAAGTCTGAGGGTTTGCTTCTTATTTCAAGCTAATTGCCTTCATTTGATTTATCTTATTTTTTCTGGAAATTTAAACAGTGGGACCAACAGCTTAGATCTCTTTTATGTCTAAAGTGGTTAAAAGGGAATAAATGAACATGCACAATTCAAAAATTCTTTAAGGAAAATTTTTCTGGTGATAAGACAGTAAACAGGAAATCAATAGGTATGCATCCTAGGCAGGTTCTCGGGGTGAGATTCCACAGGGTGCAGGACATGATACTGAATGGCAGTCGTGGTGGGAGAGAAGGCAAATGGTAACCAGAAAGAGAAAACTCAATCCCTGATAAAATTGGCAAGGTTTTTCAACAAAATAAAAAGAAGAGCAAGCCCATGGACAACAAGGCATTTAAGAAAGAGTACATTGCAGAGACCTAAAGGACAAATTCATTCCTCTAGGCTGCCCTTTGCAACAGCAGTGCTACTCCCCTTTCCGACCATCAGAAAAGTAACAGACTACAGGAAAATCATCAGAAAACTGGTAACATGGGGGAAAGGGAAATTTGCTGAGTCACTGAATCAAAGCTATTGTATGCTAATTCTATACACTTAGCAAATCTCAGAGCCAAGAATGGACCAATGTGACAATTCCTTAAAACAAACAACTTGGGGAAAACCAAGCTAGTGTTCATTTTCATGGTTGTTGTAAAGTGATGTAGCCTCTATGGAAAACAGTATGGAGATTCCTCAAAAAATTAAACATAGTATTACCATATGACCTAGAAATCCCATTTCTGCGTATATATCCAAAAGAATTAAAATCAGAATCTCGAAGTGATATCTGCTCTTCCATATTCATCTCGTTTTGAAATTACAGAGCTGTGGGTTGCTGTACAGATAAGCTAATTCAGAGACAATGTTGAAACCAAAACAATCCTATACCCATCTCCATGGAAAATAAATGGATTTTGAAGGGAGATTTGCTTTCAGTTTGACTAACAACAAATTTATTAGAAATTGTCATCTCCAAATTTATTCTGGAGATGATGTTTTTAAAAAGTTGAATTGGAAAATTCAGTCGGAACTCAAGTTTTAAAGTTTGAAAAACTGCTGACCGCTCTATCATCTATCTCAAACACAGTGTTACCACAGTGCTTTATCTCTATTTTTATTGGGAAAACAATAAATATTAAGACAAAGTTCTGTGTATATGTACAATGATTGTTGCTCCTTCTAACTCTAAGTCTGGAAAATAATACATCTGTTTAACATCATGGCTGCTCTGGAATTCTCATTGAAAACTTTTTTAACAGAGTATTCCAAGAATATCCTTTGTTTCCTCTTACTGTGTAATTTTAAATCCACTGTAAACAATGGGAGCTTAGCCTTTCCCTCCCCTCCTTGGGACCCTTGCTGATAAATCAGGAAGCAGAAACATTTTAAATGATATGTTTATATTTAGATATTTAGTTTATCAATTATTTCTTCCCCTAGTCATTCTTCAGGAAACAAGCTGGATATAGACACAGACACAACAAGACACTTTTTGTCAGCAGTTTCAATGTTAGTTTGCAAATGTGCTTAATTGTACAGGATGTACTAAGTGTTGTTGCTATTTAGGTCACGATTTCTTTGCTGGAAAATGAGATCTGTTTTTTGTGAGGCCTGACAATTCTTATTTGATTGCCTGAAGAAACTTGTTTGCTTGAGTTTTGTCTAATATTTCACTGCCTTCACATTGCCTTAATTGTTCACAGTTTTTCTCAAGTGTCCTATCAACTGGTTGCTCCTTAAAAAAAAAAAAAAGCATTCACAATACTGTAGACATTTTAGCATGATCTTATCAGAATCAAGATAGTCCACAAACTAATATTCATTCATATCATTTATTTTTGCATAGCACACAGAGTAAGGTAAATAAAACATGATTTTGTTCTAACCTTTCTGTAAGCTTTTCACAATTGTTCACATCTCCCTTCCCCTTAAAGGCTTAGTGTAACTTTCTTTTGATACCAAATCTAAATTCTACATGCGTTAGCTGTTATATGACTTATATACATTCATATGTAATCACTCTTTATATGATAGCATTACCCACGTTAATGTAACAGACGATCCTCTTCCAAATTATTAAGCTGTTAAAAGTATTTAAGTGTTAAATGGTGAAATGTTATGTAAAGCTACACCTATAAACTCATTATAACTTAGTATAGCTTCATGGGGTTGACATTTTTCCCCTTATTTAAGTTTTTAGTTAAATTCCAGCTAGTTAGCATATAGTATAATACTAGTTTCAGTAGTAGAATTTGGCGAGTATGGTGCTGACATTGTTATCTCGTTTGTATACATAGTCATCCACTTATTGGTGGCTAAAGAGTTGACCTAATATATTTTGAATGAATTGCAGTGTACCAAATGTTAGGTTGTTGACTTCTAAGCATTGCAATCAATCATGGGATGACCAAAGCCCTATGCATTGCATTGTGCCTGCTGCTCCCTATGCTGTTGTATGGTAAGCTACTTTGGCACCTGTGACACTTAACTTGAAAAGTCACTTGTAACACAATGCCATTAGAAGGGACAGTTACACTGAAAGGTTGAACACCAATGGATTGAGTGTCCTGTAGAACTGTAGGATAGTTTCTCCAACTGCCATTCAGATTCTGACGGTGGTGCTTTCTGCCAATGCCAATGAGAGAAAAACTTACATCTTCTTTGAAAAAGAAATTAAATACTTCCATGACTAAAATAGCGTATTAAAAATTCAAAGCACCACAATGAGATACCACCTCACACCAGTGAGAATGGGGAAAATTAACAAGGCAGGAAACCACAGATGTTGGAGAGGATGTGGAGAAAGGGGAACCCTCCTGCACTGTTGGTGGGAATGTGAACTGGTGCAGCCACTCTGGAAAACTGTGTGGAGGTTCCTCAAAGAGTTAAAAATAGACCTGCCCTACGACCCAGCAATTGCACTGCTGGGGATTTACCCCAAAGATACAGATGCAATGAAACTCCGGGACACCTGCACCCCGATGTTTATAGCAGCAATGGCCACAATAGCCAAACTGTGGAAGGAGCCTCGGTGTCCAACGAAAGATGACTGGATAAAGAAGCTGTGGTCTATGTATACAATGGAATATTACTCAGCTATTAGAAACGACAAATACCCACCATTTGCTTCAACGTGGATGGAACTGGAGGGTATTATGCTGAGTGAAATAAGTCGATCCGAGAAGGACAAACATTATATGTTCTCATTCATTTGGGGAATATAAATAATAGTGAAAGGGAATAGAAGGGAAGGGAGAAGAAATATGTGGGAAATATCAGAAAGGGAGACAGAACATAAAGACTCCTAACACTGGGAAATGAACTAGGGGTGGTGGAAGGGGAGGAGGGCGGGGGGGGGGGGTGGAGGTGAGTGGGTGATGGGCACTGAGGGGGCACTTGACGGGATGAGCACTGGGTGTTATTCTGTATGTTGGCAAATTGAACACCAATAAAAAATAAACTTATTATAAAAAAAAATTCAAAGCACCTGTAAGTACATGCTACCCCAGAGGAATGAAAAACAAAATGCCAAACATGAGTATAGATGGAAGGGAAAACTCAGATAAATGTTTTCAGAGTAAAACCAAAATATAAAGGTCTTCCTCAAGTTGCTGACAAAGAAACACCCAAGAAGAAACCCTGGCCAGATAGTCCTCTCTGTGGAGAACAGTGAATACATCCCCGAGAATTCAGAATGGGCAGAACAAAAGAAATAAAGGTTTGCCTTAAATATTCTTCTTTTAAGCGATTGAGAAAATTAAAATTGGAAATTTAATTATTAATAGAAGGGCTACAATGTAAAGCATCTCCAGTGACCATAAAGGCTTTCATTATTCACCATGGAGTGTCTATATTTTCCACTTCTAACTTTATCTTTGTTCTAATTTTTAATGTTTTCTCCTTTGAAACTTAATATAAATATATTCTGAGATCACAGATAATTACTTAAGTGTGCAATTTTGTTTTGACTCATGCTCTAGTCGCAAGTGGCAGTAAAAGATAAAGATAGGCTTGATTGACTTTCCTCCAGAAAAAAGAGAGAGAGACAAAGAGAGAGAGAGAAAGGGAAATTCAATACAAACATAGCTATTCAAAACACAATGGATTTATGTACTTTTGAAATCCTGGAAACAGATGAATTCCATGCAGCATCCCTGGACAGTGTTTGTCTGTGGTTTGTATATGGTGCAGATATGAAATACTTTTCTCTAGATGGCAAGGTTGACTGGAAACATTATATCTGCCAACTCTCAATTATCCACAGACTATTATTAAATTTGAAAATTAAACAGGCCCTTCCTTGCCTTCTCTTTCTTTTTACTTTCTTCTTTTTTCCTGCTTAATTTTTGACAGTTTCACTGCCAAGTAGTTTTCCACCAAAAGATCTACCAAACCAAACCAAACAAAAACAAAAACAAACCCAAAGAAAAAGTAATCACTTTGAATCCTGTTAATGGATCATGTTAAAAAGATTTGGTTAGAGAAAAAATTAGCTCAGCTAACACTCAACAAATTTCCAAGGGAAACCTTGTCACATCCTGGGTACTAGATGGTTTAGGAAAAGAAAAAAACAAAGCACTTATTTGAGGCTCTGAAATTGTTTTAAAAGTCAAAATACCAGCCAATAGCAAATAAGTGATAATGCATGGTGCCTAGTATAAGAAAGGTGTATTCATACTAGTGTAACCATTGTTGTTATAATCAAGTGGATATTTTATTTTCAATAATGTTTTCTTTTCTAGTTCAGTGGGAGAATTTGGCAGCAATAGTTTTATGTTACTTTCTAGAAATTTGGCAAGGGTACTATCACAATGAAATTTCCATTGCATAAAAATTTTAAAGCATGCTTTCCAAAGAGTGGAATGTTTAGAAACAAAATATATAGCCAAGAAGTCTTATTAAAATGGCTCAGGTGAAATTCAGTTTTACTCTATTGCCTAAAGGGCTATATATTAAGAAACTAGATAATACATTCATTCATCATTTTCTAACTAAAAATATCTCTTCTTTCCTCTTATCATAAGAGTTTAAAAGTGCATTTTCATGAAAGTTCCTCCAATTCCTACTAGTCCCAAGGTATTTTTAGGTTAGCTCCAATGTGAGGCCTATCATCTAACGGAAAAAGAAAAAGTCTAATCCATGATCTGATTGTACTAATTACCCAAATGTTTAAGCAAGAGATCTGTGCAATTTCTCACTTTATATCGAAATGTTTGGTACTATAAAAACATAGACATAATCTTAGAGTAGGTGACATAACTCCCTAAGGAAAGCCCTTGGCCAGTCTCTATTAATGAGGAGGAAATGAAAGAAAGGTTATCAGGCAATTTTTACTGGTTCCTATGCTTGATTTTCCCCTGACATAAATTTTTGTATGTGCTCATTAAGATATTTTTGCAACATTTTAGGTATTTTGGATCAACACTAGACATACACAATATGACGATTGTTTTATCTTCTCTTCCTTGTTTAAACTTTTCATACAAACCTATGTTCAATGATGGTATCTAATCGAGAACTTTTCTCTGTTTAATGTGTTTTTGTAAAATATTTCCTATGTGCCTAACAAGACGTTAGCCATAATGGGGATATTAAAAACTAGGTTGGGACAAAATAATTACATATTCTAATAAATCATCAGAAAATAATATAAAAATATACATAATCTCATCAGAATGCACAGGAATTTGAAAAAAAAATCTTATGAGATGTTAAAAAGAGGACAGGGAATAACCCTACCAAGCATCATCGTTACATCTCCACAAATGTTCCCCACCTTACACTTGGGAGGTATACAAAAAAATTTATTGAATGAGTAAAGGAGTTTAAAGGCTGGGTAATCTCTACCATATAAACTAGAATTTAAGTATAATATTTATGTGAACTTATTTTATAATCCACAGCTATAGCAATTGCACAGTTCTGATATAGAGGAGAAAAATTCCAACCAATAGCAGAGACTCATCTCTGGGGCACTACTGATAGGGAATCATGGTCAATAATCTGCAAAAAAAAAAAAAAAACCCTAAAAGAACTATAAGCATGAGAGTACAGACGTCCAAAACAATGTTTCAACCATCAATGTCCTGACTTTGAATCCTTAAAGAATTTTGAGGACAACATAGAGTGATTAGGGAGTGGCAAAAAAGAGAACATGTTAGACATTCAGTGTATGAAGTACTAGGACATTACAACAATATGTAATTCTTCACTTTTTTCTTTTTTTAATGCATTCTCTTCTCTTTATCTGCTTCCTACCCTGCTTTCTTTTCTCTCTCCACCTCCTCCATTGCACTTACACAATATTAAAAGTAATATTTGAAATTATATAATTTGAAAACAGTTTATTCTGACAGCGATGTTTAAGTGAGTGCTACTTTAAAAAGTATAGTCAAGCCTCTTTTGTTCTTGACTAACTACAGATAAGAAAAACATTCCATGCAGTAAAAGTAGTTTAGTTTGTTCAAAGTTCTGGGAATGATATTTATCCAAAGGCCAAATGTCCCATCTTCAGAGCAGAGGTGTCATGTAGCTATGGTGTCATCTTAGAATCCAGACCATCTGGGAAAGTGGCCACTCACCACACCCTTCAGGACCATGCTGAAAGAAAATGCACATTACGGCAGATCGCCATTCCACAGCTGCTGGCCATATGAATCTCCCAGTGGAGCTCTCCCATTGGTTGGCTCTGTCTAGCCCATTCCCCATGGAAGATGCAAAAGGCTAGCACCTGCTTGCTTGGAGTGCTGATTGAAGAAAACATGGACACTGAGAAAGTCTTCAGAACATGTGGGGATGAAATAATGCAACCAGAAAGCCTAACAGAAGGTCTGCCAATAGGAAGAGTTTCCAGTGGCTTAAGGTTTTGGACTATACTTACTAAGGAAAAAAAGAATGAAAGATATATTGACTCTCATTGCAAGGTTGACCCGACACATAAAAAACTGTTTGTGTTGAGGAAGGCAGTGCAGGACTAATTCTATTAGGGGTTTGGGTAATTTTAATTCTCTCTTCAAACAATTATCTGTAAACAAGTGATTTGTTCTACCAAAATTAAACTGAATTTATAAGTCATGGCTGCACTTATATTTACCTTTACTGACAACAAATCGTTCAGAAAAATGCCATATTTTGAATTATTTTCTAAAGAGAAAACTGTTCTAATCCCAACATATGTTAGGTTTTATTTGTTTAAAATAGAAATTAAAATTTTATAAGCATGTAAAGTTCATTTTCGCTGACTCAAGCCTGCCAAGTGTCCATCTCTAAAGAGGGTGATTTGAGAATTCCTCCTGGAGACAGTGCATCACAAAAGAACATATTTGTATGCCATAAAAATAGCAAATATAAAACCATACTCTAGGGAATAGGAGAATATTCTTTCACATTAATGACATCTAGAGATAATCTGTTTGAGTCTCACAGAAAGACACTAGATCAGTTTCTCCTTGAAACAAGCACATGTCCTTCAACCTCCACCCATGTATGTATATTTACTTTTAATTTATATTTTAAAATCATAGTTTTGAAAAATATGTGCTTATGTAAAAATTTGTGCAACAGAGACAAGTTGAAAGAGAAAATAAAAACACATGAAAATCCTTTCTTTGAGAAATAAACACAAGTAAATTTGAGAAACCCACCCCCATCTATCTAGACTTCTATCTCTGATCTAGGCATGTTTATATGTATCTACCTGTGTTATAGATACATGGACAGAAAGATTAAAAACCTGATAGAAATCTTATGATGAAGAATCTATATTATACATACTGTTCTATATCTTATTTTTATTTTATTCCATATTTTGTATGTCTATAAAACAGAACTACATTATTCATTTTGATAGTTGAATCATAAACATGCAATTTCACTGCACTTTTGCTATCACTGGATATTAATTTTTCCAATCTGATGGGTAAAATATGATATTTCATTGTTTAATGTGTTTCTTTGATTTGTAGTCAAATTGCAATATTTTCAAAATATGAGTGACTATCTGTATTTACTTGTTTGAAAGACTACATGTTCAAGCTCCAAAATTTTTTATTCCATTTAGTTGTTTACTTTTGTTCTTAATATTTTCTTAAGCTTATTTGTATATTGCTTCTATTAAACTCTTCACAGCCTATGTGTCACACATAATATTCCCAGACTTTCATTCACTATGTAAAAATAGATGCATATATGTGCTTGAATATGAACAGTAGCAATTATTATTTGCATGACTAGGATTCTCACTTCAGATCATAAGCTTCTTTATGGAAGACTACCTGATATTTATTATGTATTACATACAGACTCTACATTCCCTTAAGTTTTTGTGGGCAAGGGATAGTGTCAATTAACGAAGTAATTTGTTATAGAATACTGTGTAGATACAAAAGGATTGGGGAAAGAAAAGAGAGGGATAGATTAAGAGAAAAGTGAAAAAAGAAAGTATGACCTACAAGGATTTTTCCCAATTGCTTATTTGAATTGTTGCCAATCAAGCAAAAGGCCTATGAGTAGCTACTCAGCCTAGACTTAGAAAGTTTTAACACTTGTTACAAACCCTACATTTTTTTCCCATAGAGTACAGTCTCAGTCCCAATACTGATCTGTGTCATTTGCATTACAAAAGCCACAGATTGAGCTTCAACTGAAAGGATTGTCTCTACCCAATATTTAGTACTCAGTGAATAATTTGAAACTGACAATGACGTTCCATCATTTATATATGATGAGAAATATCATGCCATCCAGCATCACTTTCCAAAAGCTGTTTGATCACAGTGAGGTCAGAAGTATCAGAACAAGATGGAGGAGTGATTCCTTGATTCCATCTTGTAACGAGGGTCATCACTGCAATGCATACTAGATGGCTCCTTTATGACAGCATGACCAGTCTATCCAAACTGGTCTCACAGGCATTATTATTTTCAGATTATCACAGTCATCCTTGTGTCTATGGCTCTATGGCTTTTTTTCAAATCTTCTATGGCTGACCAAATTCATTCTGGTTGACATCCCCTCTTTTCAGGGACAACAGGTTACTGTCGAGCTCCTCTATCCTAGAAACCATTCACCTTCACCTTTCTGTCTTTTTCTTCCTTTCTCCTCCTTCTTCTCCTTCCTCTTCTTTAAATGACTTTACATAGCTCTGCCCCAATCCATTAGTCAAAGCTGGATTCGCAGATTATCACGTCATTTCTAAATTATTTGGTATGCCTCATGTTATCTGCCAAATATCATTTAAAATAAAATTTCTAAAATATAAACCTAATTACTGTTATTAATGACAATTTAAAAAATTAGAATTCCTGCTGTAGAATTCCAGAAAATATTCATTATGGCAATAATTGCAGTATTAAAAACATATTTATAAAATAAGCTGAATATGATCAAAGTTTTCTAAATTGTACAATTTTTTTTAATAAAGTATATTCAGAGAGTTAATAGAGGGACACCTGAGTGGCTCAGCAGTTAAGTGTCTGCCTTCCACTCAGGGCGTGATTCTGGAGTCCAGGGATCAAGTCCCACGTCCAGCTCCCCACATGGAGCCTGCTTCTCCCTCTGCCTATGTCTCTGCCTCTCCCTCTCTCTGTGTCTCTCATGAATAAATAAATAAAATCTTAAAAAAAAACAGTTAAAAGAAAACAGCTTCAATATAGAAGATTGAAATATATATATATATTATATATATATATATTTGTACTTTTTCAGAACCCATTAAAATTTCACGGTCCTTTAAACTTTTTTTTAAAATTTTTTTTGTTTTTTTTCCCTTTAAACTTTATTATTATTATTTGCTTATACTTCTTGTTCAAATCATTAAAAAAAAATTCTTTATTTCTACAAATACTGGCTGATAGATCACATGGCAACATATTGGTATTTTAATATTGCCTTACTTTTCTCCATTTTTTTATTGGGAAAATAACAAACGGCAAGTGGTCAAAAATAAAACACCTAGACACAGAAGAAAATTCTAAAAGAGGAAAATCCTGGATCATCTATTCCTGAAAAACTAAAGATTGGCACGTGTTCATAAGATCTGCTGACTGATCTACAGGCACTCTTTCATCTTTGAACACACTAAATTCAACTCTTTCAAATGGTCTCCAGTTTAAGGAAACTTAGACTCAACTGGTTAAATAAAAATTCAAGCTGACTTCTCAGTTTGCATAAAAAAATGATGTGTGCTGTCCCAGGTTCAGGTATTCTGGGTTTTGTTGTTGTTGTTGTTGTTGTTGTTAATCTGCAGTAAATTTGATAATTAACTTTTGCATAAGGAAGCACACAGGATATAGAACACACTTCAGGAAGAAAAAAGTACGTGTGGTGTTAGCAGAATGGGAAGGCTGCCCGGAACATGTCCCCTGCTATAAGATTAGTTTGGGAATTAGGGATTTACAGTGCTTACCCCCATCTAGAGGGGACTTGGCAACATTCCCTAGAACTGTGAAGATAAATGTGTGGGAGTGAAAGAAATAAGGAAAGGCCAGAGACTGCTGGAAAACAGGAGACTGCTGGAAAACAGGCTTTCCTGTCACTACGTGGTGATGTTGTGAAGAGTTCTGAAATCAACCTGGGTTCTAGCCCGAGAAAGGAAGGCAGTTTCCATAGGTTTCTCCTTTTTTTTCTTTTTTTTTCTTTTTTTGAGATTCTATTTATTTATTAATGAGATACAGAGAGAGAGAGAGAGATGCAGAGACATAGGCAGAGGGGGAAACAGGCTCCCTTGCAGGGAGCGGGATATGGGACTTGATCCCAGGACCCTGGGATCACACCCTGATCCAAAGGCAGAGGCTCAGCCACTGAACCATCCAGGTGTCCTCAGTTTCTACAGATTAACAGGAATGATTGGCCAATTCAGTCTCCTAATGGTCAGCCTGAGAAACATAACATAAAGGCCCATCTTGGGGCGGAAGGGGCAGCAGCATTATCCACTTGGCCAAAGAGCTCCACCACATGCTTCCCGTCACAGTCCTGCAGCAGATGGAGGCTTGAGACTTAGGCTGAATGATGAGGAGGATGGCAATTATGAATGAGAACACTGGTGACATTTAGAAATGGTGAGAAGATTATTGCAGGAGGCAGGAAAAATTAATTACTTTTAAAAAACATCTGAATATGCAGATATAAATGGGAGAGATATGAGACCCTGGCAAAAAATATTTAAATGTATGCCTTTCAAAAGGAAATCCATCAGAATTCATTTCCATTCAAAAATAAAGAAAAAAGATCGTAACATAGAGAGGTAGTTTCTCGAAGCTGTGTTTTATTTAAAAATAAAATCCTTGAATTCCTAAGGGGAATTATTTATATTAAACAAAATAAAGCAGTATGTAAAGTTTGCCTGGAAATCCACCTCACCTGTCCCCAGACACCACTTCTGATTTCTTATTTTGCCCTCCCTTGTCCTCCTGTTCCCTACTAAGAGAGAAAATTACAATTGAATATACATTATTAATAGTCTCATTTTCAATATTTTAACACAGGGGATATATGTAATTTATTAATAAATAACAATAAATTAATTCCTTCTTTCTTTCCACTATTTTTTATTTCTCTTCTTTCATTCCTTCTTTCCCTCCCTCGTCTTCTATCCTCCCCTTTCTCTTCTTTCTCTCTCCCACCTCCTGTACCCCAGAAGAGGTCCAACAAGTCAGAACAGCCTGACCTCAAGTCAAAAGCATTCATATTGAGGTACTTCTCTTGGAAAGGTAAGGAAGCAGACCCTCAAACTGTCAAACTACAGTGGTGCCAATGTCATTGTGGTTCCTGCCAGCCTCTTCCACTGGCTTTTTTCTGAGTAGAAAAAAATGTCACTGACACTGTCAGTGGATAGAGATTGTCCGTGCTTCCCCTACATTTGGTGCCTACAGACTCCAGCATTGACTGATATAACAAACCAGACTGTTTGTAGGGGTGGACTGAGAGTCAGGACTCAATCCCAGGTTGACACTATATACATTTATTTCCCTGCAAGTTAGTTTAATTCTTAAGCCACAGAAACACCTGACTCAAACATTCCAAAGATCCTATCTCGTAGTCTGTTTCGACCAGCAGTGGTTTCTGAATAGGCTACTTCCATAAAATGATGTTATTGCAGACAGTAAAAAGAAAATCTTCATAAAAATCTTCGCACTAAACTTTAAATAGGTGTTTCATTCAGTGGTGTGCTGTCTTTTCAGTATAGGGAGACAGGGCCTCTGTGCTTGTTGTCTGACAATATAGAGATTTTCTTTACACTTCGCGCTATTAAGGGAAAAAATTGGATTAGATTTGTGCGACTGTGGCACAGTATTGACTTCCTTATACGTGAGCAAGGGAATAATCCTGAGGGTTACAGTGTACCCCTCAGCCCCCCATGCTAAAACAGGTAATAGGTAATAAGTAAGAGCAGACCTGCATTAAAATACCTATAAACTTGCGCTTATAAGATGAATAAATTCTGAGGATCTAATGCATAAATCATTTCTATAGTTAATAACACTATATTGTATATTTGAAATTTACTCAGAGAGTAGATGAATCTTAAGCATTCTCACCAAAAACAAGCAAACAAAATAACTATATGAAGTGTTGGAATTAACTATATGTTGGTTAATTTGATTGTAGGAAGGATTTCACAAGGTAAACATATATCAAATCATCACATTGCACACTTTAAAAATACAATTCTATTTGTCACATACCCTTAAAGCTGGGGAAAAAATAAAGTTTCATCTTCACCCCTCTCTAGGGTGCTAGATAAAATATAAAATGCCCAGTTGAATTTGAATTTCACATAAACAACAAAGAATTTTTAGTACAATGTACCATACTTATAATAAAAAGTATTTGTTATTTATTTGAAAATCAAATTTAGGGACCCCTGGGTGGCTCAGCAGTTGAGCGCCTGCCTTCAGCCCAGGGCATGATCTTAAGAGTCTCAGGATTGAGTCCCACATCGGGCTCCCTGCATGGAGCCTGCTTCTCTCTCTGCCTGTGTCTCTGCCTCTCTCTCTCTCTCTCTCCTCTGTCTCTCTCTGTATCTTTCATGAATAAATAAGTAAAATCTTAAAAAAAAAAAAAAAGAAAGAAAATCGAATTTAGAGTCTTGTATTTTTTTTCTGTGAAATCTGGCTACCCCATATAACAATTATTATTCTCCCAATGATTTCTTTATCCTATTTTTGTCTTCTCTGTCCTTATTTTACCACCTGTTAATATATTGTTCATTCACTTCTCCTACTGGATCATTGTCTGTGTTCCAGTACTGAAAGCCTGGCTCAATGGAAGTGAAGATGTTTCCATTTTGTATCTCACTGCAACTCCAGTGGATGGAATGATGCTCAACATATGACAGTTTCTTCATAAATATGGAATGAATTTATTTAGTGACTAGAATATTTTTAAAAACTATTGCTTGTTCATCAGATATGCAAATAATTCTTATAAGTAATTAAATCTGTAATATTTGCTCTTTGTCTTTATTCTTGATGTTCTTTTCCTAGTTAAGTTGAAACCATTCAAAGATACAGTTGATGCTAATATTTGTTGAGCACTTACTATGTGCCTGCATTCCATCACATACCTGTAATCCAAAACCCTTGTGAAAATTGACATAATTTGAATTCTCAGTTTGGCAATCAGAAAAATGAAGCTTAGTAAATAATGTCCAAACTCATATAACTCAATTATCAAGCAAGAATTGAGACTTCATTTAAAACTGTCCCTAGGATAAAGCATTTCTCAAAATTTACTTTCTGCTGTTATTATCTCATATTAGTGGAAACATAAAAAGACACATGGACAATATCCTCTCATTTTTTCTTCTTTTTATGAAAATTTATCTTTGCAGATTCTTGTCTAAGGATTTTTCACGTACTGGTGAAAAATATGGAAGAAAAATTATAGTGAGCAACTAATTTAAGTGAATCTTTGCTAACAGATTACAAGCCGTTTAGGACTTTATTTTCCAGAGGTGAAGTTATGTGGCTTTTTGATTAATTTTTCTGCACAAATTATGAATAATTATGGTGTTAAACAATACCATTTCATAAGAGTTTTCATTTTGGGTTTTTCTAATGCAATTCTACTTACATGCAGAGAAAATGAAAAGAGAGGGCAGCAGTATGTTTTCTTATGTTATTTAATCTTCTACAGGCTTCCTTCCAAACCAAGCAACTAAAATGAAACACAGCTTTCCTTCCCAAGAGGGTTTCACTTGTTCCTTTTCTTGCCTCCATTCTCTCTACCCCCTTGCCTTTCTTCCTGTGCTTTTGACTTTCCTTCTCTTTCCTTCCACCCACAGGCACTTTTGAAATGGCCTCAGATGGGAGGGTGAGATCAGAAATATGCCTACAGAACCCTCGACACGCAGATCTGGCAGGCATTCAACACAAACGCAATTAGAGGGCTTACCCTTGCATGAAGTATTTGCTTTCCTGAGAGTCACCAGCATTAAACTTTAGGAATGCTAAGGCATAGTGTTTCTGTATCAGAGCTGGATCCTCAACTTTCCTCTCCTCAAAGTTACTGTTTTTAAAGTTTGCATATACTCTCAAAGGTCCACCAAACAGTAAATAGAAAAGCAAGAATTTTATTAAAATCCACTTGGGACAACTGCATCCTCCATTGGTATTCTTTGGCCAGGGTGTGACCACCCAGAGGTACTTAAGATCATGGTTCATGCATTCAATATTTTCCAAATGTACTACCTAGAATGTACCATGCACTGAGTTCAGACCAGTGTGAAATCTTGAAATTTCCCTTCAATGGTAGACACAACAACCAATCAGGAAATTGCAGAGTAATTGATAAAGGGGCTCAATTATCCTTATCCCTCTATACTACAGAATTTCTAAATATAAAGGAAGTCTAAGTAGACTGTTTGTTTTGCTTTGGTTAAGGATAAGGATACTTCAAATTTGGTCAGTTCACTGATACTCAGAGAGAAAAAAAAAAATATATATATATATATATTACACACATCACATTTTAGTTGTCTTCAAGTTCTGAAATCAGAAAAAAAAATGGTGTATAATTTTTTTTCTCTCACCCTAAATCCATTTAAAATGTTTGTAGCAGGAATCCCTGGGTGGCTCAGCTGTTTAGCGGCACCTTTGGCCCAGGGCATGATCCTGGAGACCCAGTATTGAGTTCCACGTCAGGCTCCCTGCATGGAGCCGCTTCTCCCTCTGCCTGTGTCTCTGCCTCTCTCTCTCTCTCTCTCTCTCTCTCTGTCTTTCATGAATAAATAAATAAAATCTTTAAAAAAATAAAAGTTCGTAGCATTTTAGAGTCGTTAATTTTATGCATTGTATTTTACTTTATACTTTGTCCCTGGAACCTAGTCTTACAAATAGATGATGTTCAATAAGTATTTGTTAAATCAAAGTTTAATAACAATGTATATAATACTAAGAAATGTCATGCAATGCTGAAGTATATGGAGAAGTCTTTGCTCTTCCTCAAATAGAGAAACTAAATAAACAAACACTAAAACACTCTAAAAATATGATATTTGTTCAGTGTTCAAGATGTGCCACCCATACTGCTAAGAATTTTCCAACATTAAGACATTCAGTCTTGAGACCCTCTATAGGTAAGGAAACTAAGGCTTGGGGAGTATAAGGATGTTGCCAAATATCATACTCAGCAAGGGGTATGCATTAATTCCCTATAGCTGCCGGAACAAGATATTATGAACTTGGTGGTTTGAAACAACAAAAAGTGCTTCTCTCACAGTTCTAGAGGCCAGAGATCTGAAATAGGTATCACTGAGCTGACCCAGAGGTGCTGAAAGATCTGTTCTCCCTCCAGAGTTCTAGGGAAGAATCTCTTCCTTGACTATTCTAGTTTCTGGCAGCTGCTTCCATTCCTTGCCTTGTGGACACATCATTCCAGATCTTCAAGGCCAATCTCTCCAAATCTCTTATAGCTCCACCTTCACAACACCTTTTCCTCTGTGTGTGTGTGTGTCTGTGTGTCTGTGTGTGTGATCTCCCTTCCTATCTCTCCTATAAGGATACTTCAAAACATGTATTGTATAAGGTGACATTCACAGGTTCCAGGGTTTGGGTCTTGATATTTCTTGGGTGCCAATATACAGTTCAACACAGGATTAAGCCTAGAATTTGGACAGACTGTCTCTAGGGCCTTTGTTCTTAACCACCATGATATACTGCATCTCCACTGTGTAATTTTCACCTACATAGGAAGAAAACACTACAGATGAGAACCTTACCAAAATATTAGACTAAGACAAAATGCTGGTAGGAACTATTGGATATGTTTTAAAAGGGAGAGACAAAGTGAAATTGGTGTTTATACACAAAAGGGCAAGGACCTGAGCCAGAGTGGTGGTGAAGGAAGTGGGGGCTTTGAACAGGAGATATGAAAGAAGAAATACCAAGCCTTGTAACTGAGTAGACCCAGAAGGACAACGGAGGTGAAAGAACATTTTACTCATTCGACAACATTTAGAGGCAATATCTATATGCCAGCCATCACTTGGATCCAAACATGAAGAGTCAAATCACAGTTTTTAATTTCAAAAAGTGCAATAAAAGATGAAACAAATAACCAAAGATTAAAATAGAATGTGCTGGGAATGAGAATGCGGTAACACAGTTTAAAACACCGCATAGAAGGAGTGTGTGGTATGTGTGTGAAGGTGTTTTATTTTTGGTTCTTCCAGAATCCGGGTTCTTTCACACCTAACACAAAGACTCCAGCCCAAGTAGGATGTAAAGTCAGTAAACATAAGTAGGGGAATGAAGCATTGATATCGGGAAGAGAGGGAGGCCAATAAGGCATGCATTTTCAAGTCAGTTATCAGTGTTGGTAACTGGAGCTCAATCCTGTTGGGGCCTCTGGGAGCCAGTGCAGAAAAGATGCTGAAGATTTTTTTACCCAGAGCTGGGTTGCCAGCAGATGTATACATCAAATCCTAATGAAAAACTGGAAAATTGAGTTGTTGTGGCTGTCATAGAGGTGTCATAGTATTTGGCTAAAAAAAAATACTTATTTTTCGCATTTAATTCTTATTTTGATAGCTCTTAAAATGAGATTTCAGTAAGAGTGAAATATTCTTATTTCATGTCACTGGGGAGGAAAGAGATTTGTTAATGCTGAGAACGCGTCAGTAACATTTAATCCAACAATCATATATTGTTATAACACAGCATCTCTACCTCTCAACATTAGGAGTGTATTTATTTCTTTTTCTGTATCCCGAGATGGCCTCTACCTGGGACTGCACTCATCTTCTATACTTGGGCATTCTAACTCCTACGTAGGAATTGACTGTGCAAATAAAGCAGCATATATCTGAGTTAACATTCATTTCTCTTTTGCCTCATTTCTTCAGAGGTTCCATAGAAATCTTTTACTGTTTCTTTAGAGGGAGGATAATTCCACGATGTGACAGATAAAAATTTAAACTAGATTTCTATAAACAGTCATAGGAATGAAAAGATCCAGAGGCTGTATGGAGATGGATCTTGTTTTCCACCTGAGTTGTGGGCTTGTTTTTCCTTGCGGCAGCAAATAAATCCCTCAGAACTTCCCTGCACAGGTGCCTCCCTTCACTTACGACTTCCCACTCCTTCGCATTGTATGCACTTCAGTGACTTATCAAACTAGTAGAAGGTTAGTCCACTGGGGATCTTATCACCTGCAGTTTTTATGGACTGTTCAGTAATGAAAATAGAGAGGAGTTTGAACTCCCTGACATGGAAACCTTCAAGAAGCTATGGAATGCGGTCACTGGTATTTCTGGTATCTTTTAAATGTCAAGAGAGCAGAATTTCTTTTGTCAGTTGTCACAGTAAGGCTAACAATTAAAGCCATCTGCTCTTCATTTCACTCCCCAAAGGCATCTTTCATTTTTCACCAACTTCCTGTTGTTGACAGCACAGTTCCTCCCAACTTTTCTCTGAAACAGTGAAGTCATTACCAGGCTCAGGCCATTCAGTGAACTGCTGGTTTGGTGCAATCCCCAGAATGTCCCTCTTTGCCCCAGAAGCTACAGCCTCCAGGACCTGGGACCTTGCAGCAATTCAGATCAAGAACATTGGCTCCTCCCCAAACGATGCTGATGAGGCGATGGGCATGCTTGTGCACCACCACCACCACAGCTGACACTGCTTTGTTTGGGACCTTTTGTATAAAGGGAAACAAACAAACAAAAAAAAAAAAAGGAAAAGAAAAAATGAGTTGGGTGAAGGGAGAAAGAAAAGAAAGAAAGGGAAAAGAAAAGAGGAAAGAAAAGAGAAAGAGGAGAAAACAGTAGAAGGCAAGGGAAAGGAAAGAAAAAAAGCAAGTTGATGAGTTGCTTGATGATATTGCTTGAAGTCTATGAATGTCTCTGATGATACTAAAATATCTGAAACCACAAATTCTAAATGCCTTTATTGCAGTGTTTATTTAAAAGGAAGATGGTGGCAAATAGGAAAGAGCAGAAAGTATATAGAGCAAGTTAATGAGCTTCATAGATGGTAAGAAATTTTACATTTGAACTGACTGCAATGATTCAAACCAGTAAGTCCGCTGATCGATGTTCCAGGGCTGTTTTTTCTTAGTTGTTATTGTGACAGTGCCATGAAATAATAAGAAAAGTCATTCCATCACTGAAAAGAAAATCATCATACAGTCCTGAGGAAAGATTTCCTTTTTGCCTGATATCCAAGGCTATCAAATATTACATACTTGTAAAAATCGTGAATTCGCAATGTAAAATTTGAATGAACTGGTCAACCCGATTCAGACAAAAGCAAAGGTTCTAGAAGTTTTGTCAGCATGAAGTTCATGTCTAAATTAGAGAAATACACAATTGTTATTTCATGTCAAAATTTCAAAATACCTAATCAGATTTGTTAATAGGCTTTTCAATTTTATATGCACATTTCTTTTTTTTTTTTTTTTTTTATATGCACATTTCTAACCAAAGCTAATAAGCAAAGTCTAAGAAAGAATTCTCTTTGGGTCTATGGATAGCAAAATCAAACAAGTCAGTTCAGGGCTTCAGACATGCAGTATATCCCTGGTATAGACAGAGTTTGGTTTATTTTGGATTAGCAAATTGGTCACTTGAGAGATTCATTAATTGAGGTCCCTAAAGTACTGTTTGGTAAATTGCTGCTGTAGCCTTTCATAATGTAAGGCTTCATGTGAAGGACCCTGTCGTTGGCAATTCAGCTCATTAAGAATAGAGTTATAATAAACGTCCTTCAAGTAATCGTCTCTGGATATTTCTGAGCTCATAAAGCACAAAGTGCCAACACCACGTGTGAGGTTTAAATTTGTGTCAAACTGTGTCTACTTCACACGCTTTTTGAAAATACAAAGCCAAAAATCACAGAAGTCAACAAGACTTCCAAATTGCTTCTGCTCTGCATGCATCCAGAATGGTGAGAGTCTTGCATAATGTTTTCCCTAATAACCATCAAGTTGTAATATAGCTAGATCAAAGTTACTGAAATTTGTTTTCTAGGCTTTCAGAACATATTAAGTAAATGGTTATCAGTCTAATAAAGAGAGATCTCTTTTCTTAAACGTATGAAGACACACTTAAAAAAGAAATTTATCTTTGGGAAGCAACACAACAGCAATCTCAGGGTTAAAATACCTAAGCTATATAGCTATTTATATTGATATTAGTATCTTTTCATCTTCTGTTTCTGAGAAAATGGCAAATTACCATGGCCTCTTCCCTAAGACCCAATTCTAGAAGAGCCACATACGTAAAAGTTAATGAATTACGAAAATAAACAAAAGAAAGAAAGAAAGAAAGAAAGAAAGAAAGAAAGAAAGAAAGAAGAAAGAAAGAAAGAAAGAAAAAGAAAGAAAGAAAAAAGAGAAAAAGAAGAAAAGAAAGCAAGATAAAGGAAAATTCTAAGGACACCTGCAATAAAGGAGGTACAAAATGGGTGTGGGTATTTACATGAAGGGGAAAAATAACATACATGTGTAAATAACACAAAAAAATAAAAATGGGCTATCTTGTTTCATCACAGAAAATGATCATAGTTGGCTTTCAACTAAAGCATGTGATTAACTTAACAGTTTGTACTTGATATACAAGAAAGTAAAAATAAAAAAGAGTCCAAGACCAGGAACTGAGCCTATATATTTACCTTCACTCTTAATAGCAAATGGAAATAGAAAAATAAGATTAAGCTATTATTATTGCTAATTAGGAAAGGAGGGCAGCCCAGGTGACTCAGGGGTTTAGCGCCACCTTCAGCCCAGGGCCTGATCCTGGAGATCCTGGATCGAGTCCCATGTCAGGCTCCCTGCATGGAGCCTGCTTCTCCCTCTACCTGTGTCTCTGCCTCTCTCTCTCTCTCTCTCTCTCTCATAAATAAATAAATAAATAAATAAATAAATAAATAAATAAATCTTAAAAGAAGAAAAAAAAAACAGGAAAGGAGCCATCATTAGTAGAATTGAGAGGTTGAGCATCTGCCTTTGGCTTAGGTCATGACCCCAGGGTCCTGGGATCCAGTCAGTCCCACATCAGGTTCCCCATAGGAAGCCTGCTTCTCCCTCTGCCTATGTCTCTGCCTCTCTCTGTCTCTAATAAATAAATAAAATCTTTTTTTTAATGCTAATTGAAAATGCAATCTTTTTATTGAGGGGCTAGACTAAATGGCTACAAATGAATTTGATTTTTCACTTCTGCTTTCAGACATGCTCACTTGAATCATCCTTTAATACACCTGGATACCATCTCAGGTAAAACCTACAGTTCATCCAATTAGTTTCAAATTTGGCAGAGCCTCACTTGTGTTTATGGAGAATTCCAGCCTGAAATAAATACAAGCATCTACTATCTCCTCAGTTCCAGTGGAAGCATGAGTGGTGATTCCATAAGATGGCCATGAGCATAAGCCAAGCAGCATATGTGCTATTTTCCAGCCCTGCCCCAGTACCTCCAACTTCACTGGCCACTTCTGGATTCCCTGGAGGCCAGGGACAAAGGAAGGCAGGGAGAGAGGTGAAGGGTGCAATGGTCCATAACTTAACCAATGGAGTGTCCTGTGACTGACACCCTTTGCCATGCCTTGCCTCCAATCACTGGCTCTCTCTCATGGGATGCTTTGGTTGATACTTCTGCATGATTCTTTTTAATGGGGCCCTTAGTACTAAGCCCTACCCTTACTCTTTTAGGAATTGTCACTCTTTCAAGATGAGTCATGTCTGACAGCCCTCACTTGGCGCCAGGACTATGAAATTGCAGGTTGATCCAACAACTCCCTTCTCCTCACTCTTCCATTGTGAGCCACAGTCATTGTGCCTTGAACTTTCCCAGGCAGAGGTCAATATCTCTCCCTATGTCCCACAGGAAGAAAGCCAGCTACCCCAAGGTCCTGCTCCACATCAGTCCACAACCTACACATAACTGCAGCTCAGTAAGTGGACATTTAAGAAGTAAAATGCCAGCCTCCCACATCTTTCCAAGGAATTCTCCTTCTATGATACTCTCTTGGCTTGAAGGATGGAAAAGGAGGCATACCTGCTCCACTTCTCTTCCTACAAATCTCTTCATATAATCTTGTCCAAGATCTCTGAGTGTCTATCATTCAGGTTGACAGTGCATGATGCAGATGGATAGCTGAACACCTAGACTGCCCAATCCCTCACTGATCTCTTGGAGATATGTCTATCACTTTCTGTAGAATATTTGGGTATTACTGTCTTCCCTCATTTGGGATTTCAGAAGAGATTCAAAAATAAGAGAAAACTTCATTTAATTCTTTCTCTTGTCTCCATCTCTGTCTCTCCACATCTTTGTGTTCTGTCCTTCTCTGTTTTCTCTCTTACACAAATACACGCACAGACACACACGCACAGAGCAAAAATAAATAAACCATATTTCTGTCACCTATAAACATATCTATGAAAATTCTTATCTCATTTTCACTTTCAGGGCACACAAGATATCTAAGTTAGCCAAACCTATATTGGCAGTTGGGCTGGAGTCATTTAGTAGGATCTAGACAGAAATATGTGGATAGAAGTGATGGATGCCATTTCCAGGCACAACCATTAAAACCTTCACATTTCACTCTGTTTTCTCATTCTGTATCAACCTTGAAAGCTGTATGTTTAAGATGGCAATATCTCAAGATAGAAGCAGCCTGGAGTTATTGCTTGGAGGACAGCTGCCAAAAAGAACCTCCCAACCCACTTCAAACTCTGAAATAAACAAGCAATAAGCACTCATTGTATTAAACTACCAAGATTTGAGGATTTGTTTGTTATTACAGCACAGCCTATTCTATAATATTCCAAAAATTGATACCTTGCAGTAGAGTGCTGAGGTAATAAATCTAAAATACAAGGCACTGACTTAGCACTCAGGTGGAATAAGCAAAGAACTGATATGAGAAGCTTAACATTTGATGATCTGTGTTACACAATTGCAAAATATTTGGATAAGCTGTCTAATGCAATAATTTGAGAGATAGACCATGAGTCTGCTGAGTGAAAAGCTCTAAGGGAAAAATATGGAAAATATCACATTAGTATGTTTTGACTACTATTGGCTATGTATAGCAAGTTATTATAGGGAAAGGATGAGTTTAGAAAAGAATTGTCTATTTTACAAATAAGTATCTTAGGGAAAAAGACCTTGCTATGTCTAAAATTTGGGAAGTCTAGCTACTTTTAAACTCAAAGAGATGGGAAATGGATTTTTAAGGAGGCTATAAACAATAATTCTTCAGCAAGACTTCTCAATTGAATAAAGAAAAAAAAAGATGTGATTAAGTGTATGCCCTCTTGATCTATTTTGTTTCCAGATAAGTTGAAGTAGCTATCTTTAAAGAAATAGCTTGGAGGCGAAAGAAAGAAAGAAAGAAAGAAAGAAAGAAAGAAAGAAAGAAAGAAAGAAAGGGAAGAAAGAAAGAAAGAAAGAAAGAAAGAAAGAAAGAAAGAAAGAAAGAAAGAAAGAAAGAAAAGGAAGAAAGAAAAGGAAGAAAGAAAGAAATTAACAAAATAGCTCTCTTTTAATTCATAAATAAATAACTGAATTGAGAAGTGCCATCTCTCAATCCAGTAACAGAGTGGTCTATTACCTAATAAGATGTTTAATTTTTTTGTGCCAGCTTGGTTGGGCCACAGTGCCCAGGTATTTGGTAAAACATTATCCTGAATGTTTCTGTGAAATAATGTATATCTCTTTCTGTCTTCGTTACAAATCTCCATACATGTTTTCTCTCACCCTTCTATAGGCCATGAATTAAGCTAGCAATATCATCGGAAGGAAGGAGCTTGATGCCAGAGTCACCACTTTAAGGATAAAGGACCAGTGGCTTTAATTACAGGTGACCTAAGTGAGACATGAAGCTTTGTTATGTTAAGCTACTGAAAATTTGGGATTTTTTGTTACCTTAACAAATCCTGGCCTATCCTAACACAGTGTCCTAATACTGAGAATGGGAACTGAATTCTGTTAGTGCTAATAAAAGACTGTAAGATATGACAGTGGTCGAGTTGACGCATGGTGGGATGGAGTGAGGATCTCAGACATGGAAGACAATTACAATCCTTTCCTTACTTTGGCCCCATGTTCTACATAGCTAGTGAGAATTTATCAAGACTTCCTTTTTCTGGATGAACAAAAATTATCACAGATCAAATGGCCAAGAGTCTTGTCTAGCCAGGCAAATTTTTTTAGATGTTATCTGAAAAAATGAGTGATGAAACAATTGTTTAAAGGACTACTTGTATTTGGTTGTGATTCACACAATGTATCCACTGGGTCTGATGTTTTGAATTGCTAGAAAAATCTTAGAATATTGAAGTATTTGGCTTCTCTAAGATGCCTTTACAGAACTCTATCCTATCTGACTTAATACAACTCTCAACCTTGTTTTTTACTATAATACCCCTTTTTATTCTTCCTAGCTTTGTTTTTAATCTGTAATTATTTAGATTTGAATGTGTTTAATTTTCTCTTTCTCCTTTTTCTGCAAGAAAGTAAGCTGCATGATTGCAGGGACTCAGTCTTCTTGTTAATTAATCCCACTGTTTAGTGCATATCTGATACATAGTAGATGTGAAAGTATATTTATAAAATAAACAAGTAAATAAAGGACTTAGTGAACAGATGAATTAATATGCTACTTTTTGTGGCCTCCAAAGGGATTTTAAATGTCAGATGAACTTTGGTCTAAACCAGCATATGTTAAACCTGGGGATTTGCTAGATGCTAGATGTAATGATACATATTGCTTTGTTAAGATGTGCTTTTTCTGCTTTTGGCCTGGAAGGCAAGTTCACCATATTGTTAAAACTATGTTTTCCCTATGCTCAAGTTAGTTTGCTGATTAAGAATGGAAAGACCCAAGAGGAGCTAGAGGAAGCTTAATCATATAAACACCCCCAATCCTTGGTTGAAATAAGATAATGATTGAACCATTGTGAAGCTCCTGTGTCCACATAACCCCAAGAGTTGTTGGGGCTATAAAGACAATGGGTCCCCTATAAAACCATGCTTTCCAAGTCCTCATTTGGGAATTCGGATCATTCCTGTCAGGTCCAAAATGGGCTGTAGGATCTGATTCATTATAATTTTCTTTTCACACTGCCCATATTTAAGTATTTTCATTATCCTCCCCCTTCCATTCACTCAGCAAAACTTCTTGCTAGTATTTGTGTGTGTGCGTGTGTGGTAGTCTCAGCACCAAGACAGGGTTTCAATAAGGTGAGGAGGAATAAGTGTGGGAGAGGAAAGGGAAAGAAAATAGTGTCTTCCCTTTAAGATTAAAGTCTGATTCTCATTAGAACCATCTTTTTATTTCTTTTAGTCCCTGGAAACATAGACCAGCATTTATTTTAATGGATGATCTAATTCATGCCACTGCCTCCAAGAAGAATAAAATCTAAACCATACAAGATAAATAATAGCCCAGCATATTCCTGAAATTGTTCTAAGGAAAAGAGTCCACAATTTTCTGTATCCAAATTCATTTAAAAACATATTTATTGTTATTAGCTTCAATTCCTGTTTTTCCTCTCCTTCCTTCCTCTCTTCCCCACCTCCTGCCTTTCTTTTTCTCTCTTCCTGTCTCTCTTTCTCCTCTTGTATTAGTCTACTCAGGCTGCCATGACAAAATACCACAGGCTGGTAGCTTAAACAACAGAAAGAACAGAAATTTATTTTCTCAACACTAGAATTCCAAGATCAAGGAGCCTTCAGTGTTGGTTTCTGGTGAGAACTCCCTTCCTGGCTTGTAGGAACTGCCCTCTCACAGTGTCCTCACATGGCTTCTTCTCTGTGTGTGTCTGGTGTCTTTCCTCTCTCTTTTTTTTCTTTCCAGGAGGGAGGTGAGGAGGAGCAGAGAGAGAATCTTAAGTAGGCTCCATGCTCCTAACAGGGCCCAAAAATGGGCTCAATTCCATGACCCTGAGATCACGACCTGAGCCAAAACTAAGAGTCAGACACTTAACAGACTGAGCCACCCAGCACCCAAGGTGTCTTTCCTCTTATAAGAAAACTAGCCCTAACAGATGAGGGTCCCCTCCTTAAGATCTCATTCAACTTTAATTGCCTTAAGGCTTTATTTCCAAATATTGTCACATTGGAGATTGGACTTCAACACGTGCATTTGGAAGATATAATTTGGTCCCTAACACCACTGTAGTCAAACATGCAAATTCCTGCTCGCTCCGTGGCTTCAGACAAGTTGTCTCTCTCACCCTTAATACGTGGGAGCAATAAACAGGACATGGAGTGCCTTTGTGAGAATTAAATAAAACAAACTGTAACCCCTCAAAATTTAGCCAAAAATATATGAAATATTTAATAACTTTTGCTATTAATTCACTTTGAAATTATTATGACTTCCTTTGGTCTTTTTCTTCCTGCCAATATAACCAAAATCATTTCCCATTTCTTCAGAAATGATCCTTGTCTAATATTCTCAAGTTTCTTTCATTGATTTAACAAATATTGTTTTCTTTTTGTGTGACAGGCACTGTGCTAGACACAGGCTATACAGTTCTACATGAAATAGTCACTGCTGTCATGCAGCTTACAATCCAGGTGGGAAAATTGACAACCAACTAATGAAAACACCAATAATATGCGATTACAATTCAGCTGAGAGGAGCAATTTTAGAAAAGGTTAGTTTATTATGGTTGGAAGGACAAGATTATATGAGGGGGTGGGGATGGGGAAAGCTTCATTTTTAATGATCCTTATTTTCTTTCCTAGAATTTCTTAAAGTCTTTATAATTCAGCTAGTTTTTAGAAAATAAAGCTAATACCTAAGACTGAAATACTTCAGGTGAGTTAAAATAAGTAAAATGAAAAATGAAAAGTCCCAAGACCTCTATAACATGTAAATCAGAACTAAAGCAATAGAATCTTTGGCCATGCACAGACTTGATTTTCAGAGATTGTTATCTAATGGCTTAAATCAAAGAATGCTAAACAAAAAAAACAGTACCTATTGGAAGAATCTTGTCAGAGGAAAGGCTATACCAATCTACTAGTACAAATAGTAAATAAACAAGAGTACACATATTTTAATTATGCATAAATAATTTTAATTCACAAAATTCTGTATTCATAGGAATGTCAGTCTTAAAATAAGTAAGATATGAAGCATGTTTATTAAAAATATTTTCTAAATTCTATACAAATCTTCTTTGCACAGAAAATTTGACATATTATGGATTACCTAACTAATGGACTAATGGGTGAACTAACTAAAAGGTAGTCCAAAATAAACATGGCAGGATGTTTAAGAAAAGAAAGAAAAGAAAGGAGAAGAAAAGGGAAAAAAGAAAAATCACGTTTTAATATGTCATTTTAATGGCCCATTTAATCCACTAAAGCCATTTCCAACTTTTTAATTATATGCACACTAATCATGTTTATTAATGAAGACAGAGCTAATAATAGAAATATGTCGTTATTGTACAAATGATGTGTTCTATGTTTTTAGTAATTTAGTTGTCATTCTATGGAGTAAAATCTTGGAGAGTTTGAGGACATAGAGATGTTTCTGATTATTTGACATGGCTCCTTCAATTTATAGTTGAGGGTAATGAATCATAGAGATGTGGCCCCCATACTTTAGAGTTTAGACCTTTAAATCCCAAAGTAAGTTTTTCCCTTCCTCAGTTCAAAAATTTCCTCATTTTCTACCCAAGGGTTAGATATGTACATAATCATCAGTTAAATTGCTGTAATTTTGCCCAGCAATCCTGACAATCAGATAATATATAATTGAATATTAGCACATTTCCCAAAGTCTAGGCTATTGAGTCTTATCTTTGTATTCATTGTAACAGCAATATAAATGAACATTATGTTAACAGAATTGTACACAGGTGAAAATCCAAGTAGATTTTTAAAATAAGTAGGCAGATGGTTCCTTTCAGGGAAAATAAGAAAATTACCTGGGGTAAATACAAAGTCATATATATTTTTTAAGATTTTATTTATTTATTCATGAGAGACACGGAGAGAGAGAGAGAGGCAGAGACACAGATAGAGGGAGAAGCAGGCTCTGTGCAAGGAGCCTGATGTGGGACTCAATCCCGGGACTCCAGGATCACGCCCTGGGCTGAAGGCAGGCACTAAACCACTGAGCCACCCAGGGATCTCCCCAAAGTCATATTTCTAAAATAGATACTCAAAAACACTCAAAATCACTAAAGAAAATATTCATGTACATTCTAGGTAATGCATATAACTGATTAGAACAGAATGTTTTAAAATTAAAATCATGACATGTTTATAATGATGTATTCACCATTTTTCACTTCAAAATTATGTCATTAGCATTTTAGTTACTATCACATTAATGTTGCACAAAGTTAAAAAATTTTATCAAAATGTGTTAAATCATTTCCCAATTATTGGATTTTTAAGATTTTCCCCAATGTTTTTCTATACTTGGGTTTTTACACTTAAAATAGAAAAAAAGTATAGCTTTTTTGCTTTAATTTAATAAACCATATTTTTCTTTTTTAATTAAAAAAATTGTGCTGAAGAAAAGTTAAAAGGCATAAGCAAAAATATTTAAATCATACATATTCCCACAACCCAAAAGTTATGATGAATATTTTGTCATATGACTTTCCATTATGTGCATACATAGATATGTATCAATCTATATATATGTTTATGCACACACAAATAACATATAAGATATTTTAGTTTGGGGGAGTTTGTACCATAAACAAATGTTTCTAAGTTAAATAAATACTTCTTATAAATGAATTTTTCACTTCTCACCAATTTCCAGATCTAATATGTCATAAACACAAGCTTGCAAAGACTTATAAAGAGAAAATTTTGTATTATTATAATTTATTCTCTGATTTGACAGATTCTTACAAAGGATACATATTTTCTTGCTAGTCTTCTTTAAACTGAAGAATAGGGATCCCTGGGTGGCGCAACGGTTTAGCGCCTGCCTTTGGCCTAGGGCGCGATCCTGGAGACCCGGGATCGAATCCCACATCAGGCTCCCGGTGCATGGAGCCTGCTTCTCCCTCTGCCTGTGTCTCTGCCTCTCTCTCTCTCTGTGTGACTATCATAAATAAATAAAAATTTAAAAAATAAATAAATAAACTGAAGAATAAAAATTTGTTGGAATATCTGTATGTAATAAAAATGTAAATATTATACACACTATTTTCTTTTCTATGGCTTTTACATAGCTTTTTATGCTGAATATTTTATCATTTCTGCAATTACTTATTAGTATGCAATGTGATAATCTACTCAGGCAGAATCTTAAATTAGACTTTTACAGATTTTTTTACTCTTGTAAATAATTTTGTCAGTCTATGTGTATCTTTTAACTCCTGCACATAACATTTACTATTTTTGACCATTTTGTTAATGAGAAAATTGAGGTTTAGAAAAAAAAAGTGACTCTCCCAAATAACAGATAGTGACTGAATCAGGACTTACACCCGAGTCCTTTGATTAGTAAGTAGCTCAGCGCCACATACCTATACCAATGTTGGGGTAAGAATTACTTGAGACGACACGTGTAAAGCAGAGTGCCCAAAACACCGCACATTAAAATATGCGGCTATTTTTATTGATTTATAGGAATTCTGCCTTTTTTCTTTTATAAAAGATGATCTTGTTTATTTATTTATTTTTTTAAAGATGATCTTGTTTAGATGATCATGGAGACAAATGCCACAAGCATGTAGGTTGCCATTTCACTTAAATCAGCATATATTTCCACTCTTTCATGCCTAATTAACTCATTGTTAATATATATTCACAAATAATTTCAAAGCAACGTATAACATGAAGAAGAGATAGTCTATATTTTATTCTACTTTCTTTTTCTTTTTAAAAGATTTTTTTTAAGTAATCTCTATCTTCAACATGGGGCTTGAACTCATGACTCCAAGATCAAGAGTCGCATACTCTACTGACTTAGTCAGCCAGGCGCCCCTATTCTATTTTTTATCCCATATGTTCTCTACTATATTTCTATCCCTGCATAGCAGATCCCCCTAAAATATGGTGGGTTTAAAATAATCAACCACTCTATTTGTCCGTGTTCCTTTTTGTCTTTTCTAACTCATGAGGTTGCTGATGAGGCTGCAGTCCCTTGGGTTGTCTGGATGGTGGTGGGTCTAGTAGTCTGAGCAGGGATGGTTCTACGGTCTAGCTAAAAAGCGAGAGGAGGAGGGTGACAAGAATGGATTTAGTGGCACAGAACTAAATATTCTTTTCATTTCCATGACATACCGGTTTGTGACCAAGAAAAAATCCTGAGGTCTTTCCAACTACTGCATTTAGCTCCAATTCTGAGATCTCTAGTCTTAATGCACTTCTGATGGTTTGATAATTTATAACTAAAATCCAAGGTGTCTGTCTTCCAAATCCATCCTCTAAGAAGCCAGCGTAGGCTTCCTCCCAAGGAGCAAGAGACCTCAACAACCTTTGAACTCAAGTCACAAGAAAGCAAAAATAAAAGATTCAAGGTCTCTCAAAGTATAGACCCAGGTGGCACATCAATTCTGCTGCATTTTATCTGTCCTAACAAGCCATAAGGCCAGCCCAGATTTCAGGATGAGGGGAAATAGACTCCATCTCTTGACACAAGGAGTTGCAAAGAATTTGTGTCTAATCTTTATCATAAGTATTAAAACAATGTTTTGTAGAACAGAGAAAAGAAATAATAAAGGAGGGAAAGAGAACAAAAAGGAGAAAAAGGAAGAAAGAAGGGGAAAAGAAAGGAGAAAAGAATATTTTTACACATGTTGAAAACTAAAATACAAAGGGAAATACACAGAGTATAATAAACTCAATCCTTTAAAACAGAAAATTAACATTTAATGAATTTTAAATTAGTAAAAAGTGATAGCTTTAAAAAGATTCGGCAGGTCAGGAAAGAATTTGGCTGAGGGGTTCTTGCTTAGGCATCTCATGCTATTGAAGTCAGATGTCAGAACAGCAGTCATCTCAAAACTTCATTTCCAAAGTAGCTTATCCTCACAGCTGATAGTGTTGATCATTTGCCAGTGGCCCCATTTCTCCACTGTTACCTATCTCAGTGTATATGGCTGGTGGCACGGTGGCTGCCTTCCCTAAGAGCAAGCAGTCCAAGAGGTGAGACCAAAAGTTTCAGTGAATTTTATGGCCAAATTTCAGAAACCATACCCCATCACTTTTACTGTATTTTATGGGTCTCACAGGAGCAAACCCAATTCAAAATGGAAGAGGTTTACACAAGGAGGGAACAAGGAGGCAGAAATCACTGGGGATCATTTTACATACATAGCTCCGCAAAAACAAAGAAAAAAATTATAATGCAATAGATAAAATCTAACGTTTAAGCCACCCAACCTAACAACGGAGTTAAAACTGCAAGATTCAAAATTATTATCTGTGAGGTGAGGCAACGATCACAGGTGTTTTGTTTTTTTTTTTTTCAAGTTCAAACTCCACAAATAGAAATGATAAGTGTCACTGAGCCTCTTATAGTGTGAATTACATGGAAGAGAATGAGGGAGGAAAAGGACAGTGGCATCTCTGCCAGGAGGCACAATCCTCTAGGGCTTTCATTTGACTGAAAAACTAAGTAGACTATCCCCTAGCAAGAATAATCTCTAAATAAATTTTCTCTGCACACGAGAGTCACCTTTTTTGATACAAAATAAAAATAGTTCACTGCTATGGACTGAACTATGTCCTCCCCAAATTCATGTATTGAAGCCCTAATTCCTAAAGTGACTGTATTTGAAGATTGGACCCTTATGGAGGTAATTAGGGTTAAGTGAGGCCACAAGGGTGAGTCCTTAACCCAATATGACTGGTGACCTTATAAAAAGAGAGAAAGAACCAAAGATATGCATGCACAAAGGACAAACCATATGAGGACACAGGGAGCAAGCCATCTGCAAGCTAAGGTAGAGAGGCTTCAGGAAAAAAATGTGCTGACACCCTCATCTTGGACTTCCAGCCTCCAGAACTGTGAAAAAATAAATTTCTCTTCTTTAAGCCACACAGTCTGTGGCATTTTATTATGGTAGACCTAGTTAACTAATACACCTATCAAAATTTAAAATATATTGGAGGGGTGCCTGGGTGGCTCAGTCAATTAAGTGTTTGCCTTCGGTTAAGGTCATGATCTCAGGGTTCTGGGATCGAGCCCTACATCAGGCTCCCTGCTCGTGGAGAGGCTGCTTCTCCCTATCTCCCTGGCCCTCCTCCTTGCTTATGTTCACTCTCTCTGTCTCAAATAAAGAAATAAAATATTTTTAAAAATACATTTGGAATTAATAAGGGAAAACTGGCTGTTAGGGTAAATGTAAAAATTGATTCTCTGTTTTAGAGTTTACATTCCTGTCTTATGATTAATCTTTACCTTGGATAAATCTTGGACACTTCTCATCTATAGATGTTCTATGGCATAAAAATAGTCAGGGGCTTGGATGTGTGTTTACTTTAAATAAGAAATATTAACAAACTAGCATATCATTCCAATTCTTTATATATCTCAAAATTTTGGCCATTATAATTTTGAAATCTATTTTTTTCATTTTCATCTTTTAAAAAATTATTGAGGTATAATCGACACATATCATTATATTAGTTTTACACATACAGCATAATGCTTGCAATTTGTATGCACTGCAAAATGATCACCTCATTTATCTAGTTAACCGTCACCATACATAGTTACAAATTTTTTTTTCTTTTGATAAGGACTTTTAAGATTCACTCTCTTAGCAACTTTCAAATGTGTAATGCAGTATATTCATCATGTTATACATTAGATCCTTATACATTTTTTTGAAACATAGAATCCTAAGTACATAATTTCTGATTGAAAGGATAGGTATGCTTTTCAAGCCTAGGTCATTATTGAAAGCAGGATGTACTACCCTTTAAACTCCTGTAACAAAGGATGGGCAGTTGGGTAGAAAATGCTTTTTTTTTCTGGTTGCCAGTGGCAATGGGAAACTCTCAGGCTGTTTCCTCTGTGTCCACCCAGCAGGTGGTCTGGCCTAAGTCTTCTTGTCTTCTAGACATTTTGTTTTCAAAGAGAGCAACCCTCCTTTGCAAAAGGCCCCAAACTAGCAGAATTAGGCCCCTTTGATGCACCTATTTCCTCCGAGTTGTATTTACCTAAGAAATTTTACGCACAGAAAGGAAAGAATGAAAAGGATATTCAGCTACTGTCTTGTAGGAATGAGATTTGTGTTGTCACTTCCTTTCAAGTATCTTAAAACACGGCTGAATGGAGAAGGATTATGGGTCAGTAAAATACTGTTTAAAATATTCAGTGAATGAATAGCATGAGACATTTATCATAAAAACAACAGTGAGCCAAAGAAACAAGTCCTTCACTGAATGCAACTGCATCTACCCTTAATTCTCCATCACACATACTGCTGTGAGCCATCTTCCAATAGGCGGAGTTTAGGGATCAGAAACCCTTTCACTTTTGCTGAATTTTCAAAGACTTTCCTGTCATAAGAATAGTCATTTGTCGTTTTAGTTTTATTTTCAATACTTGCAGCCTTTCTTTTAGAAATAAGTCATTGTAGCATAATCATCTATCTTGAAGCTCTCTTATGGTTAATTTAATTTTTAAAGTCTAAGCCATGAATGTATGAGTTTTATTCATTTGATCCAGAAAAGGATATCATTTTTTATAGTACTCAAGTTTTCAGAGTATTTCCTGGGTAAGGTATGAGTATTAATTCAATTAGATAGATTATTAGCCAGCATAAGAAATAAAGAAGCGATACGGTTTGTAATTTAAAAATAAAAAGTGAAATCTAGAGTTAAAAACTTAAATTCTGGTCCCAAAGCAGTTACTGCTGACTATATAATATTAGAGTTAAATCACTTCACTTTTTTTTTAATGTTCTTCTTTATTCATTTAAGAGCTTGTAGGATTATGGTATTAATCTATTGTGAACTTTTTTTTTATCTGTATTTTCTACAAAGAAGAAAACTTCCATAAATGTTAATTGGAAAAATTAGCTGTCAAGGAGCAAATGGGATCAAGAAAATGGGTCTGCCTAAACATTTGGGGAGGTAAAGCCACTAGGAATGCTTTTGGATGTATGGCCAAAAGACTTTACAGAAAGATTCCTCCTAAAAGAAGAGAAAATCAGGCTCGTATGGCTAATCTCTCAGTTGTCAGAGGAGGCCAAGTCTGAGTACATCCTGTCTGTTCTGTTCTGTCCCACGGACTTATACCTAAATCTTAGCTCATGGGTAGCCTATGTGTTAAAACCGAGACAAAAACATAAATGGTGGTTTCTCTGGAACACTTGTGAAACACTGAGAGATTACATGATGTTTGTATGGAATAGGTAGGACACTTTTCCAATTGTGGAGAAAGAGACATTTTTGTCTTCTTCTGCATAGAAAATAGCATGGTTTCTATGCGTTGATGGCTCCAGCAAATACAAGGGAGTTTAGTGCACCCACAGTTCTGCCCATTAACAGCAGCAAAGGGGATGGGACTCAGCCTCACGAGGACACGGCTCTCCTGGCACAGACATTAGGTTCTCAAGGTGGATCCTAAGTGGAGTCGCACCTTCAGACCACAGACAAAACACTTCAGGCAAGTAGACTTAGAAATAGCATTGGTGGGGCGCGTGGGTTGGCCAGTGGGTTAAGAGACTGACTTGGGCTCAGGTCATGATCTTGGGGTCCTGGGATGAAGCCCCACATCGGGCTCCCTGCTTCTCCCTCTGCCCCTCCCCCACTACTTGTGCGCGCTCTCTCTCTCAAATAGATAAATAAATAAATAAATAAATAAATAAATAAATAAATAAAATCTTAAAAAAAAACAAAACAAAAACAAAAGAAATAGCATTGGTAACAGAATACATTACACAATGTAGTTTTTCAGGTATTTTTAAATTCACAGTATCAGAGAACCAGAGCAGGTAGGAGAGGTAAGGAAGCATATTCTACTCCAACAGAGCAAGCATGCTCTAGATTTCTGTTTCTCATAGTTTTCCATGAAGCATTTCCCACAAATGCATGAAGGCATATTTGAGACAGTTTGTCAGGATGTTAAGAAAAGACAAGAGGAAAAAAATTGAGATAAATGATATATCTAAAGCACAGAAAAATGGAGAGAAAACCAAGAATCCTAGCCATTTTTGAATGAAGAAGCATAACTTGAACGGAAAGAATAAAAAATAATTAAAGCTTATCTGAGGTGAAAAAAAATCTCTCTTAATATTGTGTTCTTACTATGTGCTAGGCACTTTGCTAAACACTTCAACTAAATTACCTCATTTACGTTGTAAAATAATCTTCTCAGCTAGTTTGTATGAATCCCCATTTAGAGAGGAGGATATTTAGCCTTAGAATGGTTAAGTAAGTCCTCATTGCACTATGACTATATGACAGGGGAGAAAAAAGCCCCAGTGTGTGTGTGTGTGTGTGTGTGTGTGTGTGTACATATCTATACCTATATATGTATACATATATACATATGTATAGTTTTATTTTTTATGCATGCATATTGAAAAAGTTTAGCATGAACTCCAGGAAAATATATTTATACCTAGATATAACTCAGTCACATTTTTGATGGTTATACATAAAAGCATGAAAAGTATCCAGGCAGAGCTGGTGCATTAATTATAAAGGAAAACTATTGGCCTGTCTCAGATATTTTCTGTAAAATACAAAATATTCAAAAACAAATGGACTGATGACTACATAGTTTTGAGAGAAAAAGTCAACAACCAAAGTGTCCTTTGTTTTCATGAGCAACGCACATGCAAAGAGTCATAAAATATAGAACACAGGTGGTCTTTTAAAACATGAGGACCCAGAAATGAATACATATTAAGAACTGAAATATATGAATGACTTAATACAATTGAAAAGAGTTAACCATACAAGTAAATCTAAACAATTATAATCTAATTATAAAATTAAAGGCAAAGTTTTAAACTGTTCTTAAAAGAGAAAATACATAATTTCAAATTTAAGTTTAGTGTATTAATCTGGATTTAAAATAACAAAGTTTTTCATATCATGTGAAAAAAAACCCTAAACCCTATTATTTATACAAGTATATAAATTTATAAACATGCATATATAATAGGATAAAAAGATTATCTAATACTGGTAAGAAAAGATAACAGCCATGAAAGTTTACAAGCAGAATAATATTTTATAGAGATATACAAAGTCAAAATTATTCAGAAAAAAAGGTAAAATAAGCCTGCAAATATCGTAGCAGGGGCTTTAATATGCATTTAAATCTTTTATGATTTAAGTAGGCCCAAAATCAATGAAAATCTAGATCTGTATATAATCTGAATCCGGTTGCTTAATAATAGATATGCATAGGTCTTAGTATACTCCAAATTGAATAAATATTTATTGAGTTCCCATGGTACATTTTCAAATGTTATCTGTCATAGGAGAAAAGGAAAATCTCAATCAATCCAAAAATGCTAAGTATATCTATAGATTTTTTTCAAATAATACAGGAAAAAAAATGTAAAGTTATACATAAAATAGTAACAACAAAAAAGGTAAACATGTATAAACTTGAAAATAGTTTCTAAATAATTCTAGTATCAACGTGATATACAAAATTACAACTAAAAAAATATTTAGACACTAAAGAATGGCAGTGCTACACTTCAATCCAATGTGTTACCAAAAGCTTTGTGCTGAGCTGAAATCATAACTGTAATTATGTTGGTTAGTAAAGAATTGGTGGAATGAACAAAGTCCTCAATCTACAGTCCTAATTCTGGACTACTCTTCGCTCTAACTTCCCTTGACTAAGTAATTCTTCCTTGTTACGCCTAATTTCTTAGCATGGTTTAGATTTCCACTCAAATGTCATTTTGCTAAGGAAGCTCAGTCTCAACCTTCAAATCATATTAGTCCTTGATTTTGTATATCATTATTTGTAATATATTTTGATTATGAATTCATAAGACAAGCACAGGTTGACAATAGAAATAGGAGTAGGATAAAAGGAGGTAGTAGAAATTAAAACTATAACTGCCAAAATGTAAAAGCAAGCCCAAGGGCTAGGAGATACATTTGAGGAGCCCTCTTATAGCAAAGGGCACAGGAGCAACGCAAAAAGCAAACCTAAGAGAACTCAAGTCAGGAGATCTGAAGGCTAACAGTTAAGAGTTAGGAAAGAGAGGTAACAAAGGGGGGGAAGGGAGCTTAATCAAAGAAGTAATAAAGATGGAATTTCCCAAAACCAAAGAGAGTAATCAATCTTACACTAAAACGGTTAGATGTTTACCTCTGAGGAAGGAAGTTTGGGTGAGGGAAAATAATTAGAATTTTAGTTTATATTTGTATCCTTCTGTACATTTTGACTTTTCCTCCCACAGACAGGAGTGCATTTTTAAGCTGACTTCATTTTTTTTTAATTTTTATTTATTTATGATAGTCACAGAGAGAGAGAGAGAGAGACAGAGACACAGGCAGAGGGAGAAGCAGGCTCCATGCACCGGGAGCCCGACGTGGGATTCGATCCCGGGTCTTCAGGATCACGCCCTGGGCCAAAGGCAGGCGCCAAACCGCTGCGCCACCCAGGGATCCCTAAGCTGACTTTATAAAAATTTATAAAAACAACATAAATTGGAGCATTAAGGATGAGATGAAAATTTATCTACATTTTTTTTTCCTTTTTGTCTTTAAACAAATCTTTTCAGTGTTTTCCATCATGGTGTTTGGAAACTCCTGCCTTCCTTTCCCTGCTGCAGTCCAGACCCTAGCTCTTCTCCTAAGCTTGGTAAGCCTCCAAAGATGTGGAAGCCAGAAAGACCTGTCAGGGGAGAGGGCCAGGAGTAGGATGAAGTGAATAAGGCACTCACCTCTGGTCTGAAAGTGCCAAAAGAACTCAGTAACTTTAATGCAATATTTTAAAAACTCAAAATTAATACAAAAGAGATGAAGAACAAAATATCAACATTTTCGATAAAGCTATGGGCAGTACTCCTAAAATTTTTTTTGGGTTTCAGGTTCCAATATGGTTTGGCACAGCACTGCTGCTGAGCATAAACACATTTCAGGGTCTGTGGTATCATTTTAAGGGGTTCAAGCTCATTACTTCTCCCACTTTGTACCAGCCCATGATGGCTTGAGGTGAGCGTCAGAACAGAATGCATCCTGAAAAGAGATTGGTTTGAGGATATGTATGGCCTGTGAGAGGAAGTGAGGCGCTCTTCCTCATGAGATGTTTCTTGAAGAATCTATTCCTATCTGTCTCTATAGACAATTTCACTAGGAGTGTGGGCACATTGGTTGAGGCACGGAGACTATTTACAGCTATGAAGAACAAGGGACATAGAGACATCCTCCAGTGATCGCAGTAGGATACTTACCCCTTCCTGACCAATATGTCATCTACCCCCAACAGAAAAGACTGCTACAGCAACCAACACCCACAAGATGCTGCCACTTATGGTTTCAGCACTGGGCTCCAGGAATAAGCAAAGAACAACCATGATACACCTAAGTGGATACAAGAGGAAAGACAAGCACAACACCTAGATAAGATGGTGCAGAGCAAAACAGAACTGTCAGAGGAAAAAAGATAACAACTAACCCAAAAAATAATAATAAAAACACATAGGAAAAGTTAATGACAGTACATGCATACACCCATACACACACATAGTCATACACACACACACATGCACACACTATAATCCTTCTAGGACTTAGGAAACAACGTGATTTTTAAAGTAAAAAAACATGGTGAACTAAAGAGAGAACAATTGCAATGGGACTGAATGGTCAAGTGGAAGGGAGAAATACAAATATATGGCAAACATATAGAAAAACACAGAGGAATTGGATGGCATGACTACTATAGATTGATAAATGTGTCCATAAACTGGTAGAATTGACAGAAATGGCAGGCACGGCAGCCAAAACTGCTTGGGTATATCAAGCAAGTTGTACCCGTCCAAATGATTCAGAAGAACATCTGCAGAATCTGAATACACAGCAGCAACATTCTCCAAGGAAGATGCAAATCAGCTGGCCTCCAAAGGTCTTATTAAAACCTTAATAGCATCTGGGCGAATCAAGTTCACATCAGACTATCTGAGAGCATACCTGTTTTCTTCTAGGCCTTGCCTTATGCACATAAGCCTAGAGGACGCCAGAATGGAGCCTTGTCTGAAACCTGCTAGAAACCTCCTCACCTGAGCCAAGTGCACTTCATCAATCTTGAGGTACTCAATGCACAGTACGATTTCTACAGTACAGTCCCCAGCGCTCTGGTCTGAAACAGCTTGTCATGCATGTTCGCAGCCTCCACAGCCTAACACAGCTTGATCGAATTACCTTCTTGAGTGCAGTTACCCAGGGGTTTCTAGGAGAGCCCAGCTAGAGAGCCCATCCTGCAACGAAGCCTAAAATGGGAAAATAGGAGTTCCAAGGGAAAAAGCGACAGATGTTGGACAGGAAATTGTAAAGCGAATAACATTTAAAATTTCTCTAAGCAGAGGAAGGGCTTGCATTTTCAGATTATAACATCTCACCGAATTCCAGGAAGGGCTCATCAGAAAAGACACATATTAATGCTGTATACATCCTGATAAACTTCCTAAATTCTGAGGAATCATCTTAATAAACTTCCAAACAGAAAGAAGAGGATATTTGCAAAGGAAAAGCAATTACATCTAGCGTTGAACTTACTATCTGCAATAAAGGGAGTGAGAAAGGAATTCATCATTCACCAGAAGAAAAAAACAAAAAAAACAAAAAAAAAAGATATGTGCGAATATGCAGAGATTCATAAATATTTTAAAACGTGTCCTCCACTGGAGGCACTTACTAGACAAAGGATTCTAACCAAAAGAAAAATTAGCAGAGCAGAAACCTCAAGAAAGGAGAAGACAAGAGGACAAAATTATCATGAAAACATGAACTTTGAAATTAAAGGCAACTATGTTTAGTTAATTTCAGGCCTTTGGGGTATAAGCAAATGAGATGTGCTCAACTTCTACGATATGTCTTTTCAGAGAAAGGTATTTACCCTGGGCCTCAGCTTTCACTTTGCTTGATGGTTAGAAAGTGGGGGAAAGTAGAGCAAACTTGAAAGACTTAGTTGAAAGTAAGAGTCACGGCATCAATCACAAACTGATCACACGTGTGAGAGAATTAAGCCATAGTGTTGGGTGCCCTGGATTGAGATCCCTTTGAAACACGAGCTTAGCTCAACTAATACAGTGGGTTGGACCAAATGAAATTGCTGATGTTCATTTAATAGTTATTGACCTTGGAAAAATGACAATTTTATATGGTTCAATCGAATAGTTCCTATTTCACAGATCAGTTGAATTTCTGTATCATAAACTCAGAAGTCTCCCAGTACATGTTTTTGTACCACTCTTTTCCTCAAGGGGACTTTGAAGGAGGTCCTAAGTAGATCTTATTTCTTCAGGACAGGAGGATTTCTTTGTAAACAAAGAAATGAGTGAACAATGAAAGTGACAAAAAGGAGAAATGCTATGATTTTTTTTAAATTTATTTATGATAGAGAGAGAGAGAGAGAGGCAGAGACACAGGCAAAGGGAGAAGCAGGCTTCATGCACTGGGAGCCCGACGTGGGATTCGATCCCGGGTCTCCAGGATCGCGCCCTGGGCCAAAGGCAGGCGCTAAACTGCTACGCCACCCAGGGATCACAAATGCTATGATTATATTCTGCTAGAGGGTATAAGGAGAGTAAGGCCTAGAGGACTCTTCTTTCTAATATTTGTTTCAAGAATAGGAGAGATTTTTGTAGCTATCTTTGTATTGTCTATTTGTTTGTATTCCTCATGTGACATTTTTTCCATGTATGATTATTTTTAAAGCCTCAGATGAAGGTAGATTCCTCCAAAAAATACTCACGCTTGCTTCTAGCAGGTACAGAGAAATACTACCAATCATTTAAATGATTAAAGACTCATTTAAAATTAAATTTACAGTTTAAGTTGTATATGATAACACAGGCAGTATTAGTTGGTGCTACAAATCCATGAGGGAGCTGGCATATGGCAACAACTTCTCTGGAAGTTGTTTTTCCTTCAGTTTTGGCTCAGGGTTGAAGCAAAGGTTTTTGCATTCTCCTGGGGGTAAAGAGAGATGCAAATAGCTTAATCCCTCTTCACCCTTATCCTGAGGCTTTAGCTTTTGGCTGTGTCTATTTTCAGGGCTCTCCAGGCAGGGCAGACCTGGAGCCTTGAATTCAGCCCTTTCCATCCTGCTTCAAATCTCATAACTGAAGGTCAAGTTCACCTCATTCAACAAAAGCTTCAGTCATTGTGTTCCTGCTCCAGGTTCCTACTTTGGTTAGACACTATCTTAAGAAGTCTTAAATTAATTTCTTAAAGTTTTTTTGGGGGGTTGGTACTTTCTTTTTTTTAAGATTTTTATTTATTTATTCATGAGAGACACAGAAAGAGAGGCAGAGACAGAGGCAGAGGGAGAAGCAGACTCCATGCAGGGAGCATATGAAGGACTCCATCCCAGGACCCTGGGATCACGACCTGAGCCAAAGGCAGATGCTCAACCACTGAGCCACCCAGGCATCCTGGTTTTTCAATATTTTCAATGATGTTTTTAGAAAATATTTTACTCAGCATTTTTACTTGTGTTGGTGGGAATATTGATTCAGATAACCTAGTCAGTCCTATTACCACAAATTAAAGTCATTGATAAATGTAAACAAATTATTTTCAAAGATAAATTTAAAAGAGTTTAGAATTTGATATATCCAACACTTTGATATCCACTCACTTCATGCACTTCTACCTCCTCTCCCCATTATTTTATTTACATCTTCTGATTTACATGGGGACTGACAAGCCAATTTGAACCCTGTATACAGGGTTCAAGTTATGTTTTTGGAATTGAAATTCCCATGTGGAATGCCAAAGACTCAATGGCTCTCGATTACCAGATATTTGATACTTGAGTATCTCTGATACATAGCAAAACATTCCTTAACTTAATATCAAAATAAATCTCCAACTATGTGTCCCAAATATTTTTTGCTTGATGATTAAAATCAAGACAGAAATTTGACAAAATGCATGAGGTAATTATAACAGAAAGAATAATGAAATGAATAGATATCTTAAGCCCTAGGTAAAAAGGAAAATGAGGATCCTCTTCTCAAAAATACATAATTTAGAGTTAAAATATTAGTCAATGAACAAGAATGCAGAACAATCCTCATCTTTCTATGAGTACAATGTGAAGTTGTAGTATTTGCATGTGCTGTTTCTTTCCTTTCTCATCAAGTTCTTCCTTTGAGACAATTTACAAAAGAAATTCTTCGTACATGATGTCTCCTTCATGGACTCTTAAAAGTATTGGCACTATAGACACAAAATGTGCAATGAAACATTCCTTTGTTTTTTACATAGTTCCATGGGAAGGAACTTATGCAAATTACAGTCACAGACAAAACATATCCTGATGACATCATGATTTCACTGAAAACTTTCCAACTCTAAAAAAACAGAAAACTGTTTCTTCCATCCTTACCCTCCCCCACCAGTGGCAACAGGCACATCCAGCTGTTGTTTTCACAGAAGGGAGTCTGTTGAAGCACCACCCTATTTTTGCTGGTCCCATCCTTCAGCATATTTTCAGAATGCTAAAATCAGTTCCTCATGTTATGGTCAAGGCTAGAGTTCTTTGTTCTATAACTCCTTTCTGATTAAAATTTTCAAGAAAGTTATTAAAAATAATAAACAAAGAAATCAGAGTACATGTTATTAAGGGATACACATATTCTTGCTTGCCATCTTGATAAAATGCTAAACTGTTGCAAGCTGTTATAAAAATGAATATATAATTAAAACCATAAGTCAAATAAATTAAAACCTTTAAGAATTTCATCATAATAAGATATATCAATTCAAAACAAGGTTTTAAACTGATTTTGGTGGGGAAGTTGAAAATGTCATACTTCCTAGCTTCATCATTGTGGTTTAGGCAGAAATCATTCGGGCCAATGCAGATTAAAAATAGTGAATGCAACTAATTTCTTTTTAGAGGAAAATATCCCCACCAGTGCTATCATTGTTGTAGTGGCAGTATCAAAATCTTTACATTTCAGTCCCAAATCCCGAAGAAAATTTGTGGAAATTCAAAAAATATATATTTTCTGATTATATGACCAGGTATTTGGTGCTCTACCCTCCCAGGCACAAAAGAAGTCTCTGAACCCCCAGAGCAGAGGGCATAAGTGCCTAACACAGTGTCTGGTAATAGAGGTTTGCAATATATGTCATGAGATAAATAAATCATTCACCTTAATATAAACATGTGGGATTTGGTGAGAAAGGGGTAAAATGTAGGTATATGTTATTTCATACTGAGCTTTTTTTGCATAAATAAAACTTTAATATGAAATAGTGAGTCTGTTGTGAGAAGATTTATTTTTATTAAATGTATATCAGATAGCAATTAATTGGACTAAAATTCAGGAAAAGAATTTCCATTCCAAGTGCCTTACTAGGGCCCACTGCTTCCAATAACTGTCATAATGATAACTTACTAACAACCTGTTGAAGATGAGTTAGGAAGATGATGGATGGAAATACCAAGAAAAATAAATAAAAGCAAGACTAAGTCTCTGATGTTCTTTGGGGCCTTTCTGAACTTTTGCTTAGCTTCTCTTTCTGTACAATTAGAGAATTAGACTTGAATTGGTAATTTTTCCAATTCTTTTAGCCAAAGTGCCCTGACAGAAATGCTCTAACAGTGGAGCTGCTGTGACTGAAGCAGTCATCCTTGGGGCACGAGCTGCGGGCCTAGTTTCCCTATGACCGAGGCTGAGGACGCCTCAGAGTGCAGCTTCATGAACAATGCACCAGGCAATGAAAAGAGACTCGTAAACATTTAAAATTTTAGAAAAAAAAAGACAGGGTGGGGAGAAAAGAAAATGTGTAGGTAGTTAGTGCCTACCCCGTTTAAAATGCCTCCTTAATTTTACTCTTTTATAATATTTTGAAAAAACAATAGAAATTTTTCATCATTTTTACATGTTATTTTTTTTCATAAAACAGAACTGGAGGATTTTTACCTTCTCACTAGTTGTAATAGTTTCGTTATATCCATCCTAAGAGATAGTTGTGATATTCTACTTGGTTCCAACCAACATCTATTTCTCCCTCTTCCTTCTAGTAAAATTTTGATTTCTTTTTCAGTATGGCAATATGCCCAGTTAAAACTAATTACTTCCCCAGACACTCTAGCATGTTGATATGGTCAGAATTCTGGCCAATGACATGAAAGCAGAAGAATACTAGGTGGCGGGCGGGGGGGGGGGGGGGTTCAGGAAAGCTATTGTTTTTTAGACTTAAAAAATACTTACTTGTCATTAATTTGTTGAATAAACTGTTGGTACATGTTGTTTGCCCTCCCCCTTCTTATTTATGTCTGCATGGAATATGGACATGTTGGTAGAGGCCCATCAGCCATTTTGCAACTGTGAGAACAAGATTCATAATGTCTACAAGACAGAGAAATGGAAAGAGACTGAGTCCCAAAAGGCATTGCAGAACTACTGTACCAGCCTTGTTCTAAGTAAGAAAAAGTAAACCCTAATTATTTAGAGCAAACTCAATTCTTAACTGATATAGAAGTCAAGCTTTTCTTCCAACCATCCCCCAACCACCCACAAAATCTTTGCGCACACTGAGATAGCACCGCTGAAGCCAATGGTTAACATCTTCTAAGTTACAGAAATAAAAGCAGGTAATGAAGATGACAACACTCAGCATCACATGGAAGGAATCCAACCTGAGTGAGGCAGAGATTCACAAAGACCGAGGGATTAAGAGTGTATTGGGGGGGAAGCTGGTGGTGGGTTAGAGACTAACACACAATTGTGTATGAGGCCCAAAGTAAGAGACTGCTGCAGAGTGTCTATAGAGATTGGTCATTAAGAACTGTGACTGATAGAGAAGCAGTGAAAGTAGCTGTAGGCACATCTGTAGGCAAGGAAATAAATGGATGACTCAGAGGAATCTACATAAATCTCAATAGAGCAGACTTCTTGAGGAATGGCTAAAAGCAATAATGAAAGCACGTTCAATAGCATAAGGAATTGGAGAAATGTTGGGAACCTCCAACTAGTACAGACTCAGATCTATTCCTGAGCCCTCAATAATACGAGTTCAGGATTTTCATATTGTTATGCAAAGTGGGCTTTGAATTAGGAAAGTAGAGAGCATGTGTCTCAAAGAAAACTAAATTTGATTGATCAAATTAAAGGAATGTGACATGTCATTAACCCTAAAGGAGATGGTCATATATTAGGTTCACAAATGTAACACATAATTACTCTTATTTGCAAAGGAAATGCAGCTTCCTTACTTCTTTTTAATTAATCTAATCATCATCTTGCTGTCCCATGTAGCCACACAAGCAGTCAATTGTAGATGATGAGTAGGAAAGAAGCTTCCATTTATAAATGAATGGTATCTCAAAGTCCTCACATTTACACAGTTTAGTGTACTTCGATCTCTAGTTTGAGATTAGGGAGAGAGAAAGGTCCCATGTGATCTCATAGTAGTAGAGAATAGGTCTTCAATTTACTTGTCTTCCTCTCTCAAGGGGTAGCTACACTGATTTGGTCCATAGATCAATGTCCACTGGTTAGCAACTAGTTCTGTCTGGCGATTTGGGTAACAGGCTAGATTTTGGTCAGGCAATCTTAACACTCTGAGTCTGGTCTTAGACCAGCCTACCTAATCACTAAGAAGGAGTCCCCTTAGTCAAAAGAGCATTAAAAGCACTGTTAGGTGAACCTAAAATCTGTTCTTGAAATTAGGATTCCAGAAACTCCCATGTGCTCTAATACTTACCTGAAACCAATGCATTGTCTTTGAAGACTCACATTGAAACTGTCTGAACCTTCAAAAAAAAAAAACAAACTTTGAGTAACTGAAGCACAAGATCTATACTTAAGAACAAGTTTAGACCAAGTGGAAAACTGGTGAAATGGATCCAGAAGCCTTGATACAAAGTCTTCAGCTTTGGAAATATTTTATCTAAGTAAAATGAATCAGATCCAAACAAAAAGGCAGAGGTAGGCAAATTTGCTCTCTCTGCTTGAGCTGAGACATTCACCTTCTCTTGTCTTCAGACATCTGTACTCCTGGGCTCCAGGCTTTGACTTATACCAGAATTTACACCATCAGCTGCCACCACTTTCCCCATGTCCACCATTCCTCAACCTCTATCCATTTTAGGCCTTTGGACTTGGACTTCCATCACTGGCTTTCCTGGTTCTCTAGCTTGGAAATAATAGATTGTGGGACTTCTTGATCTCTATAACCATGTGAGCCAATTCCTACAATAAATCAGTCTTTCTCTCAACAGAGAGAGAGAACCCTAATACAATAGTATCATTCATATTTTCTCTTTTCTTATTGTGATTATTTTTGCTTAATTACTAAAATTACTGAGAAAGTTGTGTTAAAATCTCCAAATATGATTGTAGATTAGTCTTTATTTCCCTTTTTATGTATTAGTTATTATATCATGTATGTCAAAACTCCAGTTTTAGGCATATACACATTTAAATTAATTCTCCTGATCTACTCAACCTTGTGATTAATGTTATATAGCTATTCAGCTTTATTATGAATAGTATTTGCATGGTATATAATTTTTCATCCTTTTTACTTTCAAGTTCTGTGTGCATCTTTTGGAGACAGCATATAGTTGGGTCTTGCTGCTTTATACAGATTGATAGTTTGCTTTTAATTAGAAAACTTAGTTCATTTACACTTAATGTAACTATTGATGTCATTAGTTCTAGATCTGCCATTTTGTGTCACTTTTTCTCATATTATTCTTTTGTTGTTGTTATTATTGCTTATCAATTTCTTTTTTCCTGCCTTCTTTTGAGTTAATTAATTATTTTTAGTGTTCCACTTTTATTTATTTGCTTTTCAGTATATCTATTTCATTTTTTTTTTTTAGTGGTTGCTCTAGGAATTATGATGTCTATCTTCAAGTAATTACAAACTATATAGAGTCAATAATGAACTACTTCATATAAGATATATAGGAAACAATGTAATACAATTATCACCCTATATTCTCTGTGCCTATATACATATATATATGCACAGATATATGCTTTGTAGATATGTATATTTGTACATATACACACAAAAAAAATCTCCAAAGTTGATTTAATTTTTACTTTATATGATCACAAACCTTTTAAAGTAGTTGTACTCCACCAAGGGCAATATGCCTCCCAGGAGACATTTCACAATATCTAGAGACATTTTTTATTTTCACAACTGTGAAAGAAGTGCTGCTGACAACCAGTGGATAGAATCCAAGGATGCTGCTAAAAACTTTACAGTGCACAGGACAGTCCCTCAAAACCATTGCAAAATATCTAGAGTGCTGAGGCAACGAAGTTTAAACATATAGGCCTTACTTCAGTTACTTAGGGTTTCAGCTAATTAAGGACATTTCTTTACCATATTCAAAGTTCCTCCAAATTCAGCCTTTATATTCAAACCTGATGCATTAAGCTCCCTAAACTCATGCTAGGTACCTATTAGCTAATGACCAATCACTAAGTTCATTGAGCAAACTAATCATGTTGTGTGGTTCCACATGAGGAATTTAAAGACAATAGGAAAGAAACCGAGAATTCCAAATAAGAGTTTTCCCTACCATTTGTGTTCTTTTTCCTCTTTCTCTCTGGTGTGCAAATACTATCTAGTAATCATTGTTTGGGTTATCTTCATTTGAAAGGAGTAGAATAGGAAGGCCATTTTTAAAAATATAGCAAATTCTGTTTACATATTAAATAAATCCTAACAATTTAAGCCATTTTGAACAAAATTATTGTACATTTCTCTTTTTTTAAAATTTCTTAAACTACAGTGTGTGGTTTCTTTTTTCAAATAATCTCTTCCAGTTTTATTAGACACACTGATAAAATGATAATAAAGTCAAGTTTGTCTAAGAGCACAGGATTTCAAGCTAGACCTAGGCTGAATCTAGATTTATCACATCCTAAATTCATAATACTGTTCCCCCAATCCTCCAAGCCCGTGTTATTATCATTTTTTTAAAATCTGTAAAATGGAGATAATGCCTATAACACAAGATGGCTAAGAAACACCTTGGACCTAGTAGAGCAAAAAAATTTAGATAGTCTAAGGCTTTATTCCATCTTGGAAAACTGGTTTGTTGGCACACTGACTTGGCCCTTGTGCGTAAAGAATTATCCCTGGTAAATTGGAGTCGGCTGAGCTATCTACTATGGGTGACTGCACTCATGCCTCTGTGGACACAGGTCAGCACTACTGAGATAAGATCCAGATGCACTGTCACAGATCACTCATTCCAATCAAGCCTACAGAAAGCAAGGGGAATGGGGAAGCGTTGCCACTGAAGTCTTTCATTATCTTCCCAGGGAAATGGTATGAAGAGGCTGAATAAGCTGCAAACTGCAGCAAGTCAACTCCTTATCCACATGTCACAGAAGTCTGCAGCTTGCAGACTTTCTGATTTGCCCTTGGAAGGCCTGGGTTCCTGGGCATTCTGAAGTCCATAAAAGAACAAAGACTTTAGATCCAGACAGTAGGCCTTCTATTTTACAAGACAGCCTCAAAATTGACAGAAATACTAAAGTCTTTCATACCAGCCTCAAAAGTTGACTAGAGGGGCCTTCTCTAGTCCTGGGAGAACCATAAAATCAAAACACACTTGCACACACACGTACACACACACACACACACACACACACTGTCCCTTTCTCACAAGCAAATGGCCTATCTTCCACCACGTACACTGACCGCCACAGCTGCCTTCCCGACAGGGTATTCAATCACACACATGTCTTCTGTTTGAAGACTGTTTCCACCTCCAGTCAGGCAGGTTGTTTTCAGCACATCTGACAAAATAGGCCAGATCTGCACAGCAACATTTGAGAGGAAGTGCAACAAAAGACATCCAGCTGTGCTGAATTAAAAGGTCTTCATTCATCACCTTCCATCAGTCAAAAAGCAAAAGGAGGCTGACGTTATTTGTAAGAAATTTAAGGGTGTTATTATTCACCTGTAATTAAAAAGAATGGTTTGATTTGGCTTACAGCCTGGAGGAGAATGAATGCTTTTATTTTGCCAGGTTATGAATTTTTCCAAGTACTGAATAGGCTCTGAGAATGAGGCAATGAGATGGAGGGGAACTTCTTAAGGTTGAATTTTCCTCAACCTGTATTCACTTGCTTTTTTTTCTTATTTTTTTTAATACAGTGTTTCTTTACCTTTGCTCTTCTGCTTTGGAGTTCCCAGAGAATAGAAATCAAGTGGATTTTGAATCCATCAACATAAGAAAGTTCATGTAAAAGGTTTTAGATATCCCAAGAAGCTGAAATCTGTGGAAATTTATTACAGATGGACAAAGTTGCATTTCCCAGATATACTACATATTTGGGAAAGGTATAGAAATATGGCTTTCTGTGGTCTATACTGAAAAAGTACACACAGTAAGAAAACTAGAAATACCTTTAAGATGTTTTATACATCCAAACTTCTGGAGGATGGATATAGGGATTTGCCAAGCAGGATTTTTAATAGATTCTTCTTCAACCATGCTTTTTATTCCAGGAAGAGTTTAAGGCTATTTGAAGACACACAAGTACAATGTTAAATTATTAATTGGTTGAGAAAAAAATACAGAACAAAAGGAAAAGCAAAGTAAGAAATATGAGATGAAGCTAAGACTGAAGTATATAATCCAAATAAATGTGTAGCAAGTTCCTATGTAAACTGCATATGCAGCCCTGAGTTTCCCATCAGCAGTGCAAAGAGAGATCTAACATCAGTTATGTGGTCTGTAATGTGCACAAAAACAGGAGAGGCACATGTATTTTTCAAGTATGTTAGCTAGCATGGTCTGACAGTCCTAGGCTTTGGGAGGGAGGGCTGAGGAGAAGTTCCCAAAATTACATGCTGGGGAAGGTAAACATTTTCAGTAACAATCATAAGTTTTTGTAACTTCAGAGTATTCATGGTTTAATTCTGATATCAATAAGTCTAAAAACAAAATTTTCTTCAAGATTGTCAAAATCGTTGTTGGAGGTTAATAGAGAGCAGGTGCCCCAAAGGCAGGCCTTGATCAGCATGAGTAGCACATGAGGACAATATTGGGCCAGGCCCTGGGAGCCCAGCAATTTGGGGCTTCTCTGTATCCCACCACACTGAGCAGTGTACACTGTGTTGCTGGAAAGGAAAGGATAGGGCCGGTGAAATTAAAGCTGCTTGGATGCCCTATATAATATTTGGTATTTTGAAAACACTTTACACTTGCCAGTAAGTAAATCCAGATGGAATTCAAATAAGTTTAGCCAATATTATTATCCTGGCTTGCTGATGTGGAGAGTCAGGTCTGATTGATTTGCCCAAGGACTTTCAATTCCTAAGGAGCCACCATACAGCTTTTTACCACTTCCTGTATATCCAGTGGGCCAAAGAGAGTCCTGGAAGAAAATAGAGACTTTCACATTTCCTGTTCTTGGCTCAACCCAGCAGGTCACAAAAGCCTCTAAACAAAGGAAAAATGTCCATCCTTATAACTTGGCTGGTTCCTTTCCCAGTACTTTCTTACAAAGCAACCCACAGTCAGTTTTTTCGGACCTACTGCCTAATTTCTGTTGGGCTATTTTTTATTTTTTATTAGTCTCAGGTTATTTTCCTGAACAGTTATGAAAAACAACTTTTCCCAACTTACTTATAAGAAAGAAAGCTATCTGGACTCCAGATAGCTGGAACCCAGAATAGAACATACACGATTTAAAGTTTGCATCGATGCATTCTCATTTCTAAGCAAAACCAAAATTACTGTTAAAAATCTCTGCTATTTCCAGGATGGACATTATACATTTATTCACTGGGGTAAATTTCCCAAATTTTCCTTAAGAGAAAAATCATCTCATTTGGGCTGTTTAAAAAAAAGACACACAAAAAAACAGACAAACCAAAAACAACAAAAAAAGCAAATTCCTCAGCCCCACTAAGACTTGCTGAGTCAGAAAATTTCAGAAGGCTGTATGGGAAATTATAACATCAAAGACTGTGGAATCTCATGAAGCCTCAATTCAGATCTCACTTCCGCCACTTAGTGGCTGTGTGTCCTTGGTCAAGTAGCTTATCCTCTCTGTACCTCTAAGTTCTTCAGAGTGAAATGTGAAATGTGAACCTGTCCCTTGAGAAACCCCCAATTTAAAGGCAGTTTAGTAAAAAAGGATTCAGCAAATGAAATCTAAGAGGGGCCAACGATAGTCTTCGGATCAGTCTATTTCCAAAAAACTTGGTGATCTTTAAAAAAATTGCCTACCTTCATCCGAGTCCTAACATAGTGAGAATGAGAATATAATTTTGAAAACAAGGGTGCATTCTCAGGCATCATTTACATATCTAGAAGGATGTGACCATCAATTTTAATCACGCCAAAATTTTAGTACAATTTAGGAAGAAATTATAAATAAGCTCCTCTAGCATTCTATACTATCTGTGCTTCAAATATTTTCAATCTTAAATACAAACATTAACCGAGCAATGGTGAGACTTTATGAAATGTTTTAAGTAGCTCATTTCTAAATAGCTTACCAAATTACAAAAAAAGACATTTGTTTTTTTACAAAAAGAATAATCTACTTGCATGAGTGGCAAAACTATCTTAAGTTTAAAACCCTTCACAGAAAGGACATGCTTAAGAAGACACAGGCAGGGTCTTGATCTTGACTAATCAGTGGAAACATTGGGAAAATATATCAAAATTAAAAATAGAGCCAGAATACATAAATAATGACTACATTTCTTAACTACTTCACTAAAACTGGGTGCTGACAGGCCAGATGGCACAGGTCATTAGTGCCTTTTGGCTTTGGTGTCTCTGCTAACGAAACTCAGGACTGGAAACTCCGGACTGGAATAGCACCACTATTGTTAGGGCCTCTCAAAGCAGAATAGACTAAAAGGCCCTCCTGCAGCTGAGGAACAATGACTTAAAATTCTTTTGTTATTCTGCAATGCCTCAAAATTCGTTAAATCTTGTCCTCTGCCACCCCTAAGGCACTTTGGGGACTTAATTAAGTTATTGTTTGCAGACGTGAGATAAATTCAGTCACATCACAAAAGAAACAATTTGGTTCCAAATGTTATACACACCTCCCTCTCAACAGTAATTCAAGATTCAAGACCTATATGAAAACAGTAATATAATTGTGGGTCTCTTTCTAAATAAAAGGGCCAGAATAATGATATTGAAAACAAAAACAAAACCAGGAACGTATAAGCTGCTAATTTTATTATGCAACTTGTTCACTAAACTCTGAGGATTTTTTTAAGTGTAAATACAGTTGATGCTTGCACATATTTGTTGGCAAAATATCAGACACTTTAGGTGGAAGAGAGTGAAGTACTAAAGATAAATCAGGTCATTTCTGTTCCTGTCTTCAGGAAGCCCTAATGCCAAGCCCTGATCCCTTGGGTATCCTCCAGAACCTCTGGTGGTCAAGAAGATTGTGCTGCTAGGAAAAACGCTAAAAAGCTCAAAAATGAAAAAAAAATTTTTTTTAAATAAAAAGCTCTAAAATGGATTAAATCACTAAATGATTATAAAGCTTCTGTTCCTTTTATTGTGTTCATCATAAAATCTACCCCTCTTATTTGAGAGAGGTCACTATTTCTGTCTTGAAAAATTTCATGCCATGGTTAGAGCTTTTGTAATGAACAAATCCAGAGCAATGTGGGACATTGTAGTATGAAGTGATTCTTGGGTCACTACGGGTCTCATGAATCCCAGATTAATCCTTCCCTGTTCTCTCTCTTGGCTCCAAAGTCAGGTCAAAGCCAACAGTAAATAATGTCTCCTACCTATATCTGGCACCAGGAGTCTCCTGCTAATTTAGCTGGAAGCCAACACAGCCAATGGTGGCTAAGCTCTTGGCAGTCTGGGCATGCAAAGTTTTTAGGTAGCACATGTCTGCTCATGATCTATATATATATCACTTGAAACCGAGTTTATATCTTAGCTAAGGCTATATTGTCCCTACACAGGTTTCTCATGCTACCCCAGACCTCTTAGCTAACGTTTTTCTGTACTGAAGCTCTTAAGACCCATCTATGTTTGCATAGTCTTGTGCCTTTACTCCTACTCCTTTGCTTAAGGCCCACCACCCCTATGGAAATTGATACCTACCTATATAAAGTGTACCTTACCAAAGCTGCAATGGCCTTTCATGGTGAAGTTTTCAGAGCTGAAGCCTAAATCTTAAAGCCTTGGAAACCCAGCCACACCCCAAAACATACGCCATGGCACAGTATCCAGATTGAAGGTATACAGAGTCTCCTAATAAAATGCAAGGCTTAAAGTCCTGACCCAACCCCAGGTTTCTCCATATGTATTTTTATCTACAAACTATATGCTTTGTCTTCTGTTTCACAGCATTCTTAAGGAATGAATCAAATATGCCAAGATGAGAGTGAAAGTGGTGTAACAAAAAAGCATCTTCTCATCTCTCTAGGGTTTGTACCCATTGTGAATAAGTCACAAGAGTCAGCAGGTGAAGACCCAAACTCTTATCTTATGAATGTTAAGCTGCAGAAAGTTACTTGATGGGGCAGACCCTAGCTTCCAATTTGGCCGCTTAGGTCTTGAAAAATTACCCAAAGGAAATGTTGAATTTGCAGAGCAAACACACTTTCCCAGGTCATTTCCTCTCTCTAGACCTGATGGAGAAAGAAAGAGAAACAAGAGACCACCCCCACCATCATTTGCAAGAATCTAATAGATCAGCGCCATCTCACTGAGAAGCAATGTTCAAAGGCAGATGCCCAACATGCAGGCATCCCCTTTGACCTTCCTGGGAGGAAAAATGGTTAGCTGGGGAACTAGGAGCTAGGAGTGTTATATAAATGAAAATCACTCCAGTTGGATAGAACATTAGGCATCAGAGTGAACTATTTCTGCCCAAATACTTAAGACCCATAAAAAAGTATTTCTTTACTTACAACAATTAGACAATCAGTTTTGTAATCTATTCTATTTCTGCATTTTCCAGAGCTCCTAAGATGCTTAAATCTAAGTGTATTTGCTCAATTATAATAGTTTCTCCTCTATATTTATTTGTACTTAAATATAAAGAATGCATCGAATAACAAATTTGGAATCCTTTCTTTATTTTATAAAATTTAAGCCTTCCACATTTCAAGGAGTTATAAGACTTGTTCTACTCTGGGTCACCAATCAAATGTCATTTACCATGATGGCACATTACAAGACAACCCTTCAGAAACATGGGTGTTTTGTCCATACAAATATAGTTTACTGATTTTCCAAAAATATTGTTGATAAGTCCTAGAAGTAAACAGGTGCATACCTTTTTTGAAATTCAGACCTTCTGTTTCATTAATGAGGGCTACAGATGAAGGGGAAGTCAGGGTGATCAATAGTTACAAATTAAAAGTGAAATCAGTTTCAAAAGTGTTTTCTGATGTGACATATAAATTAAGTTTCTTTGGAGAGGACGAGAAAACAAAGATTAATTCAAAATAGAAAACTCTTTTGTCACAGGTCAGGTTGTTTACACACCATTAAGCTCATCCTTTTTTTAGAATGGCTCAAAAATATTTGACTAAAATCAGTGATAAAAATAAGGGGAGTGAAAAGGAAATAGTCCTGAAATAAGTATATTTTATTTAAGTCCTTTGTATTGATCAAATGTCAGTGTGGATAGCAATATTTAGTCTTTATAAAGTTCTTCACAGTTTGATCCTCTGACACCACAGTTTTCTTCATTTCCTGACCAACGGCATTGTATGGCCAACAGCTGGTGCCTTTAACCCAGCAGATGTTTTTGTGGCTCAGTTGTATTCATCATACAAGCAGAGTCCAGGATTTTGTTTTCCTTCACACCCTTCTCCCACATGCAGAAACTTCCTTCAGAAGACAAAGGGAGTGTGCATAAAAACACACCACAGGGTGTGGATGAGTTTAATAAACACAGTCTCCGGTGTATAAAGCGCCTAACTCTTTCCTAGTACAGTAGGATTACACAACAGCCACTGAAGTAATTTGCAAATGGTTTCTATAAGACCAAAACCCACAGCCAAAGGAATCACATAATCATAGAATATTGAACTTGGATGGGACCGGTGCAGTGTGTGTCAAAACCCAGTAATATATGGGTGCTTAAATTTATTTAAGCTCATACTCCCCTTCCCCATGTTAAGCTTAAACTAATTTTGTTATAATATTATTACTTAAATATGTGCAACAATAAATCAAAGAATAAACTTGTCATACCTCTAGCTTCTTCACCTGATTGGGACAGATACTACTAGATATAGGTGTCTGTGTAGTAAGTGAGTTGTAATCATCTTTCAGGGTGAAAATCATGCCAAAATATCAGCATGTGTTTGTGTAGTTTCACTTCCACCTTTTACTGGCTGTGTTATTCCAAACAGGTCACTTGTTCAACCCGTGCCTCATCTATAACAATAGAATCCATCTTATGGGTTATAAAATTAAGCAAAATAATAAAACTGTAACACTGCATACTGTATAGTTACTACTAAGTAAATGGTCATGATCATTTGTTTTCAAAACCATATAGCCACCAAAATTCAAAGTTTATTTAATTTACTGTAATGCATGATAGGAATTGTTTGTGAAAGTACATGTAGTGAAAGTGGGTTCATGGGCCATTTTTTGAATAGAATGTTATTAAAAAACTTCAAGAATATGTTCACTAGTTCAGAATAACTGGACAATATATATAATTAACTGCCAGTTAACAATTTTTTAAAATTTAATAAAGTGACACTCTAAAGTTGTCTTGTCACTGCAAGCAAGGTAAGTTAATATATTTTAGAAATCCGCATTAAATGCATTGTTTAGTTTAACCATTTCTCAAATGGAGAAATAAATTACATACCGCTGGTATTAGCTTTAGAATGAGGGAAAATCCAAAATCTTTGATGGATTTTTCATTTAGATTTTGGTAGCATGAAATTCTCAACCAGGTCAATATCTGAGACATTGTAAAATCACAAAGAAGTTAGGAAGTTTGGATTCCTTTCCAGAGTTCTTTGTTTTCTGTGAAATACTGAAATATCTTCACATCACAAAGGGAAATAACAATTTGACAGATGTGTCCCAAAATAATCAGGTTGGCATTTATGGGGTGAAGAAAACTCTCGTAACCATCACAAAAGTGATAACTAAATCATTTAAAATTATAGTTATTTCTGTGTCTAATAGTTTCACCTGCTTAAATTTATTATGTATGAAAATAAATAATTTATTCATCTCATATAGACATAACAACAATATGTCTGTAAAAAATATATTTCAGAGGACAGAATTTTTTCAATTCTTTGTGTGGGATCTTTTTTTTTAAAGATTTTATTTATTTATTTGAGAGAGAGAGAGAAAGAGGGACAGCAAGAGAGAACATGAGCAGGATGAGGGGCAGAGGGGGAAGCAGACTCCTCCTGAACAGGGAGCCAGATGCAGGACTCAATCCCAGGATTCCTGGATCATGACCTGAGCCAAAGGCAGATACACAGCCAACTGCACCCAGTTGCTCCATTTGTACTGGAATTTTAAAACCAATTTGAAAGCTAGTATGAATATAACGCTTTTCCTGCATTCAGATATACAAAGCATCTAAAACATTTTCAGAAGTTTCCATCATTTCAGTAAGTTGTATTATAATTTTCAGATTTATAACTAGATGTTTTTAATTAACAACTATATGCATATAGGATTCTCACATCAAAGATTTTCAATAAAATCTTTCCCTACTTATATATATTAATTACATCTTGAAAGCATTTTCTATATTATTAATCACTGATATTTACATGATTTTTCTAAGCACCAACTAAGAAAACAAAAAGACCACCTTCCCCCACCCCCCAAAGAAACCCAAAAACCTATCTTCGGGGAGGAAATTGCAATGAACAAAAGATGAATTAGGAAATAGACCTTTGAAAAAGAATTTTTAGGCTGGTGGAACTGACATGTATAATATGGGCTATTAACTAGATGTATTTAGTGAAATTTGAACTACTCAAACAAGAATCAGAGGAAGTAGAGCTTATATTGTAGGAATCCTCCTATGGCATATATCTCCTTAAAAATAAGCCCCAGTATCAGTTGGCCAGCAGTGTGGGCTGTGTTCATACAGCCTGATGTCCCTCTGGTGTGGTCCTAGCTGACTGACTGTTGTTAGCTAAACTCCTTCAAGGATCTTGGCTGGAACAGCGGTATCAACTGGAACCTCTTGCTGAACATCGTGTCTTATCCTCTAGCAGGCCAGCCTGCTTGTGCTCATCCTGAAATTTTAATGTGAATGAAAGAGATCTCTCATGTGAAAATGCTTTCTAAGCTTCTATTTGCTGCTGTTCCACTGATCAAAGCTGGTCTCAAGGCCAGTTTACATTTAATAGAGGAAAGCAAAGCTCCACTTCTATTGGGAATAATAGTATTATTCCCATTTTGCTATTTGCCACACCCGCAATATTTCTTTACACATGTCTTTTTGAGTTAATGCCTAAATGTCTCGAAAATTCATGCATTTTTCTCTTCCGGGACATTCCTTAGAGTTAGCTATGATTACTTTTCCATTAGATTACTGCAGTGACCATCTAGATGGACTCCCCTTAGTCATGCCTACTGCCTTACAAGAAAGCAACCAAGCAATCTTTTTAAAATATAGATATTATTTGAATAAGAATATCAAATTAGACCTGGAAAATGTTTTCTTTATGTTAGGATAAAACCCCAAGTCCTTACTAGGCCTATTAGGTCCTCTATGGTATAGTTCACACACGTTAAGTATATGTGACCTCCCAAGAGAGTGAATAAAACATGTACGATGACAGGAGAGCTTTGTTAATATTAAAATACACCATTATACTAATGAAGTGATGAATTTTGAGTAATTATTTTGTTTTCAATACAACTTGATTACAAGCACATATAACTTAATTTTTAATAATTGCTCTGTTTATCAACTGGCCAGCAAAATCCCCGATAATTTAACAATCTATGTTCATAAGTAGAATGACCTGGACTAAACTGAAAGCTTCTCTCAATAAAGAAAGTTTGGGTTGAGGTTTGAATAATGGGACCAAAAAGAATTGGGGAAAGGGGATGAATATTTCCATCATTTGTAATTTTACACTTACTTGGATGATTTCTTAATTGTTGAAAGCTGAGATCACATCTGTTTTTCTCCCTGGTGCCTATCAAAGGACTGGTTTAGACCTAATAAGAAATTTGAAGACAAGATTAACTTTCAGATATCTGAGCAAAGACTAAATTGTAGACTTATGTGAAGATTACAATATTTCAGAGTCATACTTTGCTACTGTCTAAAACCAATATTTCAAAAACACATAACCTATATTTTTGAGCTTTATATCAGGAATGAGGGAATTCAGGTTCGAGAACTAATTCAGCCATTACCCATCTTTTTAAACATTCTTGGTCTCAGTCTCCTCATCAATAAAGTGAGAAAGAATGTTGACATGGTACCTGTCTTTTCCAATTTTTTAATTATGTGATATGATTCTGAGACTTGAAATAAGCAGAAAATTTTAGCATAAGGATAACCTTCTTTCAGAAGTGAATGCATTATACATTTATTTATCTGAATTTGCTTTAAATTTGTAATGTGTTTTCAATTTAAGTACCCAGAGGATATAATTATATATAAAAATTAAATTGCTCAAAATGTTAAATGTAGACTTTTTAAAAACCCAGGAAAATAAAAAATGAAGCAAAGAAGAATAAACATATAATATGCAAACAATAGAATGAAATTAAATAGCAATCTCCTCATCGCAACTAATAGAGTAACTGTCCTAAATTTGTGGAGTACTGAAATGCCTCACATTGAGAAACATGCTGAATTTCCTAAAATTTTGACACATGGGACCTGCTTATGAAGCATCTGGAAAATCCCAAAATCAAAACATGCACTTAAGCAGGACAATTTCAAAAGAGTATAACCCAGAGGCTATGTCCCCCAAGCTGAGTGTGGCAGGAAATAGTTGGGCCCCCACATGTCAGGACAAAATTTCTGCAGCACTTCTCAATAGGACATTTAAAAAGAGAAAAGCAAATAGGCAACACAGCAGTAGGTATTTTTTAATATATTTCAGATTTTATTCAAACAAAAACAACATATGGGATTCTGAAGTAATTCACAATTCATTATAATGAACCAAATAAGAGATTTTGAACCTCTTGATACCCAAAGTAATAGATTGTGTTTTCATGATTTTGTGAGGCTTCTGAAGTAAATTCTAGTTTACTGAGGAATGTACTTGACCTAGGGCATCAGAAAAACAAAGTGCAAGCTCAGCTCTTTGATGTGACCTTAATCTCTCAATTTGCAATGTAAATGAAAATAGATGGTAAAAGAATAGCCTATGGCGGCTAATTGTCTGGTTTTTAATCCTAACTCCTCCTCAGGAAAAAACAAATGTATTGAATAACTGTACTTGATAAATGAAGTGTCATGTATTTTGTAAGGTAACCACTAAAGAATAGAAAGTTATAAATTCCAACTAGAAGATGGGAAAAAATGCAGTCACAGAAATAACACAATCACAAAGAAAGCAGAAAAAAATATATATACAACAAATTGTACAAACAGCACAAAAATGTTGGTAGAATTTAACCCAAAATAGATCAGTAATTATACTAAATATAAATGAGCCATATGTTACAATTAAAAGGCAAAGATAAAATAGATTAAAATGCAAAAACCAAATAAATACTTTTTTAAAAGATGCATATTAAAAATAGGAACACAGAAAGTTTAAAATTTTAAAGTTTTAAATAGATATATCTTATAAATGTTAACCTCCCTCAAAAATGGATTTTTAGTTATAGCAATATTAAAAAAAGAGATGTTATAGCAAAAAGCATTATTATATTTCAACAGGGCCATTTCACAATGAAAAAAAAATGTAATACACCACAGATCATCAAGAGGTTCTAGAATCTTTAAGCTTTTCTGTATTTAATTTTAAAAATTGAAAAAATTAGAAGAACAAGAATACAAATTATCAAAGAGTGGGAGATTTTAACAAAATTTTCTTTATAAAGATATAATAAAAAGGAAAAAAAAAACAAAAAGGATATGGAAAACTTGAATAGCTTTATTTAAAAATTGACCTAGTAGATTTTTCCAGGCTATTTCAGTCAACAACCATAGAATGTACATTCTTTTACAACATGCACATTTATAAAAACTGACCATATCCTGAGCTAAAAAGTATGTTCAATAAATTTCAAAGAAATTAAATCACACAAGCCATTTTCTCTGACTAGAAATTAATGGGGAAAGAAACCAAACCAACATAGAAACCTCCCTAAAGTTTGGGAATCAGATGATACATTTCCTTTTTGAGTCATTCTAAAACTCATATTAAAATTAGAAAATGTTTAGAACTGAAATATGAGCCAACCTTAGGGATGCACCTAAAGCAGGAGTTAAATAAAAATGGATAGCTTAGCACATGTTAAAAAAAAAAAGTAGTAGAGGGATCCCTGGGTGGCGCAGCAGTTTAGTGCCTGCCTTTGGCCCAGGGTACCATCCTGGAGACCCGGGATTGAGTCCCACATCGGGCTCCCGGTGCATGGAGCCTGCTTCTCCCTCTGCCTGTGTCTCTGCCTCTCTCTCTCTCTCTCTGTGTGTGACTATCATAAAAAAAAAAAAAAAGTAGTAGAATGAAAATTAATGAATTATTGTCATGTCAATTTCATGTCAGTGAAATAGGAAGAGGCTAGTATAAAAATGCAAAGAAAAAGAAAAAAGAAGAAAGGAAGGATAATGAAGTAAAAAACAAAAGTTAATGAAATAGCAAATAAGCATGTCATAGAGTCAACAAAGCTGAAAGTTGGTTTTTAAAAATAACATACAATAGCCAAATTCTTGAAAGACTAATCAAGTAAAACAAGAGAAGACAAAAAATAATATCAGTAATATAAAAGTGGACATCGTTATTACTTATGTACATATTAAAAAGATAAGATAATATTATGAACAAGTTTATTTCAAAAAAATGGAAAATTTCAACAAAAGAAAATAATCCTCCCAAAATGTAACTTACCCAAATGGACTCATGAAGAAATAGAAAACCAGGACAGTCTATTCTAAAAATAGTCACAAATCTTCCCATCAAGAAAATTTCAGGTCTGGATGGCTTCTACAACACATTCCGTGAAGCTTACAAAGATTGACTAATTCCAATATTACACAAATACTTCCAGAGAATAGAAACAGAAGGAACACTACTCAAATTATTTTATGAAGTTGGTATAAGCTTGGTAACAGCTCTGAGAAGAAAATTAGCAGAAAATCACTGGCTGTATCTCTAAGGAACATTGATGTAAAAAACTAAGCCAATAAAAGTAATAGAAAAATATATTAAAGCAATAATTAGCAACTTGAGTTTCTTCCAGGAATGCTAGCTTGTTGGCACATTAGAAAATCAATTATTATAATTCACCATATCAAAATATTAAGTGGAAAATATTACATAATCACATCAGTAAATGCAGAAAACATATCAGATAAAATGTAACATCTACTTTTAGAAAATTTCCTGATATAATAATGATATTTGTCAGACACTCAAAGTAATATATTTTAATGAGGAAAAATTGAAATATTGCCTTTGTGATTTAAGCATATGTGTACATCTTATCTAACCTTTTGTATATTTCATAATAAATGTTGAAAAAAATCCCAGCCCTCATGGAAAATATTTGCAAGAAATAAAACAGATAAATGAATATTGACTAGAATTTATAAACAGCTCTGGCAAGTAAATAAGAAAAAGATAATCAATAGAAAAATAAGCAAACAATATGAACATATGACACAAAATAGGTAAAAATGAATGGTTAATAAAAACTCCTACATATTAGCTTCACCATAATCAAAGAAATTCCAGTTAACATAAGGACAACCTAGCATTCTATTTCCATCAAATAGGAAAAAATATCTAAAACTTTTATTTTCTAAATTAAATAGAAAAAAAAATGATCTATAGGAAACATGACAAAAGGTTAATAGCTTCTGAATCTTGGAGATGTCTGTGGATACTTTTTTTGTCTTTTGCCTTATTATCTGAGTGGGAAATGATTCCTAGTCAAAATTTTAAAACTGTTTTAATATAACTACAAAAAAATTTGTATTTGAGATCAGAGACTTAACCTTGAATCTATGTTGAATCTATGTTCACTAGCTGTGTGGCTTTTGAAAATTTTATCCCCTTGCTAAAGCTCCATTTTTTTCATTTATTAAACAGGAAATATATTAATCATTGTATATGATTATTTGTAAGGATTAAAAAGATGAAAATAGGAACAGTGGAAGGCTTAAAGAATGTCAAAAAAAGTGGACTTCTACAAATGTTTTCCTTTCTTTTCCAAGAGAAATTGAATTATTGAAAGCAGATTATTTTGCACATTATCTTAATTTTCATCATCCCATTTCTTCATCTATAAGATGAAATGATAACACTTCATGCACCTGCTCCAGGCAGCCATGTGAAGCTAATATGAGAGCTCCCACTGGCTACCCACTTTACTTAGAGTGGAAGCAGGTCTTCACAGTGGTTGACAAGGTACTTCCTGAGCCATCCACTCCTTCACACCCCTCTGTTACCTTTCCAAACTCTCTTCATCTCTTCTCACTTGACCCCAGCCACACTAACCTTCTGGCTACCCTTGAATTTCCAGGCAAGTGCCTACTTAAAAACTTTGCATTGCTGTTTCCTCTGTCTAAAACACTCTTCTCAAAATATCCACAAGGCCAACCATCTCACCTCTTTCAGTCTTTTGCTCAAATGCCTGCTTTTACTTTCCCCATGATGTATCGCATGTACCTAGAATAGTTCCTGGCACATGGTAGGCACTCAATAAATACTTGCTGAAAAAATGAATGTGTATGAAAAGCTCACCCTTTGGGAAAATATATGAGTTTTGGAGTTTTAAGTGAATTTTTGTTGCCCAAAAAGCAACTGGGCAATAACTTCATGATTTATGGAATTGCAGATATTTTTGAAATAAAAATGCAAAAATATTCACAGAAATAGTTCCTAAAAATAAACTATATTGACATTTATAGTCCTTTAATTTAACTCCAAAAAATTAAATAAAACTTGTGAACCAAGACAAACTTTTCCTTAAGGGACTGTGACTACATCAGTGAGTAGTACTGTTTCAGAACTCCAGGCTATCAAGAATAGAGGAAGGTGGTTCAGGATGTCTATAATTGATGATGTAAATGTGTCCAGTGCTAAATTCTAAAAAAAAAAAAAAAAAAAAAATCCTGCCCTTGGTGTCCCAGAATAAATGGTATCTGATAAGTTCAAGATTAGTAGTCATGAGTAATTGATACCATTATATGGTATTTCCAGAATATTCTCTAGATAATTGCTGTAATAAATACATTAGATTTGTGTCCTATAACCACCCAGTGGAAAAAATAGACTCACAAAAATAGACTCACAAAATGTGCCAGACTGTTGCTTCTTTTTCATTTGTTTGCTTGACTATAAGTGTATATATTTTTTCATGTCAAATAACATTCTGAAATATAAGTATAAAAAATAAATTTAAATAAGACAATCGACTCTAATTTTAAACAAGGGTTTGAATCTCATCCCAAGATTGTAAAAGTGGGAACAAAGCTGGCAGTGATTACTTAGTCACACCACTTGCAGTGTGGCAGTGAGTGGCCAAGTCCTCCCAGCACATGTGTGGCCACTCAGGCACTGCTCTGCTGTACTCTGCCTTAAGATTCTGCAAAAAGTCCAAGCATCTTGATCTTATTCCTTTATTCTGTTTCTAACAGCTGTAAGAATTAGAGATGCCCTGATGGTTGAATCAGAACATTTCCCAGTTAACAAGGCAAACAATGGTGTAGCAATTCAACTAGAAACGTTTTTGGTCTGAAGTATGTTCTTTTCTAGTTCAAGCATCTGAGAAAGGTGCTGATACTACAGAATTGAGGGAAACCATAAGCCAGTAGGACCTTTAGAAAGAACTGACATATCAACTAACATCTCTCTAAGGGCTCTAATAGAGGTAGGGTTTTTCACTATACAGTTCTCTGTAAAAAAAATTAACCGTGGTTTTAATGAACTTCGGAATGGAGTATGTCACTAAGTGATGTAGGGGGAAAAAAAGGAAATAAAATATGTTTTCTTTACCAGTAGTATATTTAGAATCTGGTTTGAAAGAAAGAACAGGAGCATTTGTATGTTTTAAAATACAACATCTGAGGAATGGTTTCTAAATGAATCTAGAAGTATTCAACAGAGAGACACCTAAATGGACTAGATGATTTTATGGAGAAACTAAATTAGAAAGGAGGTAGAGACAAGAAAGATATTCCATGCTAAGGTGTGGATAAAGGGGCAGAGATAGGATAGGCAGGCTGGGATCTGACTGATATAAGGGGCTGGTGCCATGGGGATAAGAATCATGTACTAGCCTTTAATGAATTGTAGCATCCTGCCCGGAGTTGTTTTATTTATATTGTATATACACATATATACTAATTTTAGTGATTCTTTCTAACTATATACTGACCTTATCTTCCCTATTTCTAGCCAAAGATCTGATTAGCAACATCCAGGCCCAGATTCCCATCAAGCCCTTTAAACCATAATCACAGCCTCAGAATAAAAAATATCAATGCTTGCTATTAATCATGGGGCCCAGCATAGCACTCTTATTTTCCCCTCATAAAACAGAAAACAAATGTTCACTAAACAATGAATTTGATCTAACCAGCTTAAAAAGGAATGGAGCGAAAGGCATCCCAGTGTGGTTTCTGGAGCCAGACTCCCTAGGTTCAGAACACTGGCTCTCTCACTTCCTGGAGGCCTTCCACTCCAGGAAAAGTCTATGCACCTCCATGTCTTCATCTATAAATGGAGATAATAATGATACCTCAAAGCATGATTTTGAGGATTAATTTAGTTACTACTTCTAAAGCATTTTGAATAAGGCCCTATATAAGTGCATATACTACCACTATTAATAACATTAGCTTTATTACTGACTGAGCTGAGAAAATAGTCATGTGGCTTATGCAGAAAAACACAAATATCATACCATAGGAACATTTTTAGTATTTAAGATTTATTATGTTAGTTTTGTTTGCCAGAGTAATTACTTTAAAATTAATCTTCAGCATACGGCAACAAATAGCTAGAATTTAGGGAGACCTTCAGGTCACTAAAAAGCCAAAAAATACTCCCAAACTGTAGGTAGTCCATTAGGAGGACTGGGACGCTGGTCCTTGTCATATACATCGGGTCAATACAGAGGATAGAATGTTCTCAGAGGTTGTATGAATTCCTAAGACCATTAGGTACTTTGCAATTTGAAAATATTCTTTTCACTGTACTTACAACTTTGGGAATAAAAAAAAATAGAAGAGAGGGAGCAGGAAGATGATGTCAGAGTAGGAGGACCCTAGGCTCACCTCATCCCATGAACACAACTAGGTAACTATCAAATCATCCTAAATACCTCAGAAATTGGCCCAAAGACTGGTAGAACAAAATCCTTAACTAAAGGAAGAGAAGAAGTCACATTGAAGAATGTAGGGAATGTGGAGAAATAGTTAAGGGCAGAAAAAGATCACAGTTGCTGTGGAGGAAAGGAAATCTGTGGTTGCAGAGAAGGGTGAGAGAAACAGGACTACAGAGGGGAACACATAAGGAGAATATTTCCGCAAAGCCACTGGCTTGGAAAGTGAAAGGGGCTGAATTGTGTTTGTCCTTGCAACCAGTGGGCCCTAATGCCTGGAGTTTTAAGGTCAGCAGGCTTAGGCTCAGGGAGAGCCCAGAGACATTGGGGCTGCTCCTAGAGAGAAGGCAGGCAAACAACCTGAGGCAGACAGTGTGGAAACAGTGATCTGAAGAACAGCTGGGGCACACAGACGGAGATTATTCACTCCTCTCAGAGCACATTCCTGAGAGGCAGTATTCACAGAGATACCTTTCCAGGAACAATAGAGCTGGCAGGTGCCATTTCCTGCTTCTGTCCTCAGCACAAACGCAGAACCACCTGCAGGAAACAGTACAGCACTAACACTGGCTGCCTAACTTGCTTACACCAAGGTCGGCTCCCCTACCCCCCTCCACCTACACACAACGTGCTTTGGTGGGACTTCCCCTCTCTGTCAAGCTTGCCTTGGCCCCAGTGCAGTGGACCCCCTCCTCCAGAAGACCAGCACACCCCCTACTCCCTCATACATATGACACATCTCCCAATGAGAGAGTTCTGCAGGGCTTCAGATCTTATGGAAGTGATATTAGGTCTTATTTCATAAGCAGACCAGAGCATATCTCAGCTGCAGATTTTTCCCATTGAGAACTTAGAATATGTCATGCCACTCTCATTGGGCTTGTGAAGTTTCTGTAGAAAAATCTCCAGCTAGCCTAATGGGTTTTCCCTTGTAGGTTAATGACTTTTTTTTTTTTTTTTTTTAGTCTTGCACCTTTTGATATTTTTCTTATCACTGTATTTTGCAAATTTAATATACTATGTCTTGGTGTGGGCCTGAGATTATTGATTTTTATGGGAGTTCTCTGTTCTGTGCCTTCTGGATCTAGATATCTCTTTCCTTCCCCAGATTAGGCAAGTTTTCAGCTATTATCTCTCCTTTTTTTTAAAGATTTTATTTATTCATTCATGAGAGACAGAGAGAGAGAGAGAGAGAGAGAAGCAGAGACACAGGCAGAGGGAGAAGCAGGCTCCATGCAGAAGCCTTATGTGGGACTTGATCCCGGGACTCTAGGATCATACCCTGGTCCAAAGGCAGGCACTAAACAGCTGAGCTACCCAGGGATCCCTCAGCTATTATTTCTTGAAGTAAATTTTCTGCCCTCTTTTTTTCTCTTCTTCTAGGACACCTATAACACTGAGTATTATTATATTTGATGAAGTCACTGAATTCTCTAAGTCTATTCTTCTGTTGCATAACTCTTCTTTATTTCTTTTGTTCAGCTTCATTGCTTTCTCTTACTTTGTCTTCTAGATCATTAATTCATTCCTCTCCTTCCAGCCTCCTGTTCATTGGATCAAGGGTGTTTCTAATCTTGCTTTAAAAAATGAGAGAAAGAAAGATAGGAAACACAAAAACAGTAAAAATGAATATTTCTGTAAACATCAGTCAAGGAATTCATAGGATATAATAACATATACCTAAAATGTGGAGACAAGAATGGATTCAAACTTAAAAGATCATCAACTTAATATAGATTGCTATTGACAGGAGAGATTAAGTGAGAATTTAAGAGTAACCATATATCAAAACCACTAATCAACCTGCATATAATAAAAAGAAAGAAACCCAAATATATGAGTAAATAAATCAGTAAAACAAGAAAGACAAAAAAGAATCAGAGAATATCTCCAGAAGCAACCACAAATTAAGCAAAAAAAAAAAAAAAATGGAAATAAATTCATATCTATCAGTAATAACTTTGAATGTAAATAGACTAAACACCCCAATCATAAGATGTATGGTGACACAATGGATAAAATGACAAGACTAATCTATATGCTGCCTACTAGAGACTCATTTTAGACTTAAAACCACCTGCAGATTGAAAGTAAGAGAAGAAACATTTATCATGCAATGAATATACAAACAGCTCTCAGACACATGAAAAGATGCTCAACATCACTCAACATCAGGGAAATGCAAATCAAAACTGCAGTGAGACAATGAGATATCACCTTACACTGGTCTAAATGGCTAAAATCAATAGTACAAGAAATAAGAGGTGTTAGCAAGGATGTGGAGAAAGGAGAGCCCTTTTGCACTATTGGAGGGAATCCAAAGTGCTGCAGCCACTCTCAAAAACAGTATTGAAATTCCTCAAAAAGTTAAAAATAAAAGTACTTAAGAACCAGCAACTGCACTATTAGGTATTTACCCAAAGAATACAAAAAACGCTAATTCAAAAAGATACATTCACTCTGATGTTTATGGCAGCATTATCTACAACAGCCAAATTATGGAAGCAGCTCAAATGTCCATCAACTGATGAATGGATGAAGAAGATGTGGTATGTATATACATTATGGAATGTTAATCAGCCATTAAAAGAGTGAAATGTTGCCATTTGCAAGGACATGAATGGAGTTAGAGAGAATTAGGCTAAGCAAAATAAGTCAGAGAAAGACAGATACTATATGGAATACATGGAATTTAAAAAACAAAACAAATGAGCAAAGGGGGAAAAAGAGAGAGAGAGAGAGAGAGAGAGAGGAAAACCAAGAAACAGACTCTTACTGTAGAGAACAAAATGATGGTTACCAAAAGGGAAGTGGGTAGGAGGATGCATTAAATAGGTGATGGGGATTAAGGAGTGCACCTGTCATGCTGAGCACTGGGTGATGTATGGAATACTGAATGACTATATTGTACACCTGAAACTAATATAACACTGTATGTTAACTAATTGGAATTAAAACAAAAAGTTAAAAAAAAAATAGAGGGGACTTTTTCTGACTTTCCAAACTAAATGTCCACTGAAAGTGGAAAAGACATATTTCCAAAGCATTTTTTCATTCAGATGTACACATCATAAGTGCTTATAGCTACAGAGTTAAGTGTCATGCACAGGTTGTGAAGAGACTTGCTATTTTCCACCAAATACCTGTGATTTTCTTCCCCATGTGCTGTTGTCACTGAGAAGCAGCTCTCTAGTAAGGAACTACATTTTCCAACACCTTTTATCTTGGTGGACTCCTGAGACTCAGTTTCAGTGAGTAATAAGTGAGCCAAAGTGATTTTTTTTTCAACATTTCTGTCATGAGATTTTCCACTCTCTCTTCTCTTGCCTGCAGGCTGGATTTGAGGCTAAGAATAGTCACAGATGCCAAGTATTTCCTAAGCCTGGTCTCTACATGCTGCAGGGAGGAGAGCCCGTGCTGCCACTTAGACCTGATATGAGTGGGAAATAAATTTCTATTATGTTAAGCCACAAAGAATCTGGGCTTTCTTTGTTTCAGTAGCTAGCATTACATTGGTAATAAAGGGGTATAAATTAGAGACTAGCCCTTGCCCAGTAGCACTGATGGCCAAGCCACAAGGCAAAACTCGACATTTGACCACAGTCTTCAACAATAAACATGTAGATGTCTCATTAGACAGCACGATGAGAGAGTATCAGACTACTAGGAAAAATTACAAAGAAATTCAACTTCCAAAGTGACCCAAACTCTTCCAAAGTGACCCAAAGCTACAAATCTTGCAAGAAGCTACTGCATGTTCACAAATTAAAGCTTTTTCCAGACCAATGAGGTTCAGATAACCCTTGAAGAAACATCCAAATGTCTGGGTGCTTATTTAAAAACAAAATAAATCTCTAATCCTTTTGAGGCCTTTATATTAATGACTATTACTATAGTGGTTATGGGATGAAATCATCTATAACTAGAAGAGTTATAAAGCAGTAGCTATAAAATTTCTTAGTAGAAAAGGAAGCCATCGGGTCTTCCTTAGACCACTCTCTCTTTGTAATTATTTCTAAATCATTACCTTATGTCAACCATCACTACAACAGGAACCCAATTCTTCATGACTTTTAAAAGAGATACAGAAGAGGAACTGTCAAAAACAATTATTGTGCTTGAGAAAGAGTGAATATCTGTTTTTAGTAAGAGAAAATGTTTATGTAAAGGGAAAAGACTATAAGAATTTAATAGATTTAGTACTATAATAAAGAATGATTATACAAGACTGATGTCTGCAAAATCTAGTAAAAGCATGCAGTCCACTCTCCTCAGTAGACCCTGTCTCCATTTAAATGCTTAGTAAAAAGTCAAGCCGCTTGAAAGGAAGGATTTTACTGTCCTCCTGCGAAATCAGCTTTATGAGCCATTTGCTCAGCTTGTCCTGTGTCTTGTCAGGTGTGTCTCATGTTTACCATACTTGTCAGCATCTGTTCTCACCTTTCACTCAGTTGTACCTTTTAATGCATTGACAGCTTCCTTCATCAAATTTAATGGCCTCTTTCAGACAAAGGAATAATTGACTAATCAGATCTTCTGATTTGCAGTAACCCTAAAGGAACCAGTTTCTGAGCAGTCCCCCAGACAGTTAAAAGCATGGCCCAGGCCCATAAATGATGGTAGTGCAGAAGTCATCAGGTACCTGTCATGCTCATGGAGCAGAGGACTTCACACAAGGAGGGCCTCTTGTTCTGCTTCAAACCCTCCCCCTAACCTTCCCCTTATTATTTTTTAACTAATGCAAATTGCTTACTTCTTTGCAAGCTAAAAACTAGTATTTTTCTTGAAGACTATCCTAAGATTTAACTATTATAATGTAAAAAGGCAGCACTCTTACAAATATTTTGCCAGTATATGCATCAAGAAACATTTCAAGCTTAAGCTCTGTGATATTTCATTTCTAAAGCACAAGAAAAGCTCCAATTTCCTGACAGCAACACATAGAATCAGACCTCTACCATTGTATTGAGTGGCCATTTGTTGTTTTATGCTCCTTAATTCTGCTCACAATCTCTCAAATGTGTCCCAGAGGAATCACACCACTTCCCCCATTCTCCATCCAGAGAATTCACATTAAATGGGTCCCATTGAGTTTCAAAGATGGACTAAGCAAAGCACTACAGCTCTCTAATGATCAAAAGTAGTTAGGGCAGTACTGCTCAATCTTTGTCCATGGTATGGGCCACAAAAACAAACAAACAAACAAACAAACAAACAAACAAACAATATTATTAGAATGCCACACTGAGATTAAAGAATGGAGCTGCTCCAAGCCAGAGATGATTAGCCTGGTCTCTGCCTGACTGCACTTCAGAGCAGAAGAGATTTGACACCTCAGCACACCTACAACTTATTTAAGGCATACTAGTATTATTATAGTACCCAGTGGGCTTGGGCACACCAGTTGAGGAGCTAGGCTAAGAGAGGCATTCAAAAAACATATCAGACCAATTTGAGGATAAAATTAAATTCTAGTTTTGGCAGGGTGCCTGGGTGGCTCAATTAAGCATCTGACTAGATTTTGGCTCAGGTTATTTCAGGGCTGTGAGATTGAGCATCCCATTGGGCTCCACACTGGGCACAGTGTCTGCTTAAGATTCTTTCTCGCCCTCTGCATCTCCCCACCACTCTCTCCATCTCTAAATAAATAAATAAATAAATAAATAAATAAATAAATAAACAACAAACAAATAAATATATATATAAATAAATAAATTCTGGTTTTCGCTATAGGGAAAACAGAATCTATTTTTCTTTCTTTTTTTTTTTTTTTAAGATTCTATTTATTTATTCATGAGAGACACACACAGAGAGGCAGAGACACAGCAGAGGGGGAAACAGGCCCCATGCAGGGAGCCCGACATAGGATTCGATCCCCAGACTCCGGGGTCACGCCGCGGACTGAAGGCGGCGCTAAACCACTGAGCCATCGGGGCTACCCAGAATCTATTTTTCTATAGACAGGCTGTGATAATGATTTGATCCTGGCAAAGGCAGGACTATTCTGATAGGCCTGAGGATGAGGACCCATGGGCATGTATTTGTACACACAACGAAAGACCTCCCCTGAACATTTCATTTATAAGAGCCAATGAAAGCCATTTTGCATTTATGCCACTTTCTGTGATGTACATTTGAAGCTGTAATTTCTATTACATTCAGATAGACCTCTGTATGCACCATATTACAGTGCAACAGTTTTTCATCTGTTGTCTCCCCAGCTGGACTGTAAAGTTGCTGAGGATAGGAGCTATGTATTAGTTAGTTTCATATGCCGAGTAGAGTGCATGGCCCAAATGTTCAGGTATTCCATCAGGATATATGATTGATAAAAGGAAACGCAGGGATGCACATTTTTAATTAAAACTTTGAATGAAATGGAATGAGGATTTGTCCTGTAGTAATCTTTAGTTCTTGGAATGGCTTTATAAACAAGGCCTTAAGAGTTTGGGTAACTTGGAATATAATATATGGACAAAATGAGTTAAATGACTACTTAAAAACTATATTTGCAAAATTGATTATTCAGTCTTTCAAAGCTGTAAATATCCCCATCTAAGTCAAGTGGTCTCAAAGTTCTAGTAAACAAACAACTAACAGCAACAGAAATGCTCAAATTCTTATCTTTCAGTTCTGTTCTTTGGTAGTTATTTATTCTGTCCCCTTTCCCTAAATTATATAATCTAAATGCTTCCTCTCACCCCCTAAAAGAGAAATCAATTCTGATTCCCAAATCATGAAAGTCATGGGCAGATGGGCATGTTGCCCAAAACAAACCAGGGCACAAATCAAGGCAGTGGCTTTGATTTTTAGACCTTCCCCTCAGCAAATCTCTATGATTTATCTATCACAAAATTATCATTGGGTTTACTTTGGTGATTTTGAAGTTTATTCAAGGGGAAATTAGGATAAATTAGAACTGCCTTTCTTTCACAAACAATACACTGAAGTTCCCACTGAGATTTTAGGAACCAGGGTTGGATAGGAAGATTCACGTTGTTTTGAACCAAGCAGGATGTTATTTACAGTGCTCTGAATATGTTAATTGGACAGCAGGGTAACAGGGAAAAGGAGAAAAATACAAGATAATTTTTCTTTTCTTTCTTTTTTTGAAATAGGAAGCACTTCATGAATATGCCTGTTGTCCTTACACAGAGCCATGCTAGAGTATGTGTTGTTTTAATTTTAATAAGTCCCACTAAAACAAGCATAAGATAATATTTCAACATTTCTTTCTGCATGGAGAATCATAAGCTGAGTTCCATAACTTTTTTTCCTAGAACTGCATGATACTTACCCTGAATTGTCTTAGACTGGTCCCCACTAGAAAACAGTTCAAAGCCCTTAGGTTATTTTGTTTCGTTTTAATTTTTATTTTAGAGAGAGAGAGATCAGGGGGATGGGCAAAGGGAGAGGGAAAGAACCTCAAGCAGATTCCCTGCTGAGCAGGGAGCCCAAAGCAGGGCTCCACATCATGACCCTGAGTCATGACCTGAGCCGAAATCAAGAATTGGACACTCAATTGAGACACCCAGGCACCGCTAAAGCTCTTATGTTTTAATGTTTCAGTAAAAGGTGTGTCAAATCCTAGACTCTGTCATCTTCTAGTCATCCACTTGAAAAGAGAATCCCATGCTGAGTTAGTTAATGAGTTAGTCTCTGCTTTAATTACAAAGAAACCACAAGCAAGGCTTTCCTTCCTCTTATTCCCACTCTACAAGAATACTACACATCATTAAATGAGTATTAGGTAGTGAAAAACTCCAACTTCTAGTCTCTTCCTTATCAAACTAAAAAACACCTTTCTTTTTTCCTTCTTTTAAACTTTTTTAACCTCAGTTTACATATCAGTAAAACAGTGATGTGCCTCCAAGTCTATTTCTCAACAATTCAATGATTCTATAGCACTGGTACAAGGGAGTTAAGAGCATATGAGACTATGCTGTACATTGTTAGTTATTTCTGGAACATTGATAAACTTCCTAACTGAGGTTTATTTTAAAGCTATACCAGTACATCTCCTAGGTCTACTACCATGAGAGATATGTTCCTGTTAGGGGCGTGAAGTGGTGATGGAATCAAGGAAAAAACACTCAATTTTACAAACTTATAAGTGCAAAAAGCCTAATTACTAATTTATATAGAATTTATTTGCCAAGTCCTAGTAAAGCATCTCCCAAGTTATCACTAAATTACATTTGTATACTATGAAATTAAAGGAATTAATCAAAGTCTAGGACTAACAATCAAATATTTTCCAGATTATAAGAGGAATTTCTACCCATTGTAAACTTGATAGAACAGAGTGAACAGTAATAATATGGCCCCCTGAGATAGAAATGGCAACACTACCAAAAATAAGAGATTAAAAAGAAATTAAGAGAGATTAAATGAGAGAGAATGAGGTGTAAAGAGATAACAAAGAAAAAAAATGCAATATTCAAAAATGAGAAAGGACAATCCCTTCAATAAATGCTTGTAGGAAAACGGAATAGCCACATGCAGAAGAATGAAACTGGACCTCTATCTTACAGCATACACAAAAATCAACTCAAAATGGATTAAAGACCTGAACATAAGACCTGAAACCATAAAACTTCTAAAAGAAAACATAAGGGATAAGTTCTGTGACGTTAGTTTTGGCAGTGATTTTTTTTTAGATATGATACCAAAAGCAAAGAAGACAAAGCAAAAATGAATCAGTGTCACTACACCAAACTTAAAAGCTTCTGTACAACAAAGGAAATCATCAACAAAGTGTATATGCAGCCTGTGGAATGAAAGAAAACATGTACAAATCATATATTTGATAAAGAGTTAATATCCAAAATATGTAAGCAACTCATACAACTCAATGGCAAAAGAAGCAATTTAATTAAAGAAAAATAAGCAGAGGACATGAAGAGATATTTTTCTATAGAAAATATACGAATGGCCAATAGTTACATTAAGACGTGCTCAACATCACTAATCATTGGGAACATGCAAATCAAAACCACAATGAGCTATCACTTCACATGTATTTGGATGGCTATCAAAAAAATGACAGAGATAACAAGTTGTCAAGTACGTGGAAAAATGGAACTCTTATGCACTGTTGGTGGGAAGGTAAGTGATATATCCACTATGGAACAATACAATGGTTCCTCAAAAAATTAAAAATAGAACTATCATATGATCCAACATTCCCATTTCTAAGTAATGAATGTTTCATTCCTTTCATTTCCAAAGGAAATGAAAACAGGCTATCAAAAAGATTTCTGCACTCCCATGTTTATTGCAGCATTATTCACTACAGCCAAGCTGTAGAAACAAACTAAAGTGTTCATTAATGGATGAATAGATGTTATATACACAATGTATGTGTATATGTATGCACAATGGGATGTTATTCAGCCTTTAAAAAGAAGGAAATCCTGCTATTTGTGTCAACATGGATGAAACTTGAAGCTATAATGCTAAGTGAAACAAATCAGTTAGAGAAAGACAACTACTGTATAATATCACTTATATGAAGAATCTAAAAAAACCAAACTCAAAGAAACAGAGACTAGAATGATGTTTATCAGGGACTATGGGGGGTGCGGTGGGGAGAGGAGAGAAATTGGTCAGAGAATAAAAACTTCCAGCTTTAAGATGATTAAGTTCTGGAAATCTAATGTATAGCATACTGATTATCACTAATAATACTGTATTATATACTTGAAAGTTGCTGAGAATAAATCTTAAATGTTCTCAGCTTAAAACAAAACAGTAATTATGTGAAGTGATGCAGGTGTTAGCTAATGTTATGATAGTAATCATTTTGAAATGTATATGTATCAGATCAACACATTGTATACCTTAAACTTATACAATGTTGTATGCCACCTGTATCTCTCTAATGGTGGAAAAAAACAAAAACAAAAACATGCAATATTCAAATAAAATGTATGTTGGAGACAAACTTGTTTTTTTAATAAGTGAATTAATGACATAGATAAAATTGAAATATCCTTCTAAAATACAGAGAAAAAATTTAATTTTAAAGATTGAAAGAAAAATTCTCAAGCATCTGGGGGAAATGAAATTACAAGCTATCAATAAAGAAACAAAAATTGGAGGAGAGTCATACAATTTATCTGAGGAATAATCCAATTTAAACTGGAAAATCTCCCCAAACCTCAAAATGTGGTAGAATTGGATGACCAGAATGGGAATTAAGGGTATGGTGTTAAAATAAGGTGAAAGGTGGATGAAAGGTGTTTAAGGAGTAGTTCAATCCCTAAAGCCTGAGATGTTTTCTCTTACTACATCACTATGCCATGGCTACTCCATCACAGGTGGCTGCTCTGTCTGTATCCCTGAAGAAATCCCAAGTTTTATCATCTGGAGAAGTTAAAAAAGAAATTATCTGGAAAGGAAGACTCTAGACATAGTTAATACTTGATTATCTAATGAAAATATGGAATTACATGACAAGCAATCATCATTAGCTCTCCTAGATCACCCCACACTGAAGTTTGAAGCTGGCAATCTCATCCATCTGTCTAATACTTCCAATCACTTTTTACGCCTCCTTTCTTGATCACGATCGGAGATTCTAGAAGTGCCATCTGATAAATTTTCTCCTAGATGAGATAAAGACCAAACCAATCAAAGGAATAAAAGAAATTTGGAATGAATGGAAACTAGGCAGACATATTTTCAAAAGATAACATGTTAAAAAGAAATCATCAGCAGAGAGATCAGACAATAAATTATATCCATGAAGCAAGATGTATGATGTCCTCTAAGAAAAAAATATTTAGAGAACTAAAACAAACTCTTAAAATGTAAGGCACTATAGGAAAAAAATATTTTGAAGTAAAATACATAAACAAAATAAAGTAAATTTTAAAATTAAAAAATAAATAGTATGAAGTTAAGGAAATTAGCTCAGCATATAGAGCAAAAGAACACAAAGATAAAAAATAGTAGAAGAAGATAAGAAAATTGAAAGACCATTCTAAGAGATTCAACACCTGAGTAATGGGGGGGGGGGGCAAAGAGAGTAAAGGAATGTAGAAAAATGGAGTGATGGGAGGGAGAAAATCATTAATAAAATATTTTGAGATAATGTCACAAGGATTCAGAGACTTGAGTTTCTAAATGGAATGGTCCACTTAAGTGCCCAACACAGTGTCAGAAAGCAGACCCACAGTAAAGTACATTACTGTAACATTGTACAAAAATGCAAAGAGAAAAAAATAGCTTCTAGAGTAAAAAGTCAAACAACAAAAACAATGAAACAAAACAAAAAACAGGTTACATGCTAAGAATTAGGAATGATAATGGCTTCCAGGAATCATCACCAGGAACTAACAACACACAGCAATGCTTTCAAAATACTGAAGAAAAATTATTTCCAATCCAGATTCCTACACAGGAGGATTGGAATAAAGACATTTTGCGACATGAATTATCTTTGAAAGGTTATCTCTCACCTCCTGCTCCCAGGAAGCATTGGCAAAATGCTCTACCAAAATGAAGTTGACTGTGAAAGAACACATGAGCAATAGTAAACATGGTCCAACACAAGAAGAGAGGTGAGGAAAGGGAAGGTCCTGGATGAATATAAAGGGAGCAACCAATCCAGATTGCATGGCAAAGCTACCCTCTTGTCGCATATGGCAACATTCGAAGCAAGTGAAAGTCAATATTCCTCTCTGTTATTGATGCAATTCATATTGGTGGTGGCCTATATCTGATATTAAATGACGAAGAATAAAGAATGGTCTTAATGTGAAAGGTTGCAATGATGCCTGCTATCTCTCCTGCAACCAAAACTTGTCAGAATCTTTTGATTCCCAAAGACAACAACAACACAGAAGAAAACACAAATCTTCCCATGGAATGAAATTTTAGTATATAACACATTTCATCAAATTTAAGAAACTGTCAATTGCAATCTGCAATTTATATTAAGAAGAAGGACAAGCAACCAAGACTGAGGATTTAATAGATAACACACATGTATAGCTGAGTCACCAAACTGCTACATCCTCTCTAATGAAAAGTAAACCCACCATGTGGAGAGACGGCAGGGAAACTAGCATGTCTCAAACTTGACACCACTTGGAGAGAGAAAAATAATCTCCCCCTTGGAATTCAAACCATAAGCCAATACTCACACAGGTTTGTGGCGTGAATTCACATTATTGATGTGGTTCAAAAAAACAGAAGAGTTTTAACCTAGCTCATTTAATTTGGAGTAGTTTCAGGTTGGTAGGACCTCAGATGACTGGCAGAAGCAAATGCAAATCCTCTCTAGAGGACTCAGTTTTGAAAATCCTTGATTCTAAGATGCATCCCAATTTCACATTTAAACGATGAAAGAACATGTGCCTTAGAACTCATGACACAATGTTTATAAATGCATAGAACGTTTCAGAAAGCAGGCACGACAGGGTGAAAATGGTTCCATCTGGTGAGAAGAATGAGTTAGTTTACTTAGGAGAAGGGGAATGTGGATAGTTATTCTTATCTTTTTCCCTTTTATTGGTTTCTGGGCTGCTTTAACAAATTACCACGAAATTCAGGCTTTAAAGCAACACAGGTTTATAACCTTTCACTTCTGTAGGTCAGAAGTCCGACAAAGGTCTCACCAAGCAAAGGGCAAGGTGACAGGAAGACTGCATGCTTTCTGCAGGCTCCAGGAGAGAATCCATTGCCTTGCCTTTCCCAGCTTCCAAAGGCTATGTGTATTCCTTGGCTTATGGTCCCCTTTCTCCATCCAGCAGTACCACATCCCTCTAATCTGCCATCTGTCCTCATGTCTCTCTCTAACTGTAGCCAGGACATGCTCTCTAATTTCAGGATTTATGTGATTAGATTAGGCCCTTTCAAATAATCTGGGATACTCTCCCTATCTCAAGGTCTTTAACCTTAGTCACATCTGGGAAGTCCTTTTTCCCATGTAAGGCAATGTACTCACAGGTGCTAGAGATAAGAATATGGGCTTTTTTTTTTTTGGAAGAGGGGGGCACATTCCGCCTCTGCTTTTCCTTTGAATTCAGTAATGTGTGATGTATTACCTAGTAAAGAATTGAAAAAAGTAAGATATATTCCCTACAAAAAGAAATTTTAAAGGACCTCTGATCTTGCAATTCCAGTTCTAGGATTCTACAGGTACGTGAACAATGTGAAAAAGAGCTGTATGTACAAGGTTATTCACTGCAAATTTATAATATCCAAAGATTGAAAAGAACCTAATAAACACCCACAGAATAGAGAAATAAGTTGTACCCGCATACAAAATGGAATTCCAGGGATGCCTGGGTGACTTAGAGGTTGAGCCTTTGGCCCAGGGCTAATCCTGGAGTCCCGGGATGAGTCCAATATCGAGCTCCCTGCATGGAGCCTGCTTCTCCCTCTGCCTGTGTCTCTGCCTCTCTCTCTCTCTCTCTGTGTCGCTCATGAATAAATAAATAAAATATTTTTAAAAACTGGAATTCCGTGCAGCCATTTAAAAGAGTGAAGAAACTTATTATTTAGTACTGATATGGAACAATCTACAAAATTAATTTTCTTTTTTAAAGAGAGAGAGCACAAGTGGGAGTAGGAGGTAGAAAGAAAGGGAGAGAAAGAATCTTAAGCATGGAGCCCCAGCATGGAGTTCCAATGCTAGGCTGGATCCCATGACCCTGAGATGGTGACCTGAGCCAAAATCAAAGTTGGGCCTTTAACTGACTGACCCATCCAGGCACCCCCAAAATTAATTGTTAAGTAAAAAAGGGCAAGGAGCAGAAATAGTATATATGCCTGCATGTGTACATGTGTGCAAATAATGTGTGTCTTTGTACGCTTGCTTACATGGTCATAAATTATCTCTGAAAAGACACACAGGAAAATGATAACAATGGTTACTTCTGACAGAGGAAAACTAGACCCCCAAAGATAGTAATAGAAGAAAGGTTCTTCATTATATCATTGTGTACATTTTAGATTTTGAGCCATTTTAATGTATTGCTCGTTAAAAATACTTTAATTTAAAATTTAAAAAAAGACAAAAACACTCATATTAGTGTTTAAACCAAAGTCCAACTATAAATTATTTAAAACAGCCATATTTTAATAATAAACACAAATAGTTACCAAAATATCATACCTGTATATTTATGAGGTTAAGAAATAAAAATAAGGGGTGCCTGGGTAGCTCAGTCAATTAAGCATCTGACTCTTGATTTCGACTTAGTTCATGATCTCAGGGTCCTGAGATCGAACCTGCATCAGGCTCTACACTCAGGGTGGAATCTGCCTGTCTCTCCCTCTGCTCCTTCTGCTCTCTCTCTCTCTCTCTCATAAATAAATAAAAATAAGAGTACTGAGAGACAGTATTTAATCAAAGTAGAATGTAAGGTTAAATTCAAAAATTGAGAATTAAAGAGTTTTTCATACTATTAAGGGTATGACCCTCAAGGAAATTGTGAATCAGGAAACAATGTGTTGAGTAATAAAGTACTGTGTGTGTGCCTTTATGGATCATGCATGCCTTTATCCATAAAACTAAAAGGATTTAAAATAACGAAAAATTGACAAGCATACCATCATTGAGGGAGGCCTGAAACATCTAAACCATGGCAAAGCAAGTAAGTCAAATATAAATTTAGAAAACTATAATAAATTGATAAGGTTTATTTTAAATACATTTCTGAGAATATTCTTACCGCCCTAAGCTTGGAGGGGGAGAGTCCCATAGAATATAATTTCTTTCACAAACTGTACTATGGCATAACTGAGAATATTTTGTAACTCTTAACACTTAATGAAAACTACAGTGTACCTGATAGCCCTTGGAAAGCCTCATCTCTGATGAAGTCAGGATATTCGGTGGACAACTAGATCTACTGACTTCCTAGTTACCCTTTCCCTTTCCTCTAGTTTTAAAGCACATGAAGTTCAAATTCATGCCTCAGAAAGATTGAAAAAAAATCTGTTATGTAACTTAGGGTCATTCATAAATGTCAATGCCATAAATATTGAATAAAAGAATGCCAAGAATCTGGTGAATATGGAAAATGTATGCTACAAATAGTGAGTACATGTGCAGGACAGAAGAAAAATCTCAGATAAATCATCTGAAGTGGGATTTGCAGTTTTTCTTCTCTGGCCACAATGCAAAAAAGGATAAAAGTAAAGGTAAAACATAATAAAAGTGAGAAGCTTTTAGGAAACTTTAGGAGACAGGGCCCAGCTGATTCTAGACAAAGACATAGTTTAAAAATATTTCATGATTAAAAGGAAAAGAATGAACACAAGTAAATTAACATTCAATTTTAGAAATTTAAGAACAATCATAAGTAATCTTCAGAAAAGTAGGACAATAAAAATAATAAAGAAAATGCTGATAAATTATGAAGCAGAAACATATATGAAGTGTTGACTCTTTAAAGCAAATTAGTAAATGCCAAATATAATCAACACATAAAACCCAAACCAAACTGAAAATGGGAAAAAGATTCATATGTTTATATCATCAAGTTGGAATGAATAAAGAGATCACTTACATATTTTTTATTTTCACACAATGTATAGAATACTGTGTGGGTAAAGCCTGAAAAAGATCTCCTTTCTGCTTATTTAGGAAAATAATTTGTATAAACATAAAATGTAATAGACAATTTTAGTCACTATTAAAGTGATTAAATATGTCTATTGTGACATATGTAAATATGTGTTGCCATAGTCGGTCACATTTGAGTAGGGGATGGGGTTAAAAAATAGGGATACCACCCCTGGTGTGATCAGGGAAAGCATCACACTCCACAGTCAGAGCTGACCTGGGTTGTAAAGCAAAGAGGAAACGGAGACAAGTGGAAATCATGGATTCTAAAGCTTCTATTCTTCTGCTTCTGACAGCTTCAGAGCCAAGAGTTCAAGGGAAGCCATTGCTGCCTCAGTTGTTCCTTAGCTAGCTTCCATTTGAGATTTCAAGCACGAATTATCTCAAAATCCTCCTCCTGCCTCTTTTCTACTCAGAACAACCTGAAAAATGCAGATTTATAGAAAGAACAGAAAATACTTGGGATTCCTCCCCTTCACCCAATATACACATACACACCCTTCCCTGGGAAGGCTGACTGGAAAGAAATTGGGGAAGAAAGTTATTGGTGTATTTGAATATGTCTTCAGAAGTCTGAACTTAGATAGCAATCCAAACCTAAGGATTCAAAAATTTTTAGAGCGTACTTCATAGGCTACACGTGTCCAACCATATTGACTAAAGCTTACTAGGAGACCTGACATTCAAGCCAAAAATAATGTGAGGAAGGAATCTAATAAATATTGAGTGCCTTTCCAGACAAAATTCTAATTATTTTTCATACATTATCTCATTTAATTCTCAATAAAATGTTTAGGTTCACTTGAAAATTGAAAAAAAAAACACTTATTGTTAGAGTGTGTTTAAATAATTTGCTTGAGTGTACAAAGGCAGACAGAACTAGAGATTTTTACCCAGTTCTAAGTCCAAATCCTATATTTTTCCTTCTTGAATCAATTTTGTGTTTATTGTCATTTTAAAATGTGTGTTTCTCTTGCCATCTGTCTTGTCTCTTTTTTCTAAAGGAGTTTTTCTCATGCATTCATTTTTTCATTCTATAGACCTTGATTTGGGTACTTAGCTTCTTCTCATAATCCCTCCTCTAGCTTTCAGCTGTTACTAAGATTTATTTCCTATTAGAAAAGCAGAGACAAATGTCAGAGGGCTCCTGTGTTGCACACTGGCGACTTCTGGAGGGAAATGATTATTGAGTTCCTTTGTGATGGATTTCACATCTGTTTGTAGAAGTAAAACTGTAGTAATTCTTGCTTGTACATGGGCTTTCTTTCAACAAATGGTGTGTTTTGTTCTGTTTCCTCTTTTCTGAGTTTTAATGACCACATCCTTCAAAAGACCAATGTAGAATTATGCTCCAACTTCCATTTCCCTGCCTAATGCCAACCCCCCTGCCTTTTCTTCAGCTCTGCAGAAAATGTGATGTGTTATCTCCAAATCCTGGTCTGAGATATCTCCACATAGAAAATATACACAAACAAGGGATGGATGATGGATGGACAGGACAGATAGATGGATGGGTGGATCTGCACTTTTGAGTATACACTCAAACTACTTTTGACTCTTCCAAAGATGGGGTTAATCATAATAATCTAGCATTTACAAAGATCGGGTTCCAATACAAAACAAAAAATACTATAAATTATATTTTCTTTTCCTTCAAGTGTGGGAAATATATGGACTCATGAATATATTGTGATAAATGACAAGGATATAAGACATATTGAGACATGGGTTCTATTTTCAGCGTGCTATGTGCATGGAAATTTTTCACTATAGTAAGTAATCTTACTAACATAACTAAAATTAAATGCGTAGCTAAAACTAAGAGTAAGTTTGGCTTTATAAGCAGTGTCTTTTCTGTTTGGATGAAATGTTCCTTCCATTAAGGTAGAGACAAGAATCTCTTTTTCAAGGCATGCTTTGAAAACTATTTCCTCAACAGCTTGGTACAGGTGTTAACAGGAAAAAGAACATTGCTGGAAGCAATTCTCAAGTGAACAGTGAAGGTGTAACAGGACTCTTGGTAAAATATGGTCTTGATCCAGAGACAGGAAGGGATCTATGAATCATTAGAACTACAGAAGAGAAAATTGGATTTTACTCATTAAGTTGCTGAAAAGTGGTATCAGCAGACAGACTTATGATACAGCAGTCTATGATACTAAAGCATTCACTGTTATCTCAATGTAAGATACGTAAAAAAAAAATTTTCTTGAGTATTTGTGGTGCTAGTCTAAAATCAGCAAGTTATAGTATAAATTTCCATCCATTTACAGTAACAACTGAAAGCAATTGAAGTTTTAGAAAAACCATATGTAATTGTGAAATGATGCATCAGGGAATTCAACATCTAAAATGATGTTAATTATATTTAGTGTGGTTTTCCCAGGAAGCTGGGATGGGGAGGATTCTAAATATAAACATAGAATAGATGTTTATATTTTGGGGTTTACTGTAGTGAAAAACAATGGAAATCAGGATAGCATCTCTGATAATGTCACAACAACAGTGACAGTAAAATTAATAAACCTGATGGAATTGTCAGTATTTGGCCATCTTTTATCTACAAAAAAAGGCAATTTCTATAGTAGCTTAATATATCCTACAATGATATTTACAAATTCAGAAAATGACATACACACTGACTTCTGAAAGAATATAGTAAATGTTTCCATATTTGGTAGAAATTATATATCATCTCTCCTGTACCCAGCACCCACGGAGGCACTAGATGGGAATAAACCTGTCATTCTATGACAAGATAGGGTAAGAGTTATAGGCATTCTATCAGCTCCAAGAAAAAGAATTGTGGATCAGAATAGAGAAAAGGAAGAAGTGGAATAAGAAAAACAGAGGACAAGAGTTTCTGTAAAAGTAACTGCCTCTCTTTAAAAATAACCATAAGAAGGAAAGAGTTCATGAGTGGTGATGATACTAAGATTTAGAGGAAACTCAAGGGGAAGTCAAAAACTTTGAAAAAACTGGGGAACATTCAGCATCAAACCTAAACTCCTGGGCAAGTGATTCTTCTTAAACTGTTGACTGCTAGTTCCTAGAGACTTTTAGGTTTCTGATTTAAGATCATTATTTCTTTATAAGCCCCATGAGACTAAAACATCATGGAGCTCAAGAAAGAGAGGGCCTGGGGATAGGTGCATGCACTCATGTCCCAGTTCAGATGGAAGAGCACTTGGATGCTGTGAGCCATTTTACAGAACACCATGAAATATGGAATCATTAAGTCAAGTAATTACTAAACTTAAAGGAACTAAATGCGTGTCTGTGCTAAATCAAATATTGCATTAGAGTTGTATGTGGGGAAATGAAACAAAAGTTATAAAAAACATTAAAAATAAGTGTATTTTTGATATTTTCTCTTTAAAAATTGTCCTTTATTTGACTTTCACAGTAAGATAACTTGACCTGGTTTATGAACTACTACAGCTCTATGGCATCTGCGTTTCAGAATAGCTATGCCAAAGACACTTCCTTCAAAGGACTGTATGAACAAATAAAATAATAATTTGTTTAAAAAAATGCTTTGCTGTCTTTAATTTCCTGTCATAGATTTTGTTTAGGATTTTGCCATTTTTGTCTCAAGCAGAAAGAAGATCTCTCAAGGAAAATAGTCCCCTATTAATAAGGTTCTGAGTTCTAAACAAACACTAATCATAGAGATATTTTGATAGCTAACTGTAGGACCATAAAAAGGTCTCCCTTATGATGTATCTCTTCCCTTTAAGAAGCTTAAATTGGATAAGAGGTTTATTTAACTTAGAGGTTCCATATCATTTTCTTCTCTCTTCTTTTCCTAATTTATAACCCTGCTCTGAAAAGCTGGCCGCTTAACTTGCTATTTTTAATGTGAAGGAAACTAAACAAAAGCCCTTACAGTACTTCTCAAATATCTGAAATATTAAACAAAAGTCTATTGACACAGAAAAATGACCAAACAACTGCTAATGATTTTCCTATAATTTCCGTATTTTTATCCTATTTTTCCTAAAACACTAGCCAAATTCCAGGAGATGTTTTGGTTTTCTCACTCGGGGCCCCTGAACCAGCCCTAACACGCAGCTGCAGCTCATTTGCAGCAGGAGGTGTCCACACGGCCCACCCGGCCCTGAGAACAGGCACTGCTTCCATGACACTTCTGGAACCAGTTTAACCAATCTATGAAGAAGATGGCTTCTTGAGGTGGCTGTAGGAGAACAGAATGGTAGTAGTTTGAAGTGGGAAGAGAAATGGTGCTCAAGTGGGCAATTTCATGAGAGAAGATAACAAAATCACCTCCTTACTCCTGGCCAGCTGAGTGTAATACTGGCTGACAAAGAAAAGTCTGCCCTGTGAGTCTAGTCAAACAAGTAAGGAAGGAAAATAATATTCTTATATTTACAGTCAAAAGGTAATCATGCTATGATGTCTTGATATGGGCACCAAGGTACCTTGATTTGGCAGATATATATTAACCCTTGTGTTTCTAATTAAGGAATTTCAGTAGGATCCCCGCTCTTGCCTTGAAGCTAACTCTCTTTCCTCCCATCAAGTGTCTTACCTGTCATATCTCCATATTTTCGTTCCTCTATTCTACTCAGGAACATTAAATGTATCTCTGTGTGGCTAGTGGCCTGAATTTAATGGATCATAGAGAAACGAAAAACAAAACACCAAAACAACATATGGGATACCTTGAAATGTAGGCCATTATCATAGTATTGTTACCTGCGTGGGGATTAGACTCTCTCTGTACACGGTTTTGGCTATGTTGCTCTTAGGCCAAATCACCATTTTCAATGCTTTGAACGTAATGGAGAAGAGGAAATGCAGAAACATCAAGACCATGAGACAATGCCACCCTCCAGCCCCAGCCCTTGTAATCCAACAGTAACAGTCACATTAATAGTGTCTTGGGCTGTATAGCAGCACGGGGCTCCAGTACAGCTTTTATGACCTATGTTTGCAAGTCTGTGGATTGTAGTCATGTTAATGGCAAACACTTGGTGCCCTCAGAGAAATTTCACATTAATAAAACCTACAAAGCACAGTTCTGTTCCTTTGAAGTTGCTACTAAACATGTAATATTAGCTTGTGAAGCATTAGATGAGGAAATGAGCTCGATAAGGACTCTTGCAGTAATAGCTCTAAATTGATTATTTCCTTCCCAAAATAAACTTGCCAGGCAGCCCTGTGGGCTTACTTCCGAAGACTTGCTCTGCCCAGGAATCTTATCACAAGGAAACAAACAGCAAAAACCCAGACACGTTGTGATAAGGCACATTCACGAGATATTATTACATTTATGAGATTCAGTCTTTTCTCAATGAGCCTAAGATCCCTTGAGTGTTGCCATGAATTAAATATTCATTAACTACATTCTAAACACGGGAAGAAGAAAAACAATGCCTTTTAATGTTACATAGTCAAGCACAATAAATCCTCAGTTAAGTGTGAAGGAAAGCAAGTTCAGCCTATGTGTGTTGTAGTATGAAAAAGTTCAAATACAGAAGTCATATAAAAAGGAATGCAAAGAATGATCTTTCAGAAGACATCCATAGCACACATCCTTGAATTTAACACTACTTTATTTGGGTGTCATTCATCTGTACTTTCTGTTTGAAATCAGAGTTAAAAAGTCACATTTGCTGTTAATAACATATTTTTTAACTCATTATTATTATCTTTTGAGTATGTATCTACATAAAAAAATAAATATTCCTTTAAAATAAAAAAGAAATAAGCCTATTCAGGAAATAGCCTTTTCTGCATTCCTTGGACGTCTTCAATCGCTATTAGCCACAAAAGAAAGAATTTGGAACTGGGAATTCTTGTGGTTTGGGTTGCTATAAAGAAAAGACCCCTTCTTACCCAGAATCGCTATGCAATAAGGTTAGCTCTGTTTAAGTATATTGTTGCTACAATCATTTACAGATTAATGTATAAATATTTATTTATATAATTCAGGTTCCCAGACTTTCCATCTAGATTTGTAGTTCTTGCCATATTCATTCTGGTTGAGCACTGAGTCCAATTTGCTATTAGGACATTTTAGGGAATTGTTACTCTAATAAAAGAACAGAGTTGAGACCACTGGGATAATTACCACTCTTTTCTCTTTTCAGAAAATTCATTTGCAGCAGTCTAGAAACATAACTTTAATAATGAAAAATTGTTCGAATAAAGTAAGATCTTAACCCCCACAATTCCCATTTAAAAGACTGACAATTATCATTGCTTTCTGTTAACATTTTAACCTTTGAAGAAGACTTGAGGTCAACATCATGTTTTTCTTACACTGTATAATTGTGTGATCCTTTCTTTAGCCCTTAAAACATATAGATGACCATATAGTATGTTCTGATTTTTTTATTGTCTTAGCTTGCATATGTAGAAGCGTATTTTTTTCTTATTTACTAGGCTGCACTCCTTAACATGTTCCTATTTCCCAGAGGCTCCCAAATGACCACTGGTGGACCTTTCCATCAAAGAAATTCCCTGTATGACTCGTAAGCAATAGTCCAGGGAGATGATTCTGAGAGGGGCAAACTTTCCAGCTCCAAAAGCCTTCAAGAGAATTTTGGATTCAATAAGTATTCGTTGTTAGAGACTACTGTATGCATATAAGATGTTTAGCAGCATTCTTGGCCTCTACTTACTAGTTGCCAGTAGCACTACCACCACTACCCAATCATGACAATAGGAAATATCTACAGATATTGTCAAATGGGAGGCAAAATCTACCCAGGTGAAGAATCACTGTCAGAAGAGGAACTGTGGCTCAGGGCTCCCCTTAAAAGACAAATTGCACTTTCCAGCTGATCTTAAAGATAGTCTCTAAAATATAAAACATGTCCTCTTTCTTAAAAGCCTCCAGCAACAACTAATAATTTTGAATGAAGTACTATCCTGAGCAAGATAATATGTAAGAAATACCTATACAAACCCATACTATAATCTGATATTTAATTCAAATAATTGTAGGTAAAATGTTGCCAGTAATAGGACTCCTTTACAAATATATCTGTTCCTCCTAACATCTTAGATGTAGTCAAGGTTATATTATCCTCATTTTATAGATGTCGAAAATTAAGTGGTTAGCCCAATCAGCAGAGCCAGTAAGTGAAAAAACAGGTATAAAAACCCAGAATTTCTTTTTTTAAAAGATTTTATTTATTTATTCATGACAGAGAGAGAGAGAGAGAGAGAGAGAGAGAGAGAAACATAGAGGGAGAAGAAGGCTCCATGCAAGGAGCCTGATGTGGGACTCTATCTGGGGACTCCAGGATCACACCCTGAGCCGAAGGCAGATGCTCAATCAACTGAGCCACCCAGGTGTTCCAATCATTCAACCCTTTCTATACTCTACCAAGCAGCAGAAATTAAATTTACCTTCATGAAATTATTCATGTAACAAATATTAACTGAGCGATTATTATGCACCAGTTCACTATTATCAGTGAATAAAACACTAAAATTTCTGTCTCCATAAAGCTTTTATTCTAATGTTTAAAACAAAATAAATAGGTAAAATGTAGAGTATATTGGATTGTGATAAGGTCTCAGGAGAAAAATAAATCAAAAAGAATAAAAGCTATGAAATTTAGATAGGGTGGTGGAGAAACATGTCATAGAGAAAGTTATGTTGAATTATCTATGGAAAGAACTTTCCAGGCAAAAGCAGGTACAAAAGTGAAGAAAATTCCTGGAAAAGAGAAAAAAGCAGGGACAAAGTTGTGAGACTTGAGTGAGGGTGGCTGCTGAAGGAACAGGGAGGAGCTGGTATGGGCAGAACAATCAGAGAAGAATAGTAGTCAAAGAGGGCAGAAGGAGGACCCCTGGCATGGGATGCAAAAAATGAAGTAATGAGGATGCACCCTGCCCTGCTGTTGGTGCATTCACAGCCTCTTTTACTTTAGATTTCCCATGTTATTTCTGCATTGTTCTTAATTGGTCTCAATGCTATTCTGTGAGAGATGTTTTCATCAGACCAATTAAATGGGCATTTAATTCAGAAATCCTGGTAAGCAGACTGTCCTTTTTTCCCACCATACAGAGTGCTTTCATTAAAAATTCATTTCTAGTATAGCTATCATTTTTAAAGCTCCAAAGAATATATGTTTTTATGAACTACTTTTCAAATATATGCTACTAATATTATTTTTATCCCTCAAATTTTGTCTGCATTTGTCCATGTCAAATGATAAACTTCTTGTCTGAATTCTGGTCCTCTAGATTCTATTTGCCTAAAGTTTCTGACTTGGATGATGTTTAGAATAGCTTATAATTTAAGGTCATTTACTAAATTCATTTATGTGTTTCTTTACCTTCAAATTGTTCTGATAATAATTTTGCATAGTCTAGTATCTACAAACTGGTCTCCATATTCTCCTGAAACATCTTCCACTAGTCATTCTGTTTTAAAGTGCCATGAATCTTAGTTAATATTAATCAACGTGATCTCATTATAAATGCTATTCCCAGAAAAGTTTAAACATATAGTGCAAATAAAATGTTGTAAGGTGCTATCTCATACTTTTCTAAAAAATATACATAAAAAGACTTTTGGAAAAAGAAACTTCTTTAGAGGACTGATACGGAATCTGGAAATTAGTATAATCCTTACTTTGCACTACTGTTGGACTTAAATTTACTTAAGTAGCTAATTACAATTAATGTTTCATATTATGAAAGAAAGTAGAGAATTTTTATCTTCCTTGAAGAGATCACAATATTTGCTTTGAAAAAGTGCTTGAAAAACCTACTTCTAATTGAGGGTAAGAATTCAAGGGACTTCTTAAGGAGCAAAATTATCTCTGGACTGTTTTGCTTAAGGAAAATAAAGAAAATGATCTGCAAAGGGAAGGAAAGAGAGAAAAGACAAAGGGAAGCTGAGGAGTCTCTGTACAATAGAACACAACAGTGACCCAAGGAGCCAGGGAAACTCAACAAACAGCTACCAACAAGTGTTTTAGTAATAGGTCCTTTTATTTCTTTAATGAAGAGTTATTGAACGTTTTAAAATGAGCCAGGAACTATTCTAGGTTTGGTTAGATAGAAATGAAGAAGGAAATAAGTACTCCTCCTCAAGGAGCTTTCAATCTTCTGAAGCAGTCAGACAATAAATTAAACAAAATAGATGTAGAGACAGACAGACAGACATAGATGGAAGATAGATAAATAGATAGATAGGGTTTTTCTTGGCATTGGGTATAAGAAAAATGCTAAGGTGATAAATTTAAGCACAGAAGAGGATAGGGAATATAGGGTCAAGGGCAGCAAATATAAGCAAGTTTTTCAGGAAAGACCTCACTGAGAAAAGTATGTTTTAGAAAAGAGGTGAATCAAGGGAGGGAGACAGGATGATGGTATGTGAGGAAGAGCCTTTCAGGCAGGGAAGGCAGAAGTGTAAAGGCTCCGAAAATAGAATGTGCCTGGTGTGTGTCAGGAGGTGTGAGGAGACTGGAAATGCTGGAGCAGAGCAAAGGGGTCAGGGAGGTAATGAGGTGCCAGATCACTTAGGAGCACTTGCTCTGACTAGAATGTAATGCCATGGACGGTTTGGAGTAGAGGAGTCTAAATTAAAATTTTAGGAGTTGTTCTGTATGTTGTGTTGAGAATAAACAAAAGCAAAGCAAGGACAGAAGTAAAGAGACCAACTAGAAGTCTACTAAATGATACAAGTGAAATTCCATGGTAGCTTGGACCAATTGGGAAGCAATGGATATGGTGGGAAATGGTTAGGCTATGGATATATTTTGATTTTGAGGTTAGAGATCCATCAATGTGCTAATAAGTTGAAAAAGAACTATGTGTGGAAAAAAAGAAGACCATTAAAATTCTAGAGTTTTTGTTTTGAGCAATTGGAAGATGGAATTGTTTTAATTGAAACGAGAAACAAAAGAAAAACAGATCTAGGGTGCAGGAATAGTCAGGTTTAGACCTGTTAATTTTGAGGCATAAATTATGCATCCAAGTGGAAATATATCTAAGTGGAAACCCCAAGTAGACAGTTAGACATATATAAGACTGACATTTAGAGAAGAGGGTCAGATGGAAGATACAAAAAAAAAATTGAAATTAAAAATGCATAAATGGTCCTAAAAGCCATGAGAATAAAATGATTTCCAAGGGATGAATTATAGATGAAAAAGAGAACAAAGGCAAGTTGATACTCTGGGGAACTCCAACATTAAGAGGTTGATGAAGGGGACGCCTGGGTCTCAGTGGTTGAGCATCTGCCTTTGGCTCAAGCTGTGATCCTGGGGTCCTAGAATCGAGTCCCATGTCAGGCTCCCTGTAGGGAGCCTGCTTCTCCCTCTGCATACGTCTCTGCTTCTCTCTATGTGTCTCTCATGAATAAAAAAGAAATTTCTTTCAAAAAGAGATTGAAGAGATGGAAGAAAAGGGAGTCCAAAAAGGAAGGGCTAATGACATGGGAAGAAAACCAAGAGATGGTGATGTTCTAGAAACCAAAAAGGAGCCAGCAGCATAAAATGATCATAGAAACTGGAGTTGAATTTTAGCCAAATGGAGGTCATTTGAGACCTTGTTAAAAGCAGTTATGATGAAGGGTTGGGGATAGAGCATAAATAGAATGATTTCAAAAGAAAGGATAAGAGGGAAATTGGAGACAGTGAAAATAGACAAATGAGTCATTTTGCTATAAAAAGAAATATAGAAATATTGCAATAGCTAAAGGGAAGGGAATTGTCATAATATCTCTTTGTTGTTGTTTCAAGATGAGAGAAACAAGGGAATAGATATATGCTGATTGGTAAAGATCTAGTAGAAGGAGAAAAGAATGATGATTTCAAATAGAGAGGAGAGAGTTTTCTGAACTCTCCTGTGCCTTAGTAGGTTAAAGGTGATGTGATTTGTTGTAGAAGTAGGATTGTTGACTTTGCTAGGATATGACTGCTCATTCATAGTGACAGGCCAGTGTGAGGAGTGCAGATGTGGGTAGAAAGGAAGAGCCATGGTGGGGGCCATAGAACTCTTCTGATCGATTTGATTGTAAGGTGGAGAGGGAGCAAAGTCACCTGCAGAGCAGGAGGCAGGGGAAAGAAAGTAGTGCAAGTGCTAGGAAGAGAGAATAAAGCATGGAATCATCACCTAGCAAAACAGGAAAGTGAAATGTGTTAAGGAAATATATCAAGATTGCTGGGAAACTCTAAGAGCTGAACTTCTTAACTCCAGAAGTTAAGTGAGACAAGTCATCATGGTTGAGTTTTTCTCCAGCTACTTTCAGTCATGTAGGAATAGGCTAAACTTGGACTTAACTGTAAACAGGATAGTGGCTTGACCAAGTGAATATTAAGATGGGAAGAAGGTTGATGCTTTAGGCAAGAGAATGTGTATAATCACGGGCCATGGAATTTTACCTGGGTAAGGAGAAAACTAGAAGTTGCATAATGAGAAAGTGATAAGGTTAATGGATTTTTATTTTTATTTCCCAGTGGGGTCTAAGGATTATATTTGGAGTCATGTTCTGAAAGGTAATAAATTGAAAAGATGGAAAGAGGTGGTCAGAGAGTGGGATGCATGATACTAAACTGATGGAGGTGTCTCTATAATTAGGAACAACAAGAACTAGGGCATGTCTGTGGGAGAGAGTGGCTGACATAGAATAAAGAACAATATCATTGGAGGTCAGGAATCTAAGAGGCAATTGGAAGAATTCTTCATGTGTATTTTAAAATCCCAAGAATAACGATAGGAATGACATCAGTGAGAGTGACAGCAAGCCAGGCATCAAGGAATGAGTAAGGGAGAGTTTGAAGGCAGTAAGTAGCTATGTCAAAAAGGTGGTATAGCCTGATAGCATAAGAGAAAAACCTAGGGAGGGGTATATAAAAGATAGGAGTTATGGAGAGTGGTCTGTAAATAATGAGGAATGGGGAGAAAGGCATCTTGTCCCACTCCAAGCCCAGTGGTATGAAGGGTCTGGATAGAAATCATCCACTGCTTGAGAGGCTAGCAAGTGCAGAGATTAGATTATCCATTGGAGTAAGCCCTTCAACTGCTGTGCAAACCCCTTCTCCTTCCTATATAAGTTTCTTAAAACCCATGATGGTCTATATTGCTTGGGAATGCTTTATGTAATTGGGTTTTTTGAAGATTAATGAGGCCCTTCCAGGGCAAAATCCTCTACCTAGTAGGCCACATGTCATGACCAAATTCCTCTATTCTCCCCATTTCCATAGAATTACATGTTGATAATCTACTGAAGTTTCAGGAAATGAGGATATTTGAATGAGTTTCTAAGGCTTCCTACAATCCTATCACTCTTGCTAAATTCGTATTCAAATTAAAAATGAGAATTTGTGACAGAAAATTCCCAATGTTCTCTCTTACCCTTGGACCCTTCCCAAATCTTGCTTTAATCCTACATTTAAAGAACCTATATCTTCTATTCATGTAAAACCCCATCGTATACATAAGAATCTCCAAACTTTTACTTCACACAAATCAGGTGTCTTCAGTGAGACAGACAACACCACTGGCCAGGAACATGGCTTTCTTAACAGAGTGAAAAACAAACTTACAAACCCTCCCTCAGGTTCCCCAAAATTCTAACTCTGGGCAGGTAGAGATGAGGACTAAAGCAATGCAATAATGAGTGACCGCTTCTTTCAATGAGATACCCCCAATTACTCTGCCCCCTAGGCAAATCAGCAGTAGTCTTGCTGCACAAGCAATGGGTAGTGGCTAGTGACCCAAATGTCAACTTTTTAGCTACACTTTGTTGATCTTTCCAAAGATGGAAGAGGTGAGAGAGAGAAAGGAAGGGAGAGAGAGAGAGAAAGAAAAAGTTTCTTGATTATTTGGGGAGAAGTAGCCATCTCATAAGCCAAGGATTATTACCTATATATCAATATACAAGTATTATTACTTCTATAACAGTATACAAGTGATGTATTAATTTCAGAATAAGTTGGTTATCAAAAAAAAATCAACAAATGCAACATTTCATGGAACAGATTAGTCTTGTTTTAACCAGGGTCACCCTAAGCCAAACAACCATGCTCGTTATTGTGTGTCTTTTGCAGGGGTTCCATATATATCTACAATTCCCACATTTGATGTCCTCTTCCCAGACTCCTCTACCTTGCCTGAGTGAGAAGCCCATAGCTGTCAGATAATCAGTGAACTCTTTCTTGCCATCCTCACATAGTTGTACATTTTTTCTTCTCCTACTTTCAAAATTTAGCTGCTTTAGGGGTGCCTGGGTGGTTCCGTTGGTTAAGCAGCTGACTCTTGATTTTGGCTCAGGCCATGATCTCAGAGTCCTAGGATCGAGCCCTGAGTCAGGCTCCCAGCTCAGTAGGGAGTCTGCTCCCTCTCTATCTGCCTCTCTCTCTCTCTCTCTCTCAGATAAATAAATATTTTTTAAAAATAGCTATTTTATTTAATCTATTCAAGAGCAGACCTCCCATGCCTTCAAATTAATCTGATAAATGATTCTGTGCTAATGGGTTAAAGTTATGGCTAGAGGAGTCTCAGTTCACGAGATTGTAAAAAAGGAGATTTTAACTATATTTATCACAAGGAATTTCAATCCAACTAGATGTACCCTTTCTTTTTTATTTCTTTTCTTTTCTTTTCCTTTTTAAACAAATATTTTGTAATGCTGCCTTTACTTTTCAAAAATTAAACTCAGGCAGTAAAACTACCTACAGATATTTTAAAAAGTCTATATAATAAGTATAATACAAAGAAAATAAAAGAATCATTTATATTCAACAAAACGTTTCTATATGCACATCTGTGTACTCTAGAAGACACAGTGAGGCAGTCAGTGTGGAATTGCAATAACTAGGGCATCTGTAAGTACTGATCGCTAGATGTGATTTGCTGCTAATGACGTCATTCTTCAAAATGGTGAACAGTGTTAGTAGAGTTTCAAATAAAACAGAGTTCAGTCTTTCTTTGATTTACACGATGGTTGCTGTTGCAGGCACATTCCAGAAAGACCCCCAGTGAGTCATGTCTCTCTGTGACTGCCTCCCCTTGAATGAGGAAGGAGCTGGTGAATGACCTACTTCTTACCAACAGATTCAACAAGCAAACATGACAAGAGATCAACTTGGTGATTCCGTCACACCAAGCGGCAACGATGAAGGGATTTCATAGGTTTCATTAAGAGACCCTAATCAAGGGTCCCTCGCTGGTCAGTCAGAACAGCATTGGACTCTTGATCTTGAGGTCATGGGTTTGAGCTTCATGTTGGGTGTAGAGATTACTTAAAATTCCTAATCAGTTGATTTTGAGTTCATCAAAGAGAAAGTATCTTGAGGTCTTAAGAGGATCCATCAGGGAAGCCCTTTAAGTGAGAATGTAGAGACGGGAAAGACTCAAGCAGAAACCTTCTCTGTTGCTGGCTTCGAAGCAGGAAGCTGCCATGACTTCTGCAGCTGCACAGATCTGAATTGTGCCACCAGTTATGTGCACTTGGAAGAGGAGCCAATCCTTAGATGGGACCCGTATCCCAGGTTGACATCTTCATTGCAGCCTTGTGAGACCCTGAGCAAAGGATTCTGCTGAGTGTGCCCAGAGTAATGACCCATGACCCACAGAAACAGTGAGATAATAAATGTTTTAAGCTGTTAAGTGTATGGCAGTTTGTTATGCAGCAATAAAAAATAAATGCAGTTGTATTTTTCATATAGTCAATGTAAAATAAAAACATCTAAAAATTATTTATGTATATATGTGAAACACGGGTTGAGATTCAGATCATCACAAATAGTGTTTTTACCTAGACTTCTATCCAGTGGCATATTTAAATGTCATTTGGAACATACTAGAATTCATCTATATATAGACAATCCCTCCTCTCTCTGCAGGATATATCCACCCACTAACTGCCTATAGTAACCCACCAATCACTAAAACTTTCCAACTTTCCACTTTGGAGGCTTTGTTTCCCTAGGTAAGACCCAATGGCCTATCAGACATTAACACACCCTTTATTACTGGAGCCAAAGTTCTGATTCTAATTTTTGAGCAGGGTTCTTCACTTTGGGGTGGAGGAGAGAGAAGAGAGGGGAACTGTTAAAGACAATTTTAAGAAGCTGATAAAAGCACCAGAGCCCTTTCTCTAGGGGGAAAAAAAAAGAATACATAAAAGGACATAAAATTTTTACATAAGATTGGGGGTATATTACATCTCTGAAGTGACATCTATGAGTTTTTACGAGGTCTCCCCTTACCCTAGGGTAGAGATTTCAGAGACAGAATAGGAAGAAAGTAAGACAATGACAAATAGATTGGGGCAGTTTCTTAGAAAACGAAGGAGTTAGAGACTATGTTTTAAAGAACTCCCTCCAGATAGGGCCCAGGAAACTCCTAATCAGCAAGTTGCCACCAGTTCATAAAGTTTCCTCTTTCTGGTTGCTTTGCTGCCTGGGAATGAGCTGAGAAACTGAGGAAGCTTGAGAAGATTCTTAAAGATAATGAATGAGTAATTACAATCATCTCTGTTTTACCAAAAGTCTAATTAAAAACAGTTATAGAGAAAACATGTGTTTTTTATCTTTCAGTTGTTTTGTAATCAGCAACAAAAACGAGAAAGTAATTCTGAAAATCAAGGAAACAGACATTTTCTTTTTTTTTTTTTTTCCTTAGGAAACAGACATTTTAAAGAAAGCAATCTGAGGTGCAAAGTAAAATCTTTAGTACATAATCAGGAACACAAAAGGGACATTAGCAAAAAATAAATATTAGCATTTTTTAGAGACCTTCCTTTTTTATAGTCCATGAATATTTTGTTGCATGTGTAACCCCTAATTCTTTGCTCATTTAAATGATATGATTTTGACTCCAGGGATATTTGTTATAAATCAAGGAAATCGGGCATTTTTCTGCCATATGTATTGCAATTTTCCCCCTTAAAAAAATTTCAGTTGTATTTACTATGTTGACAATATTTTACGCCAGACAGAAGTTTATTTTGTATAGGTGAATGGTTTGGTTCGGACTCTCATGAACTCTTTATGAATTCTGGGTTCGAGGACAGTTAAGAAGTCTTTTCTTGCTCTCAAATACTAAAGTTATTATTATTTTCCTCTAGAATTTGTGTTTTTGTTTTAAATGTTTAAATATTGGGTATAAGGAGAAAAAGATTCAGTTTACTTAATTTTTTTCTAAATATTAAGTCACTTTGTTATTAATTAAATTTCCATATGTATTTGGAACTGCTTCTGGATAGTGTTCTGTTGCTGCCTATTTATTCAAAAGGATTAAAAGTTTTTAATTTCTGTTGCTTTTTTATATACTTTAGAAAGAGTAAGGCTGGTTCATCAGTATTAATTTTCTTTTTCAGAATTCTCCTGAATATACTTTCTTGAAAATTCCTCCAGATGAGTTTTACATTAGATATCAGTAACAATATCACATATGGGCATTATATTAATATTTGAGATTATATTAAATTTATAAATAAGCTTGGGTATACTGATGTCTTTATAAAACTGATTCTTCCTATGTAAGGGTATAGAGTATCTTTGTATTAATTTCAATGATGCATCATGTCTCAGAAAAGTTTTTACCTTCATCTCATATTTGGCATATTTCTAGATATTTTCTATTTGAAGATGGAAATATAAAGGAAAAATTCCTCTACTTTTTCTACTAGGCACCTGTGTATTAAAAAACACTATTTTTCTTAATTCACTATTTTGAAAACAGCTACCACTCTGAATTTTCCTATTGACAAGTATTTGATAATTCTTTTAGATTTTCTAATCTGGAAATAATGATAGTTTACTATATATCTATATCTTTATTTATCAAAGAAGTTAAAATGATTATTCCTTTAGTGAATGTGCATTAAATACTAGCTTTCCTAATTATTAGCTTTCCTTTTGAGGCAAAGCAATTTTTTGTATACTAAAACTATGTTTATTACATTTTAAAATAGGGGTATCTAACTCAATAAAATGATACTTTTTGACATCTATTGAATTTTTTCTTTTTATTTATTAATATAATGCACTGATGTAAACAATTGCTGTGAAAACAGCTTTGTTTTAATAACATCAGTTATTTATTAAAAAAAAAAAAAAGAGAGAGAGAGAGAGAGGAACACCGGGTGGCTCAGTGGTTGAGCATCTGTCTTTGGCTCAGGGTGTCATCCCAGGTTTCTGGGATTGAGTCCTGCATCAGACTCCACATGGGGAGCCTGCTTATCCCTCTGCTTATATCTCTGCCTCTCTCTTTCTGTGTCTCATATGAATAAACAAGTAAAATCTTAAAAAAAAAAAATTAGAAAGAAGGAAAGGCGGAGGAGGGCAAAGGGAGAGGAAGAGAGAGAATCTTAAGCAGACTTCACACCCAGCCTGGAACCAGAGGTGGGGATGGATCTCACAACCCTGAGATCATGACCTGACCTGAACCAAGAGCTGGATGCTTAGTGGGACTGAGCCACCCACGTGCCCCCTAATAAATCAGCTTTAAATAAGCACATTTAAATTATTTGTTATTTAATAAACATTATGTTCTGTGAGAAAGGTTAACTCAGAGGAATGTCAGTGATTAGAGTCTGCCCTACACAGGCAGGTTCAGCATCATACATTCATTTAGAGTGTAAGTTCAAATGCTCCAGAACCATCCATGCTCATTCACTTCAGGTGCTGTTTGCGTCTCTAGTTCTTTGGCTGCATATATGCATGTTTTAAAGTAGATTTAAAATAATGATAGCATAGTAATTACAAAAATGAATTTTTGATTATTTAAATCATGTCATTTTATGTGAACACTTAGCATTTTTATTTGTGTTTAAAATTTTAAACAGGTGTTTTAAGCTAATTTTAATTAGCTTAGTCAGGTAAGTGTCTGACTCTTGATTTCAGCTCAGGTCATGATCTCAGGATCCTAGGATTGAGCCCTATGTCAAGCTCCATGCTCAGTGGGGAGTCTGCTTCTCTCTCTCTCTCTCTCTCTCTCTCTCTCTCCTTCTACTTCTGCCCCTCCCCCTGCTCTTTCTCTCTCTCTCTAAATAAATAATCTTTTAAAAAATTAAATTAAATTAAATTAAAAACAGCGAGAGTATAAACTGCATAGTATTTATTAGTACAAATGAATGAAATATGTTACCAATTTTAATATCTTTAAGTTGTTTATTCATTTATTTTTAATTGGTGGAATACATTTTGCTTTTATTTTTTTTATTTTTTTTTTTTTTTTTAATTTTATTTATTTATGATAGTCACAGAGAGAGAGAGAGGCAGAGACACAGGCAGAGGGAGAAGCAGGCTCCATGCACCGGGAGCCCGATGTGGGATTCGATCCCGGGTCTCCAGGATCGCACCCTGGGCCAAAGGCAGGCGCCAAACCGCTGCGCCACCCAGGGTTCCCACATTTTGCTTTTAATAGCTTTATTGAAGTATAATTTCCACAGCATAAATATCACCCATTTTAAGCAAACAATATTTTTAAAGAAATTCAGAATTATCAATAATATTAGAGTAGTGATAATAGGACAGATGGTAACTATACTTGTGAACATAGCATAAAGTATAAACTTGTCAAATCACTAAGTTGCACACCTGAAACTAATGTAACATGGTGTGTCAACTATACTAAAAAATAGATATATAGATAGATAAAATAGAAACAAAATTTTTAAAACTAAAGAGTCGTATAACCATCACCATCACCAGGATCTAGTTTCAGAATGTTTCCATCACCCCTAAAAGATCTTCTGTGCCCATGACAATCAACCTTCTTCTCATCCTCAATCCCAGTCAACCATTTATCTGTATTTCAACATGTAGATATGTCTTTTCTGGAGTTTTCATATAAGTAGAATTATATACTATGCAATAGTTTACATCTGGCTTCTTTCACATAGCATAATATTTTTGAGGTTCATCTATGTTGTAACATGTATCAGTATGTCATTCTTTCTTACTATCAAATAATATTTCATGTAAGGATATATCACATTTTGTTATTCCATTCACCAGTTGATGGGCATTAGATTGTTTCTACCTGTGACTATTATGCATAATCCTGTTAGGAGCATTTATATACAAGTCTTTGGATGGATATATGTTTTTTTCCCTTGCAGATATACCTAGGAGTGGAATTTCTGGGTCATATGGTAAATTCATGTTTCACTTTTTAAGAAACTATGTTTTTGTTTTCAAAATAATGAATAAATCATTACAATAGAATGTTATACCAGGAGTATGATTTAGTAGTTGCTTCAATTTTAACTTCTACAAATGTTTTCTTTTTCCTATAATTCATCTATTAATTACCAAAACATTACTAACAGATTTATTTTATAAGACTATAATGGAAAGTTTGAGGTTTAAATTGCTATGTAGCTATGAAATTATTAAATTAATTGTCCTTTTGTCCTTTTTTATACTTTATAATTACTTTGTTCTGTTTTCCTTCCATTTTTCTTTCTTTTATCTTTTCCTTAATTCCTCTGTTTTACATTTTTGAAATATTTTAAGCTATTGTGGTTGTGTATATGAAGTTCAATTTCTAAAACTGTCCATTAGTATTTATTTTATTTTATGAAATTTACTAAAGCAATATTATTAAATACAGAAGGGGATGTGAACGAATGATTTATTTCAAATGCCAAATAAGTTAGGTAAATTTGGCAAACTCTTAAGTAATTATTTAATGATTAAAGCTACTTGTTCAGGCAGCCCGGGTGGCTCAGCGGTTTAGCTCAGCCTTCAGCCCAGGGCCTGATCCTGGAGACTCGGGATTGAGTCCCACGTGGGGCTCCCTGCATGGAGCCTGCTTCTCCCTCTGCCTGTGTCTCTGCCTCCCTCTCTCTATCTATCTATCTCTGTATGTCTCTCATGAGTAAATAAATAAAAATCTTTAAAAAAATAAAATAAAATAAAAACTACTTGTTCCAGGGAAGCTGAGTGGCACAGTCAGTTAAGCATCTGACTCTTCATTTTGGCTCAGGTTGTGATTTCAGAGATTGAATCCTACAAGAGCTTCACCACTCAGCCCAGAGTAGGCTCCCCTCTGCTCCTCCCTACCTCCCCATCGAGCTCTCTCTCTCAAATTAATAAATAAATCTTAAAAAAAAAAACCCTATTTGTTCTAAGGTGCCTCTTCTAATCTTACAGCCTTTGAGCACTGTCAGTTTCTCTTGAAAAGGAAATCAGAGAAGTATTAGGAGTTATGCCAGATATAGTGGGGGGAAATGGCATATTAGAAGGTAGGGCAGACTGAGACAAAAAAGGAATGTGTGAGGGGAAATGCCAGCTTAAGGAGATGCATCTGGTGGAAGTCACTGCCTGGCCCTGGGGAGTGAGGCCAGAAGAGAGCATCTAGCTAATGACTTCTGCTGGTCTTCTTCAGCTATAGAACCAGCCTTAGGCACCATCACTCCCATCTGAGAACAGCTGCTATGTTGTTCAAGTGAGGAAGAAATACAAAGTCCCAATTTTCAGCCCAACAGGGACAAAAGCCCAGGCATTTTGACCCAAAATGGACAGTGGCTAGATGGCAAGTTGGACTCTAGAGCACCCTGCCATGGTGTACATCACTGTTGGGCTTCTTCCTCTGCCCAATTCTGTGTCTCCCACCTTCCTTTAGTTCAGACACTGGAACTTGAACCAATTGGGGTTAAGGGGGTACATAAGCAGGAGAAAGTGTTATACAAAAGTGGCAGGATGCTACTTTGGATGGAGCGGTCAGCAGAAAATGAAAGTATCTTGGTAAAATTCAAGGAACATTATGTTGAAAGTCCTAGTGGAGACAGTTGGCAGTATTAGTTAGTGTAAGTGATATGTACTTGCTGCTATAATCATGAACCTCTAGGATTCTCTCAATTTTATCTTAGTGGCAAGAATAGTATAAAAGTGGCTGAAAGAAGAGCACCCATAATTTTCCTGAGGATGAACAACCAAAAAACTACTTGGGAAAATATTTTACCAAGATCTATAAGTACACAAGAAAGGAGGCATGGTATAAGGACAGAGGAGAGCATTAGAAAAACATTAAAACATAACATTAAGTGTAAACAAGTTGTTTTAACAATATTCTATCAGATTATACATTTTAATAATATTTGAAAGTAATTGTCTATTACATAATATTCAAAATAAGAAGATGGGTACAAAATCAGAGATAATCTATCTTTTAAAGATTTATTTTTTTTGAGAGAGAGAAAGAGTGTAGGGGGAGGGGCAGAAGAAGAAGGAGAGAGGGTCTTAAGCAGACTCTGTGCTGAACATGGAGCCCCACTCAGGGCTCGATCTCATGACCCTGAGATCATGACCTGAGCAGAAACCAAGAGTCAGATGCCTAGCCACTCAGGCGCCCCTATAGATTATATTATTAAAAGTATATGGTAGGAGACAACAATATATTTATCACACAAAATTATAACTCATAAACTTTGAAACTGAATAATAAAATACAGAATTCTATAAATAAAAAACTGGTTTAAAAAAAAGGAAAATAAAGGTAGCATGACACTCTATCATACCTGTCAGTCCCTGTCAAATCAAGCAAAACAAAAATGAATAAAGATACAGATAGAGAATCAGTACACTTTGGGCAATAATAGCAAGCAGAACTCAAAATGGCATAAAAACCCGGGGAGACATTTCTTTCATTTTTTTTTTCCATTGGTCTTTCAAGAAAAAGAGGAAGTTTAAAAGAAACATAGTGATGCTATGATGTCAGAAGAGACCAAAATATCTTTAATCTTCTACTCTGCAATTATCCCCGTGGCTAACTGCCCTCCTAGCTTTAAGATTAAAATCACACTTTTAATCCACACATGGGGATATGGCAATGTCCTGGGGAAAGAAAGGGATAATTAATTCTGTATTCAGTTCTCTTCTCCTCTCTCTCTTCATCTGTCTTTTGACTAAAAAAAAAATCTTTAATGAAAATACCAATACCAGATTTCTCTTCAACTTGATCACTCCATAGGCAGAGATAATTTTACTATTATACAATAAAAACAAACTAAGTATTCTGCTAATGGAGTTAGGAAAATAAAACAAAATAAACTTCAGAAGAGACTAGGATTAATAAAGATGAAAGAAGACAATACTGATTTTTTAAAACTGTAAAACAATAGAATTTATAAATCATCCTCATAGATATTTTACTAGCAATCAAGCCAATAATAGAGAAAACTATTAGTGTAATAAAAATGTATAAATACACAAAATTAGAAATAAAAATGGAGATATAACTGGGTTGTAGAGCATTTTTTTTGAAGTATAAGAGGCACCATAGTGGAATGTATACAATGAAATAATACAGAAAAAGATAATTTTCTATTCTATTTATATTCAAATTGCAATTGCAATTTAAAAACACACTCTTAAAAAAATAAAAACACTCTTACAAATTTCAGTGAAATGTAGAAAATGGTATAATCACTTGGAAATCTGGGATACGTGCTAAAGCTGAACTTACACATTCCCAGTAATTTTAGTCCTAAGTACAGAGCTAACAAAAATCTACACTAAAAGACATATAAAGTATGTTTACAGCAACATTGCAGTAGTCCAAAACTGAAAACAATTCAAATGCTACCTATGATAGAATGAATAAACTGTGGTTTATACATAAAATGGATTTCTATACAACAATTTAAAAGAACAAACTATAGCTAAACCCAACAAGAAATTAAGAAATACAATGGTCACTAAAAGAAGCTAGACACAGAAGCATGCATGCTCTATGGTTCCAGCTACATGATGTTCAAAATCAGGCAATCTAGTTTATAGTGATAAAAACTGGACAAGTGCTCACTCTGCAGGGAGTTAATGACTGGCAGGGAGCGTAGGAGAGGCCTTTGGTTTGCCAGTATCCTTATTTCGATGGACATTACACAAGTATGTGTACATTTTAGCTGTACATTTATTATTTTGTACATTTCTCTATATACATAAGACTTCAATAAAAAAATTTACTTATGGGGTGCCTGGGTGGCTCATTTGGCTAAGCAGCTTATTCCTGGTTTTGGTTCAGGTCATGATCTCAGAGTTGTGAGATCAAGTCCTGTATCAGGCTCTACACTCAGAGCAGAATCTGCTTGAGATTCTTTCCCCCTGAACCTCCCCCACCAAAATAAATAAATAAAATCTTTTCAAAAAATTACTTAAAAATTTTCCAAATGACTTGGTTTCAAAATCTTCCACTTTTTCCAAATGACTTGGTTTCAAAATCTTCCACCACTTACTTCATGTATTGCCCTAGGTAAGATATATAACCTCCTTAAGGTTTCCCCAATCTCTGTATCTGGGATAATAATTATTTCCTCTTCGTATGGTCTTTGTGGGGATTAAATAAGATTCTTCATGTAAAATGCTCAGCACAGTGTTTGGAATCTAGCAAACATTGAATAATTGGTGGTATAATTGAGAATTATTAACCCATTCACTTACAGAGCCTATAAGAAGGAAATGATGACATTTAATGAGAGAACTTAAGTGACTTAAATATATTAAGAAATTAGATGTTTGTAGATAGTATATAGCTAGATATTTACAAGATTATATTTAATGTTTAGAAATAAGTTGAAGAATATATATACGGATGTCCATGTTCCTGTTATTAAACAACACATTGAGTCTTTTTTGAGGTATAAATGACATATAACACTATATTATTTACAAGTGTACAACATAATGATTCAATTTATGTATATATTGTGAAGTGATCACCACAGTAAATCTAGTTAATATCCATCACCATATATATAATACAGTATTGTTAACTAGAGTCACCACATTGTACATTACACCCTTATTGGAATATTATATTAATAAATTTTTTAATAAATAAAAAATTCAAATGGACTTTTTTAGGAAGTAAGATGTAATTATTCTGAAATGCTTTGAAGCAGGTGGAAATAACAAACCAATGGTTCCGTGTGACTGGAAACTAGCACAAGAATTCTATTCGTGATTATTTTCCTGTTTTGCAGTGCCTAGCACAGTTCCCCAGTAAGTAATTTTCCAAACAGGAAGGAAAGAACATGAAGAAAATAGTTGTAATTTGTGAGATCATATGATCACTGCTGTTACCCAAGTTCAGATAAACCAGAAACAATATATTAGGATAAACATTTGGAAACCTGGCCTCCCAAACTTAAAAATCAGATTTAGGCAAAATACAGAAGTTGAAAAAGGAAACTTTGCTGTGTCTGCAATATGGATATGTACAAATGATTATCTAGATTTTGAAAATAAACTCCTATGTGAAGGAAATCTGTTTCCAAATACAATTACAATTTACAATGGTGAAAATTTAAAGGCAACCTAAATGTTCAAAAATAGGGAATTTACTTAAGTGAACTGTTGTCATCTTTATAATCCATTGTGAAGTCTGGTCTTGTTCCTTTTCACCATGCTTAACCTGGTCAAGTCATTTAACTTCTCTGTTTATATAAATGTAAAATGTCAAGATCATTAAATTAAATTCTACCTAAGAACAGGATAAATAAGCCTTTAAAGTTTTACATTTTACAAATCCCAAAAGGAGGCCAAATGAGACAAATGAGTCATAACATTCTAGCACTGCAAGGAAAAATAAAGATACTTATTAAAAAATACTACAGCTCGTTCTCTTGTCTGTGTTTGGGGTCTTGTCTGAGAGAACACCGCAAGTCAGTAGCAGAACTTAATAAAGCCCTCATATCAGTAACAATAACTAATACTGAAATAACTGTGTTTAACAATAAAGTAATTACAACTTATTTGTGAAAGTTACTACTTAGTTAATTATTTTTAATATGCAATTTTTCTTCCAGTCCCTCAACAAGAATTTAAGTGCCTAATACATGCCTTGTAGGTTGTGCATTGGGTCTGCAGTGATTAGTGCATCTTCAGAGGATAATGAACAATGGAGCACCATGCCAAGCACAGTGGGTGCTCTTGAGAATCCTTCACATCATAGTGTAAGTCACAGACACTTGTGACAACAACTCCTTGGTGGGCAAATAGAAAATAAGCAGAGGGATCCCTGGGTGGCTCAGTGGTTTAGCGCCTGCTTTTGGCCCGGGGCATGATCTTGGAGTTCCGGGATCGAATCCCACATCAGGTTCCCTGCATGGAGTCTGCTTCTCCCTCTGCCTGTGTCTCTGCCTCTCTCTGTGTGTCTCTTGTGAATAAATAAAATCAAAAAGAAAGAAAGAAAGAAAGAAAGAAAGAAAGAAAGAAAGAAAGAAAGAAAGAAAGAAAGAAAGAAAATAAATAAATAAGCAGAGAGGTGCTAGGAGGCTGGGTGCTGGCCATAGTCTATTGTCTGGCACACGTATAGGATTAACATGAAAACATGCATGACAAATCGATTTCAATTTTAATCCTAAAGATCCCCCCAAATCTGTTTATTTGGTACCCATTTTTTAATTTAAATTTGTTTTCTAAAACTAGTGAAGTCCACACTAAGTCTTAAGATATGTCTTTAGAATGAAATTGGTATTAATTAGTAATATTTTATTTTTTGCTATCCACTTCAGATCATCAAAAAATTTTAACGTCATCTTCCTGAATTCTTTTCCCTTTATACTTTAACAATCAAGCCTTCAAAAGAACAGAAGAGCATCTTTCTTTGTTTTTTCTTTATTTTTATTTTTTATTTTTTTAAGGATTTTATTTATTTATTCATGAGACACAGAGACAGAGAGAGAGAGAGGGAGAGGCAGAGACACAGGCAGAGGGAGAAGCAGGCTCTATGCAGGGAGCCTGATGTGGGACTCGATCCCAGGACTCCAGGATCACGTCCTGGGCTGAAGGCAGCACTAAACCGCTGAGCCACCCAGGCTGCCCTCTTTGGGTTTTTAAATTTAGGGCCTGTTGTGACATGATCTTGTGTTTTGACTGTTTATTCTTATTTTGTAAATAATAGGGAAATATAAACTGTATTGAGCTGTAATAATTGTTAATGTATCAATTCCAAAAAGGCTTTACAGAATAAATTACTTAAAATTATTAAATTGTATTAATTAGCATTACAATAGCCTACTGAAATATTTCTCTATCATTTCTTATGAGCCTTCCCCAACACACATGACTACTGCCCCCGAAGTATGTAACAACAACAACAAATAGTTACTACTTGGTTTTCTAAAATCTATTATAAATCTTACATATTTCTCAATAACTGTCACTCACTCACTATAGAATTATAGGATTAATAGAACAAAACTTTGGCTATGCAATGTTATCCTCTATGGGAATTATTATTTTTATTATGCTAATGACCTCTTTTTTTTTTTGCCAGTTATACCTTTTATTTGTCCAATAATCATATTACTATATGACCTTTCTTTGGGGAATATTTGTATTTTCCAATTATTTACATTCCTTTTTAAATTCTTGACTTTTTGTGAATTCTATATATGAAGAGACCTAAATAACATAAGTGTATAGTTTGAAGAATAATGAAATGATCACTTTTAAATTCATCAATTTAAGGAGTAGAATGTCACCAATACCTTAGAGAACCCTGTGCTCTCCTCTCCCATCACATTTTCCCCAGGTGCCACCAATACTGAATTCTGGATAAGTCCTTCCCCTGCTCTTTACAGCTTTAGAACACATGCAAGTATCCTTATAAACCATGATAGTTTTGAATTTTATATAAAGGATTCACAGTTTGTTTTCAAGGATTTACTTTTTTCCCATAATACTATACTACAGATATTTGTCCAATTTTAATTGAAAATACATGTTCATCTTATGAATATTCCAGAATTTGTTTATCCATTCTACTGGCAATGGGTATAGAGATTCTTTTTAGAATTTTGCTACCATGAATGATGCTGCTTTGAAATCATTTGATCATATATTCCAGTATCTAAGTTCTAGTGTCTAAGATTGACCCATAGTAGGTAGCATTTGGACAAAGGGGCTTCTAGATAGCGTAAGGGTGTTGCCCAAATGCAGACTAATCCATTAGTTTCCTATTACTGCCATAACAAATTAGCACTTAGTGGCTTAAAACATGATTTTTTCTTATGTTTTTGGAAGCCAGAAGTCCAAAATTGATCCTTGCAACCTAAAATTAAGATGTTAGCAGAACTGTGTTCCTTTATGAAGAATAGAGTGAAGGATCCATTTTCCAATTTCTAGAGGCTTCCCACATTTCTTGGGTCATGGCTCACTTCCTATTCCAAGCCAGCAATGGCCATTTGAGTCTTTCTTACATTGCATCACTCTGACACTCAGATTCTCCTGCCTCTCTCTTCCAAAGTTAAGACCCTGTGATTATATTGGGCTCACCAGAATCATCCAGGATAATCTCTCTATTTTAAGGTTATCTTTTTAGCAACCTAACCTGATACCTTAATTCCCCTTTGCCATGTAACATAACATATCCACAAGTCTAGGATTAGGATGTGAAACAAATCTAGGAAGACATTATTCTGCTTACTGCAGAAAATTCCTGAAAGAATTATGGATATGTCTGTGGGATGTGAACTCCAATAAGATTCATAGAAAACCTTCAACGTCGTCAAGAGAATAGAATTAATTAAACTGAAACCATGCCCTTTAATGAAGTTAAAACTAACAGAAAATTTAAAGCTTGTTTTTTCAGAAACCCACTTCCCCCTAATCAGCTGTTGTTCCTTTTCAGGCCCCACTAACAAATCCACTAAACTGCTTCCACAGAGGACTGGACTGACACAAATAAAGGTCACTGATAATGGTTCCAGCCTGCAAACAAGGTCCTGCATTCCTTACCTGAGATACCGATCTCCAGAGCCCATCAGTTTGCACCAGCTCTCAGAACATGTGCATGGCCCAACTTCTTGCCCTACAGATGACCTTCTGATGTCAGGGGCCAAATTTTGCCTCATTTTAATGTTAAGTCTCTACCCCAAAGTAAACATGGGATATATGCCACATATGTGTCTGCTCAATGTGCATGCTCTATCTTTCCTCATAAATAGTCATAAGTTTTCCCTCCTGTCTCCTCATTTGGCCGCCTTTCGAATAAACCCTTTCCTTGCTGCTTAGTCCATGTCTTAGTGGTAGGCTTTGTGCGTGTTGGGCATACGAACTTGGGTTCAGTTATAAAACCATTACCATTTTCGACCTAAAAGGCATTGAGACTGTTTAAAATGAAAAGAGATGTCTGGGCCCCCAACTTTTCTGTAGGCAAGAGATAGGCTTAGAAAACTACTTGGTGGTAAACAAGAGACTTTCTTGCGGAAAAAGAAAATTTTCTTGGTTGGGAAAGTCAAGAACCGGGAAGACATACAGAATCCCAGGGAACAAAACTAAGCTTTAGTAAGATACATTATTTGTATCCAGAGTAAAAAGCCTGGACAATGGGGCACCTGGGTGGCTCAGAGGTTGAGGGTCTGCTTTTGGTTCAGGTTGTGATCCTGGGATCCTGGGATTGAGTGCCGCATCGGGCTCCCTGCAGGGAGCCTGCTTCTCCTTCAGCCCGTGTCTTTCATGAATAATATATATATATATATATATATATATATATATATATTTTTTAGTAAATAAAATGTTTTTAAAAAACAAACAAACAAAGCCTGGACAACATATTCTCAGCCAGATTTCAGAGGCACTATGGCCCTGTAACAGCTAGGTACTTCCCATTTCTCCTTATCTTGAACAGGAGTGTCTATTATGATTGTCCTGTTTCTTTCACTCACTACTTCATACTGGGTGGACAGGGTAAGAGGATAGTTATCTTTAATTTACAGATCTCAAGATCAAGGGGAGGTACATCCAAGATTTGTCTGGCTCTGGATCTGATGCAATTTACAAAATCATGAATTCAAGTCTAATGAGATTTGGGGGACTTGAAAGGAGGTAAGTGTATTTTGCACATGGGAGATGGTGAGAACCACTTGGACCAGAAGGTAGATTGTGGTAGACTGCTACAGGATTGGTTCCCAAAGCATCACACCTCCCAGTATCCACATTCTTGTATATTTTCCTCCTATATTTACTCTGTGCTGAGCTCCATGAATTGTTTTGGCCAATGGGATATCACTGAATGCAACACACATAGTAGCTTGATAAGCAATTGCATATCAGGATTTGCACTCCAAAAAGCTGCTGCCATCAAGTGAGAATGTCCTTTCTAGCCTGCTTAGGGATGAAAAATCACATAGAGAAGTTCAGCCATTCAGCTGAACCACAGTCATTCTCAGATAAATGCAATCAAATATGTGAGATTAATCAAGACTCAGCCAATTATATAATTATGAGAAATTTATTAAATTGTTGCCATTTTAAACAACTATCACACAGTGGTTTGTGTTACAGCAATAGACATCTGATACAAGTATACCCTTACTATTAAGGTACAACTTTTTAAAATCTTTCACTATTTCTTTACAATCTATTCAATGGGGTAACTTTCCTTGTTCTTAGATAAAAATTCCACTGGGTCCATCACTTATCACCTTTTCTTCTTAGATAATGAACAGTCACACAGTGTCAACTCAGAAGATGAAGTTTTTACTACAAAGAATCAATCAGAATTATGAATTTGATTTAATGAAAATCCTCCTCTTCACCATTTAGACCTCCTTCTGTTGGCTACCTGGAAGACCAGACTGGAAAGGGGAAGCGTAGATGCTTAGCACCTTCTCACCTTCTCTATCTAGCACAATTTTTTTTTTAACTCTCACAACCCACGGGGGTGGAGTGTTGGAGGATATTCTGATAAGCTTTCTTCCTGTTCTCTGGGATTGACCACATTTCAAATCTAACTTTCTCTTATGAAACCATTTGTCAGAGAATCTCTTTCACTATTTCACTAATCCAGACAGATGTCATTCTATTCTTGATATCCTCTTTCAGTCCTTTCTGCCTCTGTCAAGGATCCAGAGTGCTTACTCTCCCATTGGCCCACATCTACCCTATGCATCTCTTGCTTCAAAGATTTCCTGGGACTTAAGTTGATGCTGGGGCAGTCACTTTTACTGTAAAGGCCAATTCCCTTCTCTCAGTCCAGAATCAGATTTCAGTTCTGTGCCTTCCATCTGTAGAAAACACATTTCAAATTCTTTGAGGGTTCCATGGAGAGCAGGTCTGAAGGGAAGGAGGTAACATTCCTCATCCTCAATGGAAACTCCTCATAAATTTTACTTCTCTTTTTTGTTCTCTCTTGATAACTTTTATAATCATGGAGTTAATGAGAGTTAATGGAATCTGTTCTTGACCAAGTGTTTCGTAAACCAAATTAGAAGTTAATGGGGCAAAGAGACGGCATGATGACAACTCCATTCCATTTCGTGATGGCGGCTATGGAAGCTACAGCCAGTGCCTGAATGCAGCAGCAGTTCTGTTCTAGCAGCCATGTTTAGGTTTGGGTGTGAATTAGCACTCCGGTACCCAGAGATGGTACTGGCGTCCTTACTGGGACTAGTTCTGTGGAGTGATTTCTGGCCAAATGACTTCAAAATCTAGTTCTTCAGCTCTCCCAAAGATTCAGTGTATAACCAAAATAGGAAAAACAAACACATAAACAAAAAACCCTCTCCTTTCCTTTCTTTAATCAAACATTATCAATTGATCCCAACTGTTTGCAATTAATAACTGTTAATGATACAAAAATATTGGAAGCCCCTTATTTATGTACTCTCTTCATAGAGATGGCATTAGAAAACGACTCCTGGACAACTGGAGAAAGGTACAGATAGCCTACTTCCCTAACTCGTTCCTATGCTTTGACTTAAGCACTCACTAAATAGATAGTTCTTAATTGTTCAACCCGTTTTATAATTGTATGTACACACTTATAGAATCACTCATATTTCCATATCTCTTCTCCAATAGTGAGAAACCTGACTCCCATACCTGATTTGAGGAATCCTCCTGTATATAATCACCCATCTGCCAACACCTCTTCCCTCACAAAGATGCTCTTTTCACCTCTTTTGGGCTCCAAACTCTCAAACAAGGCAGGTTGTCTCCACATGTCACTCCACTCATGCTTCAATATCCCAAGCCATGCCTCTCTCATTTAGATGCCCTTTTCACCCTGCTTGGGTTCTGACATCTCACTTTAGTCACCTTATCACATGGGTGCTTCATCACCTTGCCTGGGCTCTGACATCACATGCCAGGTCACTCTTCTTGGGCTCTGATCCCTGCTCTGGGACACTAGGGCTCTCCTCTGTCTCTGCTGGCTCTAATGCCTCTTGCTCTGTCTGACCTAATGGCTTTAGGGCCAATGTTTCCCAGAAAGAAAGGAAAAAGGAAGTGGTCATTGCATTTCAATATGCATTCCCCTGATGACTAGTGATAGTGAGCACTTTTTCATGTTTTTGTCCATTTACATATATTCTTATATAGAACATCTACTCAACTGTTTTACCTATTTTTAAATTTGATTATTTTATTTGTTAATTTTTAGGTGCAATTAATATACTTCGGATATGCTTCTTCAGATTACATGTGCTGTTAATATTTTTCCCATCTGTGGCAGCCTATTGATTTTCCAAGTGATGTTTTCTGTTAAGCATAATTTTTTATTTTGGTGAAGTTTAACTTACCCTTTTTTTTTTTTTTAAGTTAATGGGATTTTTTTTCATCCATTTGGAGAAACTTTTGCCTGCTCCAAGTTCCCAAAGATATTCCTTACATTTTCTTCCAGAAATTCTGTGGTTGTGAATTTCACATTTAGATCTATGATTTATCTCAAAAAATTTGGGGGCAAAAGTTAGATAACAGTTAAAATTTCTGTTCTTCTATAAGATGTCCAGTTGCCCTAGTAATATTTGTTTAAAATACTATTTTTAAACTGAAGTTCTCTGATAACTTTCGCCAAAAAATCAATTGGTCATCTATGAAGGGGCTTATTTCTTGTCTCTACTATGTTTTATTCACCTATTTGCCCAGATGCCGATTCCACGTTCTATTGATTAATACAGGTTATGGTAGGTGTTTTTTTGTTTGTTTGTTTGTTTTTACTTATCAGAGAGAGGGGGTGTGCAGAGGAAGAAGCAGTCTCCATTCGGGGACCCCGAGGTGGGACTCGATCCCCAGTCTCCAGGATCACGCCCTGGGCTGAAGGCGGTGCTAAACCGCTAAGCCACAGGGGCTTCCTTATGGTAAGTCTTAAAATCAAATAGGTCAAGTACTCCAATTTCATGTTTCCCTTTCAGTCTTATTCTTGCTATTCTAGATCAGGTCTTAGAAGCTGCCTCTGATTCCTGTCCATGTGGCCTGTCTCCAAAGGTAGTTCCTGACATAGCTGTTGGCTTCTCCAAGACCAGCAGAAGAAGCTTTCTAGTATGTGTTGGCAAGAGAGAGTGACCTAATTAGGGGAGTGGCATCTCATCACCTTTGCCATCTTATATTTATTAGAAGCCCTCCACAGGTTTTGCCTACACTCAAGGGGAGAGTATGACACAAAGCATAGCACATTAAGTTGTCTCTGCCACAATGTCTTACGTGAAATTCTTCCTTGGCAATCATATAATTTCTGATGCTACAGAAAATGATGCTTAAAAAAATCTTTTCTTGTTACGATTATAAAAAATACTGTCATTTTTGTGTATAGAACTTGTATTCTGTGAAATTACTATAGTCACTTATTAGGTCAGTACTTCTTTTGCAAATTCCATAGGGGTTTCTATGTAAGTAATCATGTCACCTGGGAATAACAATAATTTTACTTCCTCTTATTATATTGTTAATTGGCTTTTCTGTCTTTCTTTCTTCTCTTGCTTTACTGTACTTTCTAGAATATTTACTGCAAGGTTGAATGGAAGTGGTAAGAATGGACCTTTGACCTCTTCTGATCCTTGATGAAAAGGTTTTACTATTTCAATCTTAAGCATATGTTAGATATATTTATGTTTCTATTTTCACATATGCCCTTTATCAGGTTGGGGAAGCTCCTTTAGCTCCTTCTCTTGTTGATCAAATGTTTTTTTATTGTAAAATTGTCACTGAATTTTGTCAAGCCCTTTTTCTGTTCATACTGAATGGAACAGTAACAAACCTTCCTTACTAAAACTTGCTCAAACATATTCATGAGCTACATAAATAATTGTTGTTTTAAGCTACTAAGTTGGAGTGGCTAATTATGCAGCCATAGATAATTGGAAGGTTTTGGTACCAGGACATGGGTGTGATCATAAAAACCTAAAATATGCGTCTGTGGCTTTGGGGCATGCTATGGGAATACAGGAACTCAGTGTTTCAGAAGTAAGTTTAGTGTGTTCCAGCAGCTGAATAAAACCCAGTGTGGTCACAGCAGAGTGAAGTGGTGGAGAGAGGGGATTGGAAATAGTACTGGAGAGGTAAGCAAGGGCCAGACTGTACAGAGCATTTGTGACAATGTGGAGGGTGGATTCTATTCTTCTCATAATGGAAAACCATCAGAAAGATTTCCTATCAGAGAACTGATGGGGGCTCCTGGGTGACTCAGTCAGTTAAGTCTCTTCCTCCAGCTGAGCTCAGGTCATGATCTCAGGGTCCTGAGATTGAGCTCCCCCACCCCAATCAAGCTCCCTGCTCAGTGAGGTGTCTGCTTCTCTCTCTCCCTCTGCTCCTCTTCATACTCATGCATGTGTGCACACTCTCCCTCTCTCTCAAATAAATAAATAAAATTTAAACAGAGAACTGATGTGATCTATTTGAATTTTTAAAAAATACTATCAAAGAGACTCGTGTAGCTCAGTTGGTTAAATGTCTGCCTTCTGCCTATGTCATAATCCCAGGATTCTGGGTTCGAGCCCTACATTAGTCTCCCTGCTTAGTGGGAGCCTGCTTGCTTCTCCCTCTCCCTCTGCCTCTGCCACTCCTGCTTGTGCTCTCTCACTCTCTCTGTCAAATAAATAAAATATTTTTTTAAAAAGGCTGAGTGGGAAAAATCAGAGAGTGGGAAAAATATAAGACTCTTAACTCTGGGAAAACAAACAAAGGGTTGCAGAAGGGGAGGTGCGTAGGGGAATGAGGTAACTGCGTGACAGGCTATGAGGAGGGCACTTGATGGGATAAGCACAGGGTGCTATACTATATGTTGGCAAATTGAATTTAAGTTTTAAAAAATGTAAAAATGTAAAAATAAATAAATAAATAAATAAATAAATAAATAAATAAATAAATAATGTAAACGGCTTGGAAAAATAAAATTAAATTAAAATTAAAAGGCTATTAAAGACATTCCATATAAATAATGAGTTAGGGGCACCTGGATGGCTCAGTTGGTTGAGCATCTGACTGGATTTCAGCTCAGGTCATGATCTCATGGATGGTGATATGGAGCCCCACATCAGGCTCCACCCTCAGCAGGGAATCTACTTGGGATTCTCACTCTCTGCCTCGTTCTGCCCCTCCCTCTTCTCTAAAATAAATAAACAAATCTTTAAAAATTAAAATGAGTTAAGAGTAGGACTAAAAGGAGATTAACTAGAAGTCAGTTTTATACAATCCAGGTATGTGATGATGGAGTCTTGGACTAGCATGTTGATGGAGGAGATTTAAAATGCTAACTTTATTTTAGGAAAGTTAAAGACATAATTTCCCTCATTCTTTTTGTTACTCATCTATTACTCAGTATTCTCTTTAGCTGTGTCCACACAAGTCAACACTTTAAGACCTCAATAACCAACAACCCTGACTCCACTTTTTCTTTGCCTAAAAGAAAGCTCATGGCCAAATTTCTGGCTCAGTCTTGGAGGTTATAGCATGTATATCTGCATACTATTTTCTCCATCACTCTCACCTATTTCTTGTTTCTATCCTTGTTTTCTCTGGCCTGTTTTCTGATTTTGCATTAGGTTGCCCATATTGCTAAAGTGGCCTCAAATTCTATATGGGATCAGGAGATGTATAAATGTACATATTAACTAACTGCACATGAATCTAGGCACAAGGTTATTTTAATCTTTGGTTGGGAAATATGGGGACGAGATTGGACTGAGATTGGCATGTGCTAGGCTACGCCCAATTGTTTGCCACCTGTTTTCTTGAAATGGCTCCAAGCATGAGAAGTGAGCAGCCTCTCTTGCTTGGAGACAGTTTGGTAGTAAGACATGACTCTAGGACTGGCAGTAGCCATAAGTTACTGTCTTAACGTAGTTTGTCTCCATGACTCCTTAACCTTTCCTAAACTCCTTTAAAAATTAGATGTGATTTCAGTGTGTGGGAAATTATAGAAAAGGGGGCTATCCCAAGGAAATGAGTGTTTTTTTTTTTTTTTTCTCTCTCCAAAACCAAGATGATGGTCACTCACAAGAGAAGCTAGTTTTTACCTGCAAGAGTAGTAGGGCTTAACAGCAGGTTAAGAGTCTGGTTTTGAGCACAGATTAAGTCACACTGGAGGAATTCCAACTAGAGGACATTTTGTCAGTATTAACCTCTGAAAATAAAACTAGTAGATGTTTAGATAATAGTAATTTAAATTAGACACAAAGAAGAAAGGCTAGAGAAGGAAGAAGGAACAAGGAGGAAGAGTAGAAGAGAAAAAAGAGGAGGAAAAAAGAGGGGAAGGAGGAGAGAGAGGCAGGTGTAAATCCATCCATATGTACCTGTTCCACTCATCTGCATAAACACTCCTCTTACTTGTAAATGATTCTGTGTGGGGTTTTTTTTCCTGTATATTTTTTTCCCCAAATGAATGCCAGCCTAGATATTTCAGAGTAAATTACGACTTTGTGCATTTCAGTCTACAATCCTGCCCATTTGATTTATAAGTGAGAAACACAGACTTATTTAGAATAGGATGACATGATCACTCCACCCCAAGGTCATTGTTCTTTTTTGAAGAGGCAGCCTTTGATATAAACAAATTTGTAAAGCAAAGCACATATACTTTCATCTGCCAGATCCAATGTAGTAATTTAATAGCTATGAGATTATTTAAATAAATAAGGCCTGCAAAAATAGCATTATAAAGCCATTAGTTTCAGCATTTACTTAGAAAGTAACATCGAATCTGACAGATACAATGATCTGGGATTTGTTTGAAAATTACGTCCTTCATGGGAAAAAGTTTTGCTAGTGTTTGCTGTAAGCAAAGAGGAAGACATAAGAATCAATAGTGATTTATTCATTAATATTACAAATATTCCATAAATATATACCACATTATTTCTGTGTGTATATTTATGCCTATATTTTTTCTTCTTTGTCAGACAGTCCCTTTTCCTCAAAGAAAAACTCATCTTTCGGCACTACCATGACAAGATCTTTATAAATTTTTTCTTTTTTTTTAAAGATTTATGTATTTATTTTAGAGAGAAATAGAATCAGACTCCCCACTAAGCGTGGAGCCTGACACTGGGCTCCATCTTATAACTCTGAGATCTTGACCTAGTCGAAACCAAGAGTCAAACGCTCAACCAACTGAGCCACCCAACTGCCCCTCTTTATAAAATTTTCAACACCAGTTGAATTGCTTTTACTCTCCTGAACACCATACAATCCTTAGCCCATGTCCTTTTTTTCAGTTGTGTTTCCTATTCATATGAGCTTGTTATTTTTTCTCCCAGTGTTATTGAAAGGTCTGTGATGGTGATTCCCAGGTCTTAATAGGTCTTATTGAACATAAGCTTATACATTATTATAGGAAGTAAATATTATTTTTTTAGTTTGTTTCAAAGCTGGAATACTAATGTATATATTTCATTGTTAAAAAAATAAATAAAAGCTATCATAGGCACCAACATACTCAAAGTCACTGGACCAGCCCCTCTCTTCAAAACAACAATGATGATAATGACATGTACTATTTGGTAAGTGCTCACTATGCTGCACATTGGTTGGCACTTCATATATGTTAGCTCTCAGTCCTTGGAACAACCATGAGATGGTTATTATAATTTCTATTATTAGTCACACTTGGAAATTTATATAATAATCAAGTAATTTTGAAATTAATTTATAATGATAAGTAATATCAACATACCCTGTTGTCAGTATGGCATCCTCTTTCCCTATGTGGAGAGCAGGATGACCTAACCTGATTTTCCCAGGCAGAAAGCCAAAAACTGAGGAGTGACGCATAAAAAAGGAACAAAGATCTAAAATCTAATGGTTAATGGCAACCGGAAAAGGTACCCTCTTACCTCTAACTAACACTAGAGAAAGTCATACCAATGAGAATAGGATATTCAGTCTTTCTACATACCCCTGTTGATTCCTGTAGTGAAATGGCTTTGGCATTAAATACTTATTATCAGTTAATAATTTATAAGAAGTTAATGAGTAGCCAAAAAATAAAAGAATATATTTAATATTTAAATTTTTTAATGACAGAAACAATATTTTTAAAGAAACTCAAGTCACATATTAGGAAAAGACAGTATCAAGATACTGATGCCAAATGGGACATGTTCAGAAAAAAACATAAGAAATTACCACTAAACATTCCTGGCATGGCCGAGCATAGAGCAGAACAGAGAAAAGACACAGATGTGGCATAGTTAAAAGCTGGAGTCTTAAGCCAGACTTCCCAGGTTCAAATTACAACTCCTCCACTCGCTGTTAACACAATCCTGCACAAGTTACTTGACTTCTGTGGGCCTCTATTTCCTCACTTATAAAATGAGAATAATTCTAATATCTACTTCTTAGGATTTCTGTGAGAAGTAAATATATATAAATTTCTAGAACAAGATCTAGAATAAAGTAAGCACTGTGTGTTATCTGTTAATTAAATTGTCTGGCATTTTTAAAATTTAGCCATGTTTCCATTTAAAAATATGTTTAAGATCTATCAAAACCATCTTCAAACACTAAATGATATGGGAATCTAAGTTGGTTTTTGCCTGAAATTTCCTAAACTTTACTATTAGCCAGGAAATAACACCTCTCTTCAAAATAACAAATTAAAATAAATAAAATAAAGCTTTTCACTAGTTTTAAGATTCCCTTTAAACAAATACTATTCTTTCCTAATGAATAGATTTTAAAAGGTGAAAAGACAGGTTTTAAGCACTTTTGCTGACTAGCTAACCAGACTTTGACTACATGGGTGACTTTGCTGGTAGCACAGCCAGAAATAGATTGCTAACACTCCAGTTCTTAGTTGCCATGGGTGCTTGAAGATGCTCCTGTGCTTTCTTAAAACCCTTTCTTAAATGTTTATTTTCATTTTTTTACTGCCAAATTTAGGGTAGTTGAAGATTAATGAACATTCAAATGCCAGAAGAAGGAGCCAGATTTTAGCAATAGTTTTAGCTTAGGCTCCATAATAAAAACCACAGACTGGGTGGCTTCACACTAATTTATTTTCTCACAGTTTAGGAGGCTGGAAGTTGGAAAGCAGGGTGCCAGCATGGTCGAGTTCTGTTGAGTGCTCCCTCCTGGCTTACAGGGCTTACATGTGTCCTTGCAAGCAAGCCGGTGTCTCTTCTCATAAAGGCACTAATCCCATAACTTCATCTAACCCTAGATTGTTTCACTAAGGCTCTATCTCCAAACATACATCAAGGATTAGGGTTTAAACATATGAATTTGGGTTGGTGAGCACAAACATTCAGTCCCCACAAGGTAAAGTAAGTGAACATTAGAGTGCTTAAATCATGTACCATACTGGCCTTAGACTGGTAGACACAGCTTAGTCCTTTTATATCACTATTCTGAGAAAGACCTGCTAAATAGCTGACTCCATGTAGTGATATTTGATAGTAAGAAAGAACATAGAAATCCTCTATTGAAAATCTAGGAATAGATCAGAAAAGCAAAATCATAGAAACATACTAGGCTCTATTTATAGAAACTATTTCAGAAAGCACTTCAATTATGTGTACAATAACATACACTTATGTGTTCAATTTTAGAGTTAAAAAATTCAAGTGCTGTCTACACATGCTCTCTGAAAAAGTATAAAGAAATTTGAGGAAATTAGCTAAATACTGTTATTCCAGATTACTTGCAAATTCAAATTACATGAAGTCAAACAAAACCTTTTAAAAAATGAAAATATTTAAACATTTAAAATGTTAACATTTAAAATATTTTACTTTAGAAAGAATGTGAGAAATCATATTGATTGACTATTTATTTAACATGTCTTGGTGATTAAAAACAAACGCATACCAACCTCACATTATGAAAATCATAAGGATTCTAGGATCTTTAAGAATCATGTGTATTAGGATCTAGAGCCACATTACTTGTTATAGAAACACATTTGTCAATCATAATGGCATAATGGAAATAAATGAGAATGTAGTCTAATATAGGCAGAGTAATTTTACAACTTTTCCAATAATTCCTCTAATATAAAATCTGGAATTAAGATATAGCCAAAAGCAATTGAGTCACTGTGGTGTCCTACAGCACTTCCCAAATGTTAAATCATTAGGCCAGTGCCAATCCAGAAAAGAGTCCTCATCAGTAGGTATACAAATAAGAATTGTGAACAATGTATTGAGTTATCATCATAAGGCTAAATATATTCAGTTCTATAAACATATCAATACAAACTAAAAACTAAATATATACAGTTTATTTTGAGGTTGTAATTGATCAATTTTTAAAAATATCCTGACGTAGTTCTATAAAGAGCTCCAAATTACTTTGAAATTGTTAAGACCTGTGAAATACAAAATGATGAGAATCTTTGGTGTAATAGAAAGTGCAAGTGGTTTGGTGGTCATATAAGACTGGATTCGAATCCCAACTCTACTACTTATGATTCAGATACCTTCGGATTGATAATTTAAGAGCTCTGATCCTTAATTATATCACTCCCAGATGGGTTTGTTAGTGACTACCTTGGAAAGTTCTTTTAAGGATTATGTGAAATTATATTTAGAATGCACTTACCACGGGCCTGTCAGCAGACACTTAATCAACCAAGGCTACTATTGTTGTAGTGTTGGTTGGGTGGAAGTAATAGTAGCAAAGATAGGAGTATTAACAGTCATGGCTTTTTCATTATTGTTGTGGAAAAAAAAGCAATACTTTTTTGTTGCTAGTCACATGGAGAATTCCAGAAACAAAACCTGAATATAACATTCTTTCTCAATAATGTACTTCTCTTTGTCAGTTAATGCTATGGCCAGTCACTGTTGCACACATGAATGCATTGTGACTTCTGATTAACTCTTTCCAAATAAGTTCAACTCATATCAGGAGATTAAGCTAACTCATATGTGATTAAGCTAAAACATATGTGATGTTGGTTTCTGCTCTCAGTGCAGTTTTAAACTGTTAAACCCACACCAGCTGCTTTCATAAACCAGCAATTCTAATCATCCAGTATCACTCCTCGAGGCACATTAGATTATAGAAAGAATGCGATAAACCAACACGAATTTTAGATTTTCAGCAGATTTATTTCAATTTCTAATCAAACTCATTCTCAGTGTTTTCCCTGACCATTCTTGGGCAAAGATATTTAAAGTAGAGAAAATTGCATTCAGAGAATGAACAAACAGATGAAGATTTTGTGCTGACAATCCCAGACCATCTCTTTTTGTTTCTAGTTATTTACAACAGAACTCCTCAAAATGATTGCCTCATCATCTCCATAATTTAAATGCTTTTTAAAAACCACTTGCCCCTCAGTTCAAAATATAAACATGACAAAAGATCAAGGAGATATCCTACAACTTGCAAAATTATTGAGATTCTTTATGAAGAAAAAAATAATCTGATCCTGAAAACAAGGACAATACTATACACTATTTTAAGACTTCATCCAAAAATAATAATAAGACTTAGTTAATAGTTACTATGTTACTAATAGTTACTATGGAAATAGGGACTATTTTCCAAGAGTTTATCATGTATTAATTCACTTAAGGCATACAGAAATTCTGAGAAATTAATGATATTCTTATACCTCATTTTTCAGATAAGAAAACTAAGGCATAGGAGGGTAAGTGCCTTGAGATGATCAGTGGTAAAGCCAGGTTTTAAATGCAAAAATTTGTCTCCTTGGCTGCTCACCCTTAATACTTATTTTTATAGTGATTTTAAAGACTATAAAAATCATGAATGACACTCAGTGATTATTTTAATATAAAAGATACTTAAGTGATTATAAATCTCATTTTATTTTTGTATATTGACAAGATAGTTTAAGAAAAATCACAGTGTTACCAGTCCCACTAACAGATGTTAAAAACTAAAACAAAGCCACTGCTTAATAAAATAACTTGAGCTTATCTAAAAATTTCAACTTTTAAATTTCATCCCTTCTCTTGTTTTCACTCCTGTCTTCCCTAGCTTTTCAAAGAAGTTTTCAAGTGTCTGTTTCCAATTTCTTCTGTGTTCCTACTCTGAATTGTCTTCTTGTGTTTGCTGGTTTGCAATTGCTATTGATGTATCTGTTGTGGGGTTTTTTTCTGAAATAATAGAAAATAATAGAATTTTATTTGACTCTTCTTAGTCTATTTCTTAGTCTTTCCTGCAGTTTGTCCCAATCATTCCCCTCTCAGTGAGTATGTTTGTTTAATTAGCTTAGCTTTTCTTAGCTGGTGAATCTTGGAATGTCTACATGAATAACCCCGGTCATCATTCCTGAAAAAGTATGAGATACTAAAGGAAGAAAATGCCCTCTCTTCGCTACTTTCCTTATTCACTGCAACCCCAACCTCTACTCTTCCCCTGTCTTAATCCTACCTCAGGGAATACATCAGCTAGAGCTTCATCTGTCTTTTAAAGTGCAAATGCAGGAAAAAAGAAATAATTTCTGCGTTTGCATTGCCATTTTAGCTTGAGTATTTGAAGATGTCTGGCTAAAGCATACACCTGACTCTGGTAAAAACACTCTGGTTAAATATATACCATATTCAAGGGAAAACTAATCAAGGAAAGTTTTTCAATTCAAAAGAAGGGCCACATCTCTAATACGTATCACATGAGGATGGACATGTTTAGGTGAGAAAATGCCAAATCTTCCCTTATGATATAAAGTGACAGCGTGCAAAAGCATTTACTGATTTTCATCTGTTAAATTCATTATCTTACATAATGGTCTTTCCAGGTAAATCAGCAGAGGGACGTAAAATTGCATAAATTTGTTCACCAGGTTGTAAATGTGCCAGAGTAGCTGTTTTTCAGGTATCTGACTTGACTCAAAAGCTGAATGCTCACTTGTGTTAGTAAGTAATAAAATACTCGTGCCTGGACTCACTCTGGTCAGGTGCCAAACTAATTATCTATTACCTGATATTATCCAGAAGGACTCTTTACATAGTTCTGATGCAAGCAGGTAAAATACTTAATCCTTCCTCCAAATAGACTAATCCACAATCTGCCTAGATAAAATAAAACTGAATAATGGCCATAATTTTAAAGCAAATTGCCACACAAGGTCACTGACAAGTCTTGAGGCATTGCTAGTGACCAAGTGGAACGTTGGTACTGTCATGTCTTATACTTGGAAGCAATCTGTGAAAAGAGAGAGGGAACAAAACAATAAGGTTAATTGATCCAGTAATATGATAACTGACAAAAGAAGAAAACAGGTCTCCTTATATTGTGCTCTTTCTTTGTTATAAAAACAAAAACAAAAACAAACAGTTTAAGCTTACATAATTGGTAATGAGGGAACCAGGAAGAGATTTGAATCATGTGACTTATTGCATTGCTTTTTTTCAACCCTCATTTCACTAAATAGCTGTTTCTTTTTATACTGCACTGGGTATAGCTATGTTTAAGCCATTATAAAATCACAAAGTTGAAGTACAAAAACTGCCAAACTAGAAATTATAAGCTGGGTATCTATTTTTTTTTTTTTTTACAAATAGTACATATGCAAAAAGGAAGAAATTCTGAAGAGATCCAAATAAGCCTGCTATTTTATTTTGCTTAATTATTAATGAAGAAATATGAGCATTATCACTTTCTTTTTAAGTTTAATAACTTAAAATGTGAATTCTGAAAATATACTATAAGTTACACTTAGTAGATTTCAAGACAGTATCTAGGAGAGGCCTTGTGGTGCTTGGATTATACTAAACAAGCTTTGAAAAAAATATCAATCAGGTCTTGTATGGATGTATCATTTAGTCACAGCTCCTTATGGACCATATGAGGTGTTTGTTAGTGCATGAATTTTACATCTTCCTAAATTAAAAACTCTATTTTATCTTAAATATAAAATATTTTGTGTTGTTTCTATTGTAGAAGTTCTACTTCTTTCTTTATTTTTTAATCTCTTATGTGTGTATTGATTTAATCCTAAATACCAAGTAATATTACATAGTACTGCAGATCTCTAGGCTTGCAAGTGATCCCTCTAATGATTCAGTTGAAATGGAGACTGGAATAATAAAAATAGACTTAAAGGCATTAAGAGATTGATAGAATGATAAATTCATCACCAATTTAACCAATTTACTTAGCTAGAGGATGTCTAGGGATGGAAAATGATATTTAAAACTGATTTTACTTTTGAGAGTTTATGTCATTTTTCAATTAGCAATAATTGTGCTATAGACAAACTTCATCGGCCACCATACCGCCACTGCACAAAACTTTGTCATTTTTAATGTAGTTTTCTCGATACAAATTTTCTTTTAGAACAGCAGTAAGAAAGGAGTGCATACTATCCAAGTAAATGAGTAAGTCCTCGTTAGGCATTTTTAAAGTAAACTTAAAATATAAGTCCTATTTAAATTTAAATTTAATTTATTAACTATTGAGGCACTGTTTGGAGATAGCATACTAGGGATAGATTGCAGGTGGCTTATAAAAAATGAATTATAATAATCCATTCTTCTAAAAAAGTAGAAAATCATATACCTTTGTAATCATGTTTGAGGATGTAAATTTTAGTTGTAAATTAATTGATTCATTCAATATTTCCTGAATATCATCTCTCCTTCAGACACTATGGCTAGGCCTTGAGTCTGCAGTGGTGAATCAAACCCAGAAGAGCGCACTGCAAACTTAAGTCGGCAGTCAACAGAAAAATGCCAGAAGAAACACAGATGGTGACTACACTTATCATGGGGAGCACTGAGTAATGTATAAAATTGTCAAATTACCATGTTACACCAGAAACTAATATAATATTATATGTCAACTATATTTTAATATTTTTTTTAAAAGTAAGTGTAAGAGAGTTGGAGTCAGGAAAGAGGAAATATTTAGTTAGGGGCATCAGCCTTTCCTGGAGGAGGAAGCATTTAAGTTGAAACTTGAAAGATAGTTAAAATTTCAACAGATAATTAGAGAGAGGAGGGATTTCTCTGGGAGTTATAATTAACAGTATGTGGAAAGGCAGGAAGCAAGAATTCAGGAAATATGCAAGAAGTAACCTAGGGAATTCTCTTGCGGTATTGTGTAGAGACTCATACTATCCTTTCTGCCTCTCAGATGAGATTATGGGTTCAGTGATTTCTATGCAGTTAGGAAATTTCGGAAGGTCTTTCATTTCTTCTTCTTTATAAATTATTTTCTCAGTTAATTTTTCTTTCCGTCCTCACAAACCTATCATCAAGGACCAATTCCATTCTTGCCCTGCTCCAATCTACTTTCTGCATAGCAGCAGCCAGAGAAAATGATGTCAGAGTCTCTCTTTTCTGTTCCAAACTTATCAGTGTTTCAGGGTTGCCTGGATGGCTCTCAGTCAGTTGAATGTCGGACTCTTGATTTTTAGCTCAGGTCATGATCTCAGGGTTGTGAGATTGAGCCTGGCATCTGGCTCTGTACTAGGCATGGAGCTTACTTCAGATTCTCTCCTTTCCCCCTCCTTTCCTTCTCTCCCTTCCTCTCTTAAAACAACAAATCAATGTTTTCTTTTTTCACAGTTCCTGAAATAAATAAGATCTAACAAAATTTTATCTAACAAAATTTTATCTGAAAGTTCCTAAAAACTTCTCCTAAATTTGCCGCACTAGTTAGTATCATTCAGGTACCAGCTAAATGTCAGTTTCTCAATGATTTCTTTCCTGACTCACCTAATCTAAATAGGCTTTCCTTTTTATCCTCTCTTGTGTAACTCAATCCTTTTTCTTCCTTTTGTTGAAAGGACTTGCATATTCACTTATGTATTTGCTTATATGACGACTCTCATTACCCATTCTTGTATCTCCTACCTAGCTTTACTAAAAGCTCCATTAGAGAAGCCATCAATCTACATCTGATTCAGTGCAGACCCAGTACTCATGTAGTGTCTGGAGGAAAGATGGGACACAATGGTTAAGTACGGATTTAATTATTTTACAACTGAAATCCACATCCCAGAACATAATAATTAAAATACATAATATTTTTCTTAAAATGGCTTATTATGACTCCTGCTTTCATTAAAATATAAACCTGGATTTTTATCTGCAATTAAAAGGAGAAAATATTTCTTGCTTATCAAACTTTCAAAATAAATGTTATAAGTTGATTTGATTAGCAATGCTTTTTCTATATTCAGCTTTACTTTCCCAAGCATCTGGACATCCAGCAGTAAATCTTTAAAATTATAATGATACATTTCCTTTTTTTATCCCTAGAAAGCTATAGAAAATAAACACATACACACACAACTATGTAGTTATAAAAGCTTATATCCCACTTGATTCTTAGCACTATTACCATAAAATATGGCTAAAGTGAAGGAGGCCACTATAGGGATGAAAATGATGGTAGAGTGTGGAAAGTGGGTGCTAAAATTCTATTGCCAGTTCTATTCATAGAGTATGACAGGCTGGATTTTCCACAAATATCTCCTATCTCACATTTTCTTCTACATCTTTTACTCTGATCAAAAGGTGGGGTCCATGAACCACCTCTTGAACCTATGTATGCTTCCTACTGAGTAATAGGATAAGCTACATGACTCCTGAGGCAAGGTCGGAAAAGGTTATCCCATTTGTACCTTGTTACCTGGAACTCTTGCACTTGAAGTCCTAAGCCAGCATGTACACTGAGACTACAATGTTATTAAGAAGTCAAACCACTTGGAGAGACCAAGACTAGGCACTCTTGTTGGCAGCCCCAGTTGGAGACTCCTTGCCCAGGGTCCAGGTATTGGAACAAACAAGCCTTAAGATGACTCTGGCCTCTATTCCCCAAGGCAGCTCTAACCTTTCAGTCTTCCCAACAGAGGCCCCAAACATTATAGAGCAGAGTCAAGCAAGCCTTTAATGTCATCTCTTTCCAAAACCCTGACCCAGAGGATCCACAAGCATAATACGTTTGCTATCTCAATATTGCTAAGTTGGGGTGATTTGTCAGAACAAATAATCATGACATATAGTCTAACACTTCTCATTCACAGGCAAAGAAACAGATCTACATACTGCAAACAAATCCACTGTGAGTAAAGGAATAAATGGTTGTTTTATAGTCAGAGGTGGGTTGATAAACATTGCAAACAATCCAGCTAGGCTAAACTGCAAACTCCAAGGCTGAAGAGGAGGACACAGGAACTAGGAGCCATGTTCAGGGAATGTTCCAATTAGGAGAGAGGGACCCTCTGAACTACTCAAGATGGAGCAGTTCTGAACAGTAAGCTAGCCACTGGGAAGGTGGTCAAAGGAGAGACTTAGCATCCAGATGTGCTTCTATTCTATAATACACATATGAACAGTGTTGCCATGCAGCTCTAGAGATGCTGAACTACGATCAAAACTTCAGGTCTTATTATCTCTGTCTCTATCTCTATCTTTGTCTCTGTCTCCATCTCCATCTCCATCTCCATTTCTAATCTCATTCCTGTTTGAATAGCGTGGCTGGATTTTTACAAATTTTCCAAATAACAGCTTTTGGGTTTCTTTCATTTCCCTAATTTTTGACCTTTTTTCCTATTTAATTCACTTCTTTAAAAAAAAAAAGATTTTATTTATTTGAAAAAGAATGAATGAGAGCATGAGTAGGGGAGAGGCACAAGCAGGAGGAGAAGCAGAAGGAGAGGGAGAAGCAGGCTCCCTGTTTAGCAGGGAGCCTCTTGCCGGGCTTGATCCCAGGATCCTGGGACCATGACCTGAGCCCAAGGCAGCCATTTAACTGAGCTACCTAGGAGCCCCACGTTTAATTAATTTCTAGTTTATATTTCTTTCTTTCTTTCTTTTTCTTTCTTTCTTTCTTTCTTTCTTTCTTTCTTTCTTTCTTTCTTTCTTTCTTTCTTTTCTTTCTTTCTTTCTTTTTCTACTTACTCTGTTTAATTTACTCTTCTTTATCCAGGTTCTTTTTTTGGAAGCTTAGATCACTGAGAAGTGCTTCTACTTCAGTTAGAACATTTGATTTGCTCCTTTCCCTTGTCATTTTTCTCAAAAATTTTAAAAGAGAAACAAAATCTATCAAATAAGATACTAAAAGAAAAACTAAATCCAATTGCATTATATAATTATGAGCTCATCCTACTGTATTCATGTAGAGTTTTTGATTATCACTTGGACTTGAAATACATGATTCTATATATAAATGAGATAAAACATGCTTTTCTAAATTTTGTCTTCAAAAATAAGATAATGATTAAGTAGCTACAGGAGAGATAAAAAAAGAAAAACAATTCTGACATTTTCAAGAAAGACCCTTGTGCTTTCATTTTTGAAATGCACTATGACTGCAAACTATGCCAAGTGGCACAGGCTCCTAGAGCTTGGTGTTTGGAGTCCTCCAGCAAAAATGCTGTTTTCTCAAAGCTATTGTCCATTTTTAAGATATTGAAATTTTGGGGTAACGAGGTGAAAAGACTTTCTGGGTTAGCATTTTATTTATCCCTTTATTAAACATCAGTTATGTACATGGCACTACACAAGGCATTTTATAAATTACAAAATTAAAAACGCCTACCCTTATGTTATTAAAAAGCTGACTACAACATTACCGGAGGTAAGTAGAAAGGGAGAGATTATTTGGGACTGAGTATTAATTAACTAGAAAAGAAAAGGTTTTTAAGCTGAGCATTCATTCATTTGTTGACAATGATTGAAGAGATACTTACTAAAACCATGCACTGAGATAAATTTGAAATACACAGTGTTTTGATTTGCTACAGAAGGAATAGAAGGCAAACCAGTCCTGGGGAAGCATGTTTCCTCTCTCTGAGCCTCCTTACTGCTTCTTTCTGTACCCAATGTAGAGAAAAAAGTTTAATGTATTGTTTCCCAGCCTTCTAATTTTAACCTTCCTTTCTCACCAGTCTTCTTAGTCCTGCCTGGACAGATTCATTTTTTTCTGTGTTCTTAAAATATACCTATATTCTAGTTTCCCTGAACTCTAGATCTTCAAGATTCTTCTTCCCAAAGACTCTGCATAGGCATATCTTGTATTATTCGTGCTTTGCTTCATTGTTCTTTGTAGATGATGCGTTTTTTTTTTTTTTAAACTGAAGGTTTGTGGCAACCCTGTTTGAAAGAAGTCCATTGACTCCATTTTCCTAACAATTGGCTCACTTTGTGTCTCTGTGTCACATTTTAGTAGTTCTCACAATATTTCAAACTTTTTCATTGTTGTTATATTTGATACTGTGATCTGTGATCAGTGATCTTTTGATGTTATTACTGTCTTTGTTTTGGAGCACCACAAACCATGCCCGTGTAAGACAGCAAACTTAATCAACAATGTTGTGTTTGTTCTGACTCCTCCACCAGCCAGCCTTTTCCCCATCTGTCTCTTTCCTCAGGCTTCCCTATTCCCTGAGATACAACAATACTGAAATTAGGCCAATTAATAACCCTACAATGGCCTCTAGGTGTTCAGCAAAAGGAAGTGTTGCATGTGTCTCTCCTTAAATCACAAGCTAGTGAACAAGTCATATTGAAAGCTGAGACAGGCCTAAAGCTAGGCCTCTCGTGCCAGTTAGCCAAGTTGTGAGTGCAAAGGAAAAGTTCTTGAAGGAAATTAAAAGTGTTATTCTAAGGAACATATGAATGATAAGAAAGCAAAATATAGCCTTCTTGCTGCTATGCAGAAATTTTAGTGGTCTGGATAGAAGATCAAACCAGCCATAATATTCCCTTAAACCAAAGCCTAACCCAGAGCAAAGCCCCAATCTCTTCAATTCTGTGAAGGCTGAGAGAGGTAAGGAGGCTACAGAAGAAAAGCTTAAAGCTAGCCACGGTTGGTTCATGAGCTTTAATGAAAGAAGCTGCCTCCATAACAGAAAAAGTACAAGAGGAAGCAGCAAATCCTGATGGAGGAGATACAGCAGGTTATTCAGAAGACCAGGCTAAGATTGTTAATGAAAATGGCTACACTAAACAACAGATTTTTCAATTCACACAAAACAGCTTTCTTTCTATTGAAAGATACATCTAGGACTTGCCTAGCTGGAGAGAAGTCAATGCCTGGTTTCAAAGCCTCAAAGGACAGGCTGACTTTTTTGTCAGAGGCTAATGCAGCTGGTGACTTTAATTTGAAGCGGTGTTCATTTATTTATCTGAAAAGCCTAGGACTCTGAAAAATTATGCTAAATCTACTCTGCATGTGCTCTATTCATGGAATAACAAAGCCGGGATGACGACACATCTGTTTACAACACAGTTTACTATTTTAAGCCTACTGTTGAGACCTACTTCTTAGGGGAAAAAAAAAAAAAAGATTCCTTTAAAATATTACTCCTCATTAACAATGCACTTGGTCACCTTAGAGCTCTGATGGAGATGGACAACAGAGCTCTAAAGTGACCAAGTGTATTGTTAATGAGCAGTAATATTTTAAAGGAATCTTTCTTTTTGCTATTTTCATGCCTGCTAACACAACATCCATTTTACAGCCCATAGGTCAATGAGTCATTTTGACTTTCAAGTCCTATTGTTTAAGAAATACATTTCATAATGTAATAGCCGGCACAGATAGGGATTCTTCCGATGGATCTAGGCAAACTAAAAGGAAAAACTTCTGAAAAGGATTCATCATCTTAGATATCATTAAGAACATTCATGATTCGTGGGAAGAGGTCAAAATATCAACATTACAGAAGTTTGGAAGAAGTTGATTCCACCCTGCTGGGTGACTTTGAGGGGTTCAAGACCTCAGTGGAGGAAGTAACTGCAGATGCCATGGAAACAGCAAGAGAACTAGATATGATGTAGAGCCTAATGATGTGACTGACTTGCTGCAATCTCATGACAAAACTTGAACAGAATAGGAGTTGCTTTTTTTTTTTTAAGATTTTATTTATTTATTCACAAGAGACAGAGAGAGAGAGAGGCAGAGACACAGGCAGAGGGAGAAACAGGACACAGAGAGAGAGAGAGAGGCAGAGACACAGGCAGAGGAAGAAGCAGGCTCCCTGCAGGGAGCCTGATGTGGGACTTGATCCCGGGTCTCCAGGATCATGCCCTGGGCTGAAGGCAGCACTAAACCGCTGAGCCACCTGGGCTGCCCAGGAGTTGCTTCTTAGGCATGAGCAAAGAAAGTAGTTTTTTGAGATGGAATCTACTCCTGGTGAAGATGTTGTGAAAATTGTTGAAATGACACACACATACACATGCAAAAAAAGATTTAGAATAGTTGATAAAGCAGCTAAAAAAGCAGGGCTTGAGAGGATTGACTTCAAATTTGAAAAAAAGTTCTACTGTGGGTAAAAGGCTATTAAACAGAATCACCTTGTATGGAGAAATCACTCAAGAAAGGAAGGGTTAATCAATGTGGCAAACTTCATTGTTGCTTTATTTTAAGAAATTGCCCCAGCTACCCAACCTTTCAGCCACCACCACCCTGATCAGTCAGGAGCCACTAACATTAAGGCAAAATCCTCTACCAGCAGAAAGATGATGACTCATGGAAAGTTCAGATGATGGTTAGCACTCTTGTTTTTAGCAATAAGGTATTTTTAATAAAGTTATGTACATTTTTTAGACATAATGTCATTGTATTCTTAATGGACTATAATATAGTGTAAACATAACTCAGATTTGTTAGGAGAGCAAGAAAAGTTATTTTACTCTATTGTAATACTTGATTGCAGTAGTCTAGAACAAACCCATGGTATCTCCAAAATATGCCTTTGTCTTACCTTATAGTTATTCAAAGTCCAAACTGCCCCCAGTCTTCCTTTTTCCAATTGTATTCTTATATATCTCCCCCACCCCTTATTTTACGATACACCCACACATGCACACACATTCATCTGCTTCCTGCTTATCATATGCTTCCTAGTTCAGTTAATGGCATCACATTCTACTCTATCACTTTACTACTCTAGAGTAGTAACATCAGGCTCATTTGGGGTTCCTTCCTTGACTTCACTATCTTTCCAATTAGTCATCAAGTTCTGAAAATTACACATTAGCTGATTGTTCCACTGCTACTTTCTTAGTTCAGACAGTTGCCATCTTACTGTTTTGTTCATTTTCATGTGAATATATTCTCTTCCATTTCTAAGGCAGCGGTCAGCAAATTTTTCTGTAAAGCGCTAGAGTAATGTTAGGTTTTACAGGCCATAGCGCTGTCTCAACTACTCAATTCTGCTGACAGAGTACAAAACTGAGATACACAATATATAAATTAATAGGAATGCCTATGTTCCAATAAGACTTTTTTTTAAGATTTATTTATCATGATAGACATAGAGAGAGAGAGAGAGGCAGAGACACAGAGAGAGGCAGAGAGAGAGGCAGAGGGAGAAGCAGGCTGCATGGCAGGCACCCGACACGGGACTTGATCCTGGGTCTCCAGGATCGCGCCCTGGGCCAAAGGCAGGCACTAAACCGCTGGGCCACCCAGAGATCCCCCCAATAAGACTTTATTTTCAAAGACAGATGGCATGCCAGATTTAGCCCATTTGGTGTAGTTTGTGGGCTCCTGCAGTTGGATTTTGTTCTAAAAACCTGAATCTGATGATAACTCTTAATAATTTCTTTTGAATTACCTTATCTATAGGAATATTTCCCAACAATAAGTCCCCTAGAGTCATGTGAGATTATAAACATGCAAACCACAAAATTATTTGTGCTATATTAAACATGCTGTCAGCATCATATTCAATTTGCTGTGGTTTTTTTGCATGAGTTCTATCTTTGTGCATATTAACTTGCACTTTAGTAGCAAAAAATAAAGGCATGAATTAGCAATGAATAATTTGTCATTAGCTGTTAGTTTGCTTTGTTTTTTAAAGAGTTTTATTGATTTATTTTGAAAGAGAGAGCCTGAGCAGGATGGGGGTAGGGCGGAAAGATGGACAGAAAGATTCCTCAAGCAGACTCTTGCATGAGCTCAGAGCCCAACATGGGGCTCAGTCTCACGACCCTGAGATCATGACCTGAACCAAAATCAAGAGTCAGACGTTAGTTGACTGAGCCACCCAGGTATCCCATAGCTGTTATTTTAATGACAGTTTAAAATTACTTTGTTTGGAATGGTACATTTTTGAATTATCAATTATATTTTTATTAATAATTATTCTTAAAGTTCTTCACCCACTCAGGTTGAAAGATGGTTCATGGAAAGAGCAAAACTCAGCCAAGACAAATCAAGTATTTGTTCAGTTTAAACTCCCAAAATAATCTTTTGGAGTTCATTTTAAGTGCAAAAATTATAAAAGATATGCCTTTCATCTGTAAGAGTCAGATTGTATTGAGAGGAAAAAATGATATATGGATTTATAATGCTTTGAAATTTGGGTCCTTGCTGAATCTGACAAAATTGCATCTCCCAGAGATAGCTAATTCCTGGAAATGGCAAGTGACTCCTTTGAGATGTGGCTTTTATGTACAAACTGACCAATCCAGAGTTCATACCCGACTACACCTTCTTTATCAAAATTTTACAGGTTGAGCCACTCTGTCTCTACCCTAACATCAATTTGGGCCCGGGTACCAGGCAACTAGGGCAATCCCTACTCCTCAGAGCCTGTTGAGATCATTCAAAACAGCCAATCCTAAACCTGTTTAGCCTGCTTATCCTCCCTTGCCCATGGCCACCCATGAAAACCACAATTAAGGCTTCTGCCCATGCTTTCCCCCCTGCTCCTGTGCCTACTGACTGACTTTCCCCATGTGACATGACATACACCTCCCATTTCTAGGGGTCTGTGAGTATAAAACTGAGAAAAGATAGCAACCATTGCCATGTCTCTGGTCTTACCATACCTGGTTGAAATAAATCCTACGTTTGAGAATGAGATTCCAAAGGTCAAACTTGGGGGACCATAGAGTTTTACTCTGTCTCACAATGTAGCAAATTCCTTTCTCAAGTCCCACTTGAGCCTTTCCAGGTAGTTCCAATGCATCTCAAAACTACTCCCCAAGCGAAAGGGAAAGAATAAGTACAGTTAATTGGGGAACCCTGTCTGCATGAATACTGTTTTGAGTGATGTAGAGCGGTCAACTTTAACCAAAAACAAAACAAAACCCACCCAAAAAAAACAAATAAAAAAAATACTTGTTCTTTAGTTTTCAAGACAAAGCAGATTTTCTCTTTCCCACACATATACACATGGATTTCAGCCCCTTATCTTTCTTGGGGGCTTGTTTGGCTCACAATCCCTCTCATAATTCTCTTTTGCTCAATTGATTAGTCCGTCTTCACACACACACACACACACACACACACACACATTATGGACACCAAAATGAAAACAAAATAAAATATCCTTATGTTTGAGTTGTGGGTCCTCTAAAGTGTGGGGCTTGGGGCAGAGTCCCTCTTATCTAGGACTCAGGGAGGTATCAAATCTATTAGATATTGAATCTTATGACAAACCTATACCATTTGAGATGATGTAGTATTGCTAAAATAATGGCACTACACCCCAAACCCAGAAACAGACCTAACCATTTATTTTTTAAAAATGTTATTTGACAGAGAAATAATCAGAAGTGAATAAGAAAACTTCCAATAAATGGTCCTGGGACAATTGCTTATTCTCACAGAAGAAGCCACACACTATCCTAGACCTAAGTTCTACAACTTGGCCAATGTTTCTTCTGCCACATTCCATTGATCAAAGCAAGTCATGAGGCAAACCCAATTCAACACAGTGAAGAAAGAGGTTCTAGGTTTCGAGAGAGGAGCAGCAAAGTCCTATGACAAAGTGGTATAGACAAAGACCTGAATCATTAAGTAGAGAGTTGTCAGATCTAACAAATAAAAATACAGGAAACCCAGTTGAATTTGAAATTCAGAAACAAAAATTTTTATTTAGTATAAATAGGCCCCAAATATTGCATAAAATATACATAAACTAAAAAAAATTCATTGTTAATCTATTCCAAATTTACCTGTGTGTCTTGTATTTTACCTCGCAGCACTGATTAATGGTCATTATTAAAATGTTTACCATGAACATGGGCTTTTAATTCATATAAAACAGTCATAGCTTAATTTAGAAAAACTCAGTCAATAAATGTTGCTAAAAATATATGTACGAGGAAACATTTTAAAGTGTAGGAGTTTCAAGCTCTTTATAAATACGAATGGCTTACCAGTAAAGAAAGTTATAAGACCAGAAAAATGATTTCTATTTCGCTATTTCCTTATCTTTAGATGCACAATTCCGTCATTCATCAGTTGACTTAATGTATAAGTTAGATTTACCAACTTACATTCATTTTCTTTCTCATATCTGCCCCCACTGCACTGAGAGAATGGAGAACTCTCCATCCAATCATAAAGGTGATGATCCAGTGTTGCAATGGTGAGTAGATATTTCCAAACAGTCTCCCTGTTTTTATCCAAGGACATGACCCTCAGCTCTGCCCTTCCAGGACCTGTTCTGATCTCCTGGTGGGTGGAAAATCACAGTGCTTCTGACCAGAAGAGATCTCCTCAGTGATTCACACAGGAGTCGTTCAGCAGAACACAACAGCTTTCCAGGAATACATGATAGATTTTACAATATTTCTAAAAAACTTTCATCTGGCAAGAAGAGTACTACCTAATATTTACTTGTATCTCTAATTTCTGGACCTCTGACCTCTAGTCATGGTTTTATTGAATTCCTTCAGGGTGAATAACTGTGCACTGGGCTTGGGATACATGAGACCCTTGTCCTTAAGGAATACCACTTAGTAGATGAGAAAAACATCATGAACAGAAATATAAACATATAAAAACAAAAGCATAGAGGTCATTTTTCTAACAGCTGAAGAAAAGGGATGGCTAATATCCAAAAAGCTTTAGTGAAGTAGGAAGATCATGAACTGAGTTTAACGGAGGGAGGGGAGACCTCGAAGGAAGAAGAAAGTTGCGGCAGGGACTACTAGTTGTTCTGCAGGATCCAGGGTCCCCTCCTTTCCCTTAGTTTAGAACCCTCTGAGTTTTGCGGGGTTATGTGGTCATCTGGAATAAAGACTACATTTCCCAGACCCCATTGCAGCTAGGTGTGTGTGGGCCTGTGATCAAGTTTTTAGCGAATAGAACATAAATGAAACCCTTGTGCTCAATTTCCTGAAAATGACCTTGGGGTGACAGTGGTGGGTGCTGCCTTTCTGCAGCCTCCCCTTGCTGGCTGGAAGGCTGACAAGAGCAGCTTCAGGAATGGCCCCCTGGAAACATGAGGTACAATGCCAAAGGTGGTGGAGCAGCAGGACCCACCAAAGAAGCCTCTGCCTCCAACACTACACGGTGCCATACTGCTCACCCCCAACAGCTTACCCACAGATGTTGTTTCCATAATTGAGAAAGGAACATTTCTCCTGTTGAAGCAAGTCCCATCTTGGCAATATTCTACAACATAAAAGAGTAACTACATATAACACACACCTAACTTAATGGCAAATTAACTGGTTAATAGGAAATCAAAACTATGGACACCAGAATACATTTCCAAAAAAGAGTGATCTTATAACACTTCTAGAAGCTTGTTATTCCCCAGGGCCATTCAGACAGGCTTCCAATTGAAGACCAAGGCAATGAGGAAAATATTTGAGGCCAAATCTATATAAGCCTGTCATTGAAGAGATTTATTTTCAAGAAGAGATCATAGGGTCAGAAAAGAAAAATAAGGATCATTTGCATTGAAATAGCTCTAGCCAATTCCTACCAAATCGGGCTGAAAATAAGTGCAAGTTGAACTGCAGTGAAATTAAATATAACTTCTGGCCAATCTCTCTTAGCCTCTAAAGATGGCTGCAATTGGTTTGTACAATAGCCAGCAAAACATCCCGCATAGTACACTGTTTTCTGGAAAATCAGTCTGCACAGTGAAAAGATAATTAACATGGGGTACTTTTTAAAAACCAATTTCCTAGAAATTTACTTGGCTCCCCACTTCAACTAACAATACACAAAATAAACTTGGAAGATTGAGCATTACTTAGCAACTTGAAAAAAATCAGTACTTATCTCAAACACAATTAATTTAATTAGTCATTAATAGAATCTTCCAAATAATTCCAAAAGGCACAGAGCAAATATTACTTACTTATTCTTTTAATTTTTTTTGATTTCTGACTTTTAAAATTGTATAATTTTGCAACACTGGTATTTTAAACTTCTTAGATGGTATCATATTTTTTTAAGTTCTACCTATATCTTTCCAACAAGAATTTTAGTCAGTTAGAAACTTTATGTTATAATTTTTATATTCAGGAAAGGTAGATAGTTCTGTGGCTCACCTTTTGGAGACCATCCAGGTAAGAGGCCAGTGATTGCTTCTCTGGCAAACCATAGAGCAGAATGGAGTGGATTATGACCTTCAGACTTTCCATGCTTAGTGAGCAAGGTGGACCGCACCAACTCCATTATGACCAGGACAGTGGCCACTCTCACTTAGTTCCATAGAAGCAATGAAAGAAGATGTTGAAAACAGATCCACAGAATAAACTCTATTGTAGGTACATGATTCAAATATCCCCATCTTAATATGAAGTCTTGTATTAAAATCTGTTCAGCCTAACATTTTTTTCAAACGATGATGAGGCAGACCAATAAATTAGATAGACAAATAGAGGACCCTAAAGAAGTTCAGATATTTATATATTGTTATATAGCCTTTTACATACTATTAGCCATGCCGCTATCTGTAATACAGCATCCCTGCTTTTTTACATTTCAACTCATTCAGATCCCTCTTGAATAAAGGTCATCAATGATGGCTTAATCAAGAAATCCACCAGAAGTTTATCAGCCCTTGTTTAACATGACCTTTCTGTAACCTCTGACAATGATGAATATTTTGCACTTCCAGAAAAATCTCTGCTGTCTTGACTTCTGTAGTACTATTTGCTCTTGGTTTACCTGTCATCTCTCTGAGCAATCCTTCTAAGTCTACTTTATTGACAGTAGCTTACATGGTAATGTTCCCTTCCATCTTGATCATGATATTTCCTTGCACAGTACATTCCCATGGTTCATGTACTACCCATCTGTTAAAGAATACCAATCCTATAATGTTATCAATCTCAGAACACTCTCTCAAGATTCATCGCTATAATATATGTTGTATTCTGCATGTTTTTTACTTGAATACCCCAAAGTAACCAAATCTGTTCCAAGGTAGACTTATTTCCTAAGTATCTTCCCTCTCTCACCCCGTCTTCATCCAGCCACAAAATTCTATTTATTTCACAGGCTAAATATCCTTCATATTCACAGTTTTCTCTATATCTCCACTCCCGTTGACTTTAATTCAGCAGTCAGCTGGGCACTGAAAAACTTAAAAGTGGAACAAGCAAAAACCACCTAAATAGCTTTATTGTTTTTAATTTCATCCCATTTTCAGTATACAACAGCTTATGTGATCCTACTAAAATTATATAGCCACATTCCTATTCAAAATCTTACAGTGGCATTCCTTCATCTATAAGATCAACATCCATATCTTTAGCAGAATATAAGAAGCATTCATACTATGTACACTTTTACTTCTAGGCTCACCTACCACTCTCCACACATTCAACCATGCTTCAGCCGCTTTGAACACTTATACTCACTACATGTGCTATGATCTTTCTTACCTTTGCAGTTTTGCTCATGCTGATGCTGCTAACTGGAAAATTCTTCCCTTCTTTTCCTACTTCGAAAGTTATCTTTTAAGATTCACACAAATATCCTTTCTCCTACGGCCCTCTCCTGTGCAGTCTTCTATATCCTCTTTCTTGAGTTCTTCTGCATGTTGTACATGTTTTCATTACAGAAATTTACACAACGGCTTGTAAGCATTTCTTTACATGTACATGTTTCCTTCACGGGGGAAAGGAACCACGTCTTATTCATTTGTCTATGTCCAAAACCAGGCACAGTGCCTGGTGCTCAAAAGATGTTTGTTTTATTAATATTAAGCAGAAAGGAAGTATAACAGATAAAAGACATATGGTCTCTGATTCCAAAGACATACATTAAAAATCTAAACATTTATCATGAAAGAAATATATATGGATTTGCTTTCATTCCACCACAGAGTAGTACTAGTAAAATTTACAAAGAAGCAAATTTTTGTTTAATAAAATAATGCACTCTTTAATTCTTGGAGTTATCCAATAAACAAACAGGAAGACCCAAGGGTTAATGAGCTTTCCTTTACTAGATTCAGGCTGAAACAATATGGCTTGATCAAATAGAATGTGGGCTATATTTAATAATTGTTTTGGATGAGCTTTAAACCTCCACAAATCTGATGTTATTCTGTGAGAAAAAAAAGAGACAGGCTTTGAATAATTTTGAAATAATCTTTTGAGGAAATAAGACTATTTGATATATCTGCCTTAACTTTGTATTTAAACTGCTAATTCTAAAATAAGTTCAGTGTTGATAATGAGAGTTCACTGAAATATTATATCCCACAGTATTCTGGGAATGCATAACTAGAGACATTGTAGTGGAGTTATTTGGGAGGAAAGCAATAAATACTTAACTGATTTAGGGTACTTAGGAAAGATGGACATATGAGTCAGATAAATGGAAGGTCAAATAGCACCTTTTTTTACCAATAAAGATAAACTTTGTTAGCTCCTAAGCCACATTCTTCTGCAGACATAATAAATAACCCCTGCATTAAAAATACCCCCTACCCCCAGACAAAGATGCAAGCTTCCCCTGTTGGACTGCCAGGGAGTAGACAGCAGAGCAGCAGAAATATTGGGAGGACCCAGACAACGTGGAGCCAACTCGGCTTTGTTTCTTCTCTATTTTCAATAATCAATGGAGGGCAGTGAGTGAGGAGGTGGAAAGAAGCTAGAAGTGGATCATTTACAAATTCTTCTGGAAAGCTAAGAGGAATTTTCCTCTTGTTTATGAAGAGAAAAGGAAGAATAGATCAGTTCCAATATACTTGCAAGAGCAATATTTTTCAGTTGCTTCCTACTCTACAATTGGCTCCATGTGTTAGAAAACAATCTTGCTCAATCCCAAAGACTAACCTCTTTCTTTAGAATGACTTGTTTTCCTGTTTACTCATGCACCCATGCATTCAACAAACATTTATTGAATGCCTCTCATGCTTCTGGTTCTTTTGTCCTAACGATCTTTACAAAGAAGACTGTGTGTCATTAAAGAGGTCTAGCTAGAGAAATGGCCTATTAACTAATGATGATGATGATGATGATGATGATGATGATGATGATGATGATAAGTGATATACAGGAGAATAGAGACAGAAATATTATACTGTGAACCCAAAAGTGAAGGAAGAATTAATTACTGGAAGAAAAGAAAAGGGACATGGTAATGAAAATACCAAAAATGGAGTGGAGTTCTGGTACAAGCTTTGAAAGATAAATAGGTGTTCACTAGCAGAAAATGGGTGGGAACAAAGATATCCTTGGAAAAAGAATGTCCATGGGCAAAGGTACAGATATTTGCATATGCAGAAAGCATTAAACTAAAAGCAAAGTATGGCACAACGTTTGATATATAAAATAAATATATTTGAGATATATATTTTTTTCACATTGAGCTTAAGTTTATTAAAGCAAGGAACTTTTATATAGTTTAATATAGTCACAAGGATCTAGAGGTGAGACATTGTGAGCTAGTTAATAGTAACCAAATGATTTAGGGATTTATTCATTAACCATTATTAAATACCCTCTGGATCCCTCATCTTTGGTTGATTTCCAACAGTCATATCTCAGAGGTCTTGGCACTGGATGTCTGAATTTAAGAATTTATGTCTATAATATAAAGACCAAAAATATTTTGCTTCTGGGTCATTACAATTTTTAGAATAATAAGCCATTCCCTTGCAGCCTCTCTATTTGGTAGAATGCCATTCAGGAATGTGTTCCCTATCTGAATTCATAGGGGAAATAAAGCAGTACTCTTATTAAGAAAATCCATTTCCTCCAGAAGGATAAAGTATGACAAGGACTGTTTTTCCAACTTAATGTAAATTTCATAACATCAGCAGTGCGCCATACAAACTGCTGAATGGAGAGGCTCTCACACACCATATCCGGAATATATGGGCTCAGGAAAGACAGAGATTATATTTGCTTCAGCACAGGCACGTCCTCCGTACAACTCTTTAATATCTACAATGATGAATCTACTTCTCTCTCTTGAAATCTTAATCTACTAGATGCCTTCTTTCAGAACAGCTAAAATGATGAGATTTTTATTTCTCCTCTCCTTCCTTCCTTCCTTCCTTCCTTCCTTCCTTCCTTCCTTCCTTCCTTCCTTCCCTCCCTGTCTTTTTCTCTTCACAGATACAGCACCAGTGATTGAAAAGCCTGACCTGCAAATCTGACAATTCGACTTATCTAGGACTATCTCTAAGTACCAGGTCGACATTATCTCAGCCTGCATCCTGTGTAATTATAGTATTTGGCTGGCATTGCTGAACAGGGGCTGAAATCCATCAGGTTCTAGTTAATCTGCCTTGAGTAACCACAGCTGGTTGGCCGGAAGAAAATTATTATGAAATAAAATTGTTGTGTCTTAATAATAAAGATAACTGATACGCAGGGCAGGATGGTCTAAGGTTAACCTTTTCCTTTTCCTATATATGAAGACCGTGCAATGTGAGGGAAGAGGAGTGATTTCTGTAAAGTCTTTTTTATTTTGCATTTTGTGTCTCTTTTCTTTTCACCTTATCTAATTTCCCACCAGTCCTGAATTTTCATTACTCTTAGTGAACCACATATATTAACCCTTTGGATGTTTTCCAAACAGACCAAACTAGAAATTTAATGGGCATGAGATCAGCTTCCTTCTTTTTAATTAGTCTTCAAACTTAATTTTGTCTGGTTTTATTAAGAATCAGTTTATCTTGCTAATGCTGAGGCTAGGAGTTATTCACACTGCAGACAGGATGACAATGAATTTACATGGTGATATTAGATTAGATTAGTGTCCCTAATGATATGTGGCATGGTACAGCTGTATATTCAACACTTAGACAGGCTTATAGAGCCGGGGAAAACTCTCCATCACCATCTATACAACACGAACAGCTCAGCACACTTCCAATTCAATAATTTTGACTCCTTGTAACAATAAAAGATGATCATAAAGTTATTTATCCAGCAGTGGAAAGGCACAGATGGTGGTATGGTGGTTAAGAGCACAGATTCCACAGTTATACCCAGTTCTGCCACCATTAGCTGTGTGACCTTGGGAAAATTACTTAACCTCTCTGTGCTTAAGGTTTCTCAAATTTAAAATGGAAATGATAATATTAATAGCTACGTCATGTGATTATCACAAACATTAAATGAGTTAAGATAATTGAAAGTGCTTAGAACTCTGCCTGCCATTTAATAAGCATGGTAAGTGTTCACTGTTGCTAATACTGAAACAGCTGAAGAAACAGGCCTAGCTGGATCAGGATCCTGTTGTGTAGTCAGTAAGCACAGCTTTCAAGGTCTTTAACTCTAAATTCTTGTGTTTGATACTTGACTTCAGGCTATTAACATTTAACCAAAGGTTCATAAATAAGATGAACTATCGTTAAACCCATCATGTTAATGTGTCTACTTATAAGAAAATAAAATTGCACATAAAAAAAGCATGCCATGGGTTTTGTTTGGCAGGATAGGATGAGAGCAAGAGAGGACATGGGAAGATAATTTGGTAGAGGCCAAGGCGTCTGGACATGGTGACTCTCAGGCTCTTATTCCACTGCTGTCATGCCCTTACAATACAGGATCAAGATGACTGTGGACATTCCCCCTGCAAAAGAATTCATTTCAGTTTCTGGGTTTCTAAGTTCACTTTGGCATTCATGCCTTGGCTACCACACGGACTCTTCTTTCTTCATAATTACATCTCTAATGTAAATGCATCTAGCAATGATCCTTAATTACATCCTCTTAATTACATATCTACTGCAGATGCATACCAACTCCTCTATGTCAATGTTTAGTCAACTAGTTAATACTAACCTAAACAAATACATAGACACATAAGAAAATCATCAGTGGGGGCTTTGGGATCAAAAGATAGACTGAGAAATATGTATTTTAAATAATTTCTCATAATTTTTTGTGGTCTTTTAAATTTGGGGAATTGCTTTTAATCATGTTACAATACCTCTTTCTCATTTTTACAAATCTTAACTGAATTTCTAAAAGAAAGAAAGGAAAAAGCTTGAAGACAGACTCTAGATGTTCATTGTGTGTGTGTTTATAGATTTCAAGACATCATACATATATTTATGTATTTTTGTTTATCTTGCAATATCTCCCTTTATTTTAGCTGAATATAACATATAAAAGTCAAAACATGCCAAAATGCATAGATCCTCTTTAAATTAAAAAAAAAAATGTAAGCCATCCATCTGAGAGTCATTTTGATGTACTTTAGCATCTAAACTGAATTTCTGCCCAGGTGCTTACTTCCCACCACAGTAAATCTGCACAGCTCTTATTAATGTCAAGGAAACTTACTCAAGCTTCCTAATGGAAAGATAATTTAAGAACAAATATATTTTGAAAAAGAACAACCACTGTCAATTGGAAGAAAAGAAAAACTTTCTTTGTTAACATTTGATGCTAGGCAGGGGAAGCGCCTACATTTTCAGTTGTTGAGAAGAAACTGTTTCTCAAGCATCATCTTTTTAGATGGGCTTTATAATGGGTGATTTTAAGATCTTCTTTTGCTCCCAAAGTGTGCCTCTAGATATGAGACCATATGGAATTAAATCATTTTAGTAAGATATTCAGCAGTCTATCTCTTTTAAATATATCATTATGAAAATTGAATTTTCATAAGATCTCACTTTCTGGGGTTCTTATTTTTTTTAAAGCAGTGGTCTTTTTTTTTTATTCGTTAATAATATTCAGTGCATCTTGTGTTTCCATTCCTATAGTGAGCTTCCTAACATCTGTTTTCCATTTTTCTTTAATTTCCACTCATGACCTTTGGCCTATTCTCTGTGTTTGGAAAAAAACAGGAATTAAAGTTGACATTATCTCTATGCCTTCTCCAAACTGTATAAATTCACATTCTCAGCCTGCCTTCTATCTAAGTGCAGGCTTTCCGACCACAAAAGCAATTTGTCTACCTATTGTCTGGGAGGATGTTTCATAATGTTCAAAACAGAAACTGACAAGCCCAGAGTTGGGTTCTGGGGGGTTGCCGAGGCTTCAGAGAACCAGAATATTTGTTCTAGATCTGTGACCACTGTCAGAAAATTGCTCTGGCCTAGTTTACTGTTCTAGAAAATCCCCAAAGCATGATAAAATGTGAACTTTTTATAATTATAACACTGTCTCTTGCATGAGACTGAAGAATGTGATACTAATATAGTATGAGAATTATGTTGTACACACTTAAAAACATTAGGCAAATGAGTAGGTGCTCAATGGTAATGCTTAAGAAGCTAAGTTATTCACCAAAAGCAATGATGAATTAAGCGAAGAAGAATATTATCCTAATGCAGATTATACATTGGAATGTTGAAAGCCTGAGCAATATAGAACCCACAGACAACAAATAGTCTGGATCAGTGGGTGAATAGGTGATGGATTATCCGGGGAATCTGACATTTTTTTAATGATGCTAAGTGTAGTGCAATACACATTTTTATCCTTCTTTTTTTTAATTGAATTAAAATTTACATGCAAAAAAAGTACATAGATCTTTCATATACAACTTGGTGGATTTTTTCATATGTCTATATTTGTGTTCTATGCCCTCTTAAGCAGAATAGGCTTAAAGATTAAGTTTTCTTACTATTCCAGGCTCAGAAATGATTGTGCTAAAATATTGTAATGCCCTCAAGGTCTAATGATGTGACTAGACGTCTTTGTCCTGACATTAAAAGATGGTTGTGCTTGGGGCGCCTAGGTGGCTCAGTCAATTAAGATCTGACTCTTGATTTTTGGTTCAGGCCATGATCTCAGGGTCATGAAATAATACAGCCCTGCATTAGGCTCTGTGTTGGCAGGGAGTTTGCTGGACATTCCCCCCCTCTTCCTTTGCCCCTTCCCTGGTTTGTGCTCTCTCTCTCTCTGTCTCTAAAATAAATAAATAAATCTTAAAAATTTTTTTTAAAAATGGTTGTCCTTTATCATATTTTGGTTCTTTTTTGTTTTCTATAGATTTTCTGTCTCTTTTTTGTTTTAACTTGATTATCTTTATATGCCTGAGCCAAACATTGGGTCCAATAAAATGTTCAACAAATGTTGACAGTAATGAATTGGATATCCGATGTCCATGCTTGTGGGGATTACATGTGTGGTGAAAGTGAATAATACTGAGTATTTTTGTCTTAAGAAACAAATATTAGTAATGTTAATGAGTTTTTGGAGATTGTGAAATATCTTACTTATCCAAACTGGGGTAAAGCTTGCCACATTAATATTTCATGAGTTCTATTGACTCTAGAGCTACCTGTGCTAGTGACTGAGAACCTAAGTTACAACAATGTTAGAAGGACCTAGCAGGGCATCCCCAATGGCTTAGCCGTTTAGCGCTGCCTTCAGCCTGGGGAGTGATCCTGGAGACCCAGGATCGAGTCCCATGTCGGGCTCCCTGCATGGAGCCTGCTACTCCCTCTGCCTGTGTCTCTGCCTCTCTCTCCCTCTCTCTCTCATGAATAAATAAATAAAATCTAAAAATAATAATAACAATAATAATAATTAATAATAATAATAATAAAGAAGGACCTAGCAGAGAAAGAAGGATGATTGGCTGACAATGGCTCCAGTCACATTACAAAATGAGACAAATCCTGTGAAAGACTATTCAACAAGCAGCCTGCTTCAGTAGTATAGGGATTACATACAGACTTCATTTTATGTGTTGGAAATTTCAAAGGCATTTAGCTTTACTATGTTCAGAACTGGCAAAGATTATGCTACACGATCTTCAAGAGTTTCTTTGATTTTTACAACACTTATACTCCATTAGGAAGGATTGAAAGGAATGCACCACAATCGTAAGGAAGGTCTGTTACAAAAAACATGAAGTTCCAAAACTCTAATTTGTCACTCCAAGGGGCCTGTGTCAACCTCCTCTTCCCTTCAGTGTGTGGCTCACGTGAATATTATAGAGACAGAAAAGTGGTGAAGATCCCTTGAACTTTGGTTTCCAATTTGGTGAAGATATCCAACAGAGGATTTATAAGAAGTCCAAGAAAAGCATAATTCCCTGAGAAGCAGAAACCACAGATAATTAGATCAATAATTGTTACCCAAAACTCACTACAGAGAGAGAATTATGCTATTAACCCAGATGGAGGACTTCAGGCTGCCAAACATGCTCCACACTCACCCCAGCCTTGCCTCAACCTACAAGGCCACTTAACTAGAAACAGAACTAAGAAAAATCTCAACTTTTCTACTCCTTTCAGCATTACCAACTAGTTTTAAAAGTTTTCTTTAAAGAATGAATATTCTATTTATTGACATAAAATGCTTTTTATACAGATTCGGTTGCATATTTCATCGTTAAACAATACACTACCCTTAGAGAGGCGCTGTCTCAAAAAGGATAGAAAACTAAATTTTCTGTGAAGAAAAAAGTAAGTCTAAAACAAAGACAAACCTTACCATTTCTCTTACTTTCATAATGTAGGATTATTTTTAATCAATTACCTACTTATAATGTTGACTGGGTCTCTGGATCTTTTTCTCCAAATGTCCCCTTACACAATTCTTTGAACTCACAGTTAAAAAACAACAACAACAAAAAATATCGATGCTTTTCTATCCTTTTAGAACAATAAGAAAGTAACCAAAATGTTTTCCATGAGGTAGAGAAGTATATAAATACATTAGAAATCTTAATAAAGGCTAGCTATTTCTATCCACCATCATGCTTGAAAACTAGGAATTTATTTTTGGTTGATTTTATATTTTTTCTCTGTTGTGTCATAAGAGTGATCATCAAAGTAACAAAAGAGGATTTTTTTCTTTGACACCAGACCATGAAATATAAGACATAAATCTGGCTAACCATTTGTACAAATTTTTATTTAAATGTGATTAAATCCATTTTAGCATTCTGAATATATGACCTTTCACTCTTCCAAGTTTCTTAGTTTCTTTTTGAATATGTCTTATTCTCCATGACAAAGTTTGTGCATAAGATGTTTATTCCCATTTTCTTAAAAAAAAAATTAGTCTTGGCATAGTACAGGCATACTTTTGATGTTTGTTTCCTTCTCTTCCTTAAAAGAAAGGTCCAAAAACAATTCCAAAATAGCCAGTGATCTCTTGATTCTCTGAATACTTATTATTTAAATTCAATTTGCCAGCATATAGTATAACACCCAAAGCTCATCTCATGTTAAGGCACTTTCTTTTTTTTTTTTTTTTTTTTTTTTTTTTTTAATTTTTTATTTATTTATGATAGTCACACAGAGAGAGAGAGAGAGAGGCAGAGACACAGGCAGAGGGAGAAGCAGGCTCCATGCACCGGGAGCCTGACGTGGGATTCGATCCCGGGTCTCCAGGATCCCGCCCTGGGCCAAAGGCAGGCGCCAAACCGCTGCGCCACCCAGGGATCCCTAGGCACTTTCTTAAATGGATAGTCCAATTGTAACTACTATTTGCATTAGGGGCCAGTTTCCACACCTCCCCAGACTGGACCACTCTCATCTGCACCTCTTGCCTCTGCCACTTGCCCGGCTTCCCCACGTTGAAAGCCTGGACACCTTGTCTCAACATCATTTCATCTTCCAGTAGCATGGCCTCCTGTGCACCCGGGCAGTTGGAATCAAACAATCACCAGAACCTAACTCCTACCCAGTGGGGCTTATGGTGACCCTGACTGATTAGGGAGCTGTATTGGAAGGCAAGAGAACAGAACCTGGAAGTGCAAGAAATTCAAGAGAAAGGAGAGGGTGGGTGGGGAAAGGAAAGAAGAGCTGGCAAATAAATTCTTTCAGTTTCACCTTCTTCCACAACTATTCTGGTGCACAACACCCCATATTGCTTCTCCAGAGCTTCCTTGTTTATGCAGTTTTTTTCTTGTGAAGCTCTGAGCAGCATAGTAACGTGACATTTGCTTTACTTTCCTTCCTTCTCCGACTCAACAACCATTTTTCTCTCTTTACTTCCCTCGGAATTATATTCCCCCAAGAAAACATTAGCACACGAGTTTCACCACAGGTTTTCTTTTCTGGGGAACTAGGGCTTAGAAGCCATTTTTACTATATTATATCTGGATATGTCTGAATAAGGATTCAGAGGTATTATCCTTCACAGCATCTGGCATCATAAGAAAATACCTAGCAGATGCTAAATAAATACTTACATTTCTACTGAAAGATCAGTGAATTTAAAAAAACTTAGAAAGTAATATGTCTAAATATCTAATGGATACTTCAAAACAGAGCCTTGTCTTTTGTCATTTATTTTTATAAAAGTCTAAATATTTGCATTAAAGCATTATTTAGCAGGCAATCCCCATAAGACAGATTATATTTAAAAGCTATTTTGACCTATTTTCAGAGTGAGAGAAATAATATTTGTAGTTTCAAAGCAGAAACATCTATTTTTATCATCTCCATTCTTAACCCTTGGCTGCTTCTAAATTTTCCATGCTGCTGCCCCCCAACTAGGAAAATGTTGAACTAGAATTAAATGATTACAAGGCATTTGTGAATCTACATAAAGTATCTTTTTATAGTTTTTTTTTTTCAGTGGGGGCTGAATCGTCAACATCTGTCCTCATAGATGCCAAAATACAAATTCCTTCACTGCATGCTACTTTTCATTTCACTCACGTGACTTATGCTAGTTCTCAAAAAAAATAGATATTGACAAAGTTCTTTTTTATCCAAATATTTTTACTTAAATATGTCTTTAACCCTGGTTTTTATTTTATTCTTTCAAAGATGGAAACTGAGATTCAAGCTTGCTCAAGGCTGCATAGCATAGAGTGGCAATATTAGAACATAAAGATTTTAAATTCTAAAAGTTGCCTTTTTGTCAGGCCAGATAGGAACCCATATAGATATTTGGTAGCTCCTTCAGAAATAACTGTTTCAGGTGTAGTTCTGACCAATCATCTCTTCTCTGCAGACAGTAGATTCCAGTTGTCTCTACAGAGTCAAGATAGTGTCAGATCCTTGCATTTTAAAGACACCATAAGATTTACTCAACCTATGAGGAAGAAACAGGAGTCCAGAATTATCTGCTTTGCTATTACTATGAATCTCCTAGGATATTTCCCATAAGGCTAATAATAGACATAATGGACAGTTAAAATAGAGGACCTCATATTTCATGTGTAGTGCAAGCACAACTGGTAAATTGAGATAGCACATCATTGAATTGATACTAATAATGCCATATACAAATTCACTAAAACCTTAGATGGAAATTCATTTTCACATAACCCCACATCTGTGCTACTTTAGTGGTAATTCTAATGCATTATGTTGTTAATGATTTCTCTACCAACTCACTCTCTTCACATGCCTAAAAGACTTTAGAGCACACATCAAGGGCATGATGACTGAAAATGGGGGGGGGGGGGGCGGGCAGAATCTTATTACAGAAGCCTTAAATGCTGATGTCAATTTAATCATTTAATTCAGTATAATGTAAAGAGTCATTGAAGATAATTTTTGGAACAGGAGAAAAAGAATCTTGAAGTTTCACTCAGGAAGAGTGAAGAGTTTGGTGTTGTGGGTGTTAGAAAGAGTAGGAATCAGGAGATGATTTGAGATATTACTGAATTGGTCCATTCAACATGGACTAGACACATGGAACAGATGCAAGGGACAGCAGAGTACGGAAGCTCTGGGATTGTTCTTCTCTTTTCCCATTCTCTACATCTAGAACTCCAACTGGCTCCCACTGCCCCCACATTGTTCCAAACTAAGGTGAGAAGGAGGGAACCATGCAAACTGCTGGCGATTGTCCTCAGTCTTCCCAAGGTAAGAACCACATGTGGGGTTCCTTATGTGGAGTTTCCCTCAAACCAGTTTGAGCAATAGTTGCTCTAGGCAAGATAAAGCATTCTGATTTTCTTTAAATGAAAGAGCTAGCTGTAAATTCTGGATTTTAGAATTCTAAATTTGACCCTTAACACTAAGGCTCTCATGTTCAAAAAACAAAAAATTATAAATAGTCTCTAACTATTTATAGTTACATAATAGTGATGTAGAGATATCTGCCCTGGATTTGATTCTGGGTGTTGTTTATTTGGAGTGGGGCTGTACACATTATGCACACTGCATCTGCATGTGCATGAGTTAAAATTCAAACTCTTCTTTCTTATTTCCTATACCATTTCTTAACAAAAAGTTCTTAAATGGCATTTTTAAGTAATTTTCAGATTTTATGTTATTACCATTATTAAATAAGCTTATTATGACTTTTCATCATCTTTTGTAATTCCCAGTAGCAATACAGTTTCCACTACAATAATCTTTCCCCTCTGCTGCTTAAATCTTGATTTATTTAATAGATGCTGGCAACATCAAAGTGTAACTAATGGACTATAAGACAATTTTAACACCTTCATGGGCTAATTACTAAAATGGCCTTTATTTAATTCTCCAAGAACTGATCTCTGAGAAAATAACAACCTGGTGACAACATGAACTGAAAATTCAATGCTAAGCCTCATTGTAACAGACTAGCAAGTAGTGGTCACTTGGCTGATCCTAGTAAATCTGAATCAAATTAATACTTATCCAGTTCAATTATTATACATTTGTTTAAAAAGTGCTTTCTTACTATGAACTTGAATAGTTTAACTGAATTTTTACAACCATTGATCAATTCCTTAAGAAAACTACTTGGTAGAGACAGACTTTTAGGGGAAAAAAATGGTATATTTAATAATTCCTATATAATTAGAGAGAGCCTAATATTCTGTTAACTTCTGTATCGGGATATAAAACCTTGTTGAGGTAGCTAAGTAGTAATAATGCCTTCTCATTCTTCACATACAAATTGAGAAGAAAAATAACCTCTAAATGCAAATATGGACTTAATAAACTAAATTCAACGAACACAATGTGATTCCTATCCTTCAGAAATAGGTTGTACTCCCACTAGTCAATGATTACTAAAACAAGAAACCTGGTTTCACTTGTATTACCACAAATATTTTGATTCAAAAGAACCCTAATTTTCTTTTTTAAAAAACTGAAGTTTAAAAAAAACCCTGAAGTATAGCTAACATACAATGTTACATCAGTTTCAAGCATACAACATAGTGATTCAACAACTCTATATGTTATGCTATACTGAGCACAAGTGTAGCTACCCTTTGTCACCATAAATGCTATTATAATACCATTGCCATATTCCCTTTGCTGTACCTTTCATCCCTATGACTTATTCATTTAATAACTGCAAGCCTTTGTCTCCCACTCCCCTTTCCCTCATTTTCCTCAGTCCACTTTCCCCAACACCTCTGGCAACCACCACTTTATTCTCTTGTATTCAGGGATCTGTTTCTGCTTTTTTGTTTGTTTCTTCATTTGTTTTGCTTTTTAGATTCCACATATAAGAAAAGTCCTATGGTATTTGTCTTTTTCTGAGTTATTTCACTTAACCTAAAAATTTCTCTGACTTATTTCACTTAGCCCTCTAAATCCACCCATGTTGTTGAAAATGACAAGATCTCATTCTTGCTGAGTAACATTCCGTGGTATGTATATGTGTATGTGTGTACATCTTCTTTATGTATTCATCTATCAATGAACACTTTGGGTCCTTCCATAGCTGATTTTCCATTTCGGGAAAAACTTCATCTTTCAGACCATCTCCAAGCACCATAAACAACTTTAAAGTGAAGAAAAGTGAAGACAAACCCAATCACTTTGTTTGTGAGAACACAAAGTAGCCTAGTCTCTAATTTTGAATTCAAAATTTTATCAAAAGCCATATTTTTCTCAACTAGTTAAGAAGACAATAACCTCCTTGATCTGCAATTACTTTGAAAACATAGTATGTTGTTTGTTTGTTGTTTTTTAATATTTAAAACTTGAGACAAAATCACGTAAAGTTTTTAAATTGCTTTTACTTCTCTTACAATTGCCATAATACATGATCCCTCAAGTGTACATTAGATACATAACAAATATTTACAGATGTAATTTGTCCTTGTACTCAAAGCCCTCACCAATGTATTGGTATAACTGAATAGTTTACTTCACTTTCAGACTGTAAACAGAGAATTTACAAATTCTCAACTGGAAAAATCTGCATATCTATTTGAAGATTGTTTAGCCTGATTCTCTAAGACAATCACCTCAGGTCCACTGGAAATGTGAGACAAAAGTGAGACTCATCAAAGCAGCAAGTCATTCTTGACTATATTCAACAATATGGACAAAACTAAATACATTGAACTCACTCACACCTGTGGAGGACTGAATTTTGTGGGTTTCTTAATATGTGTTTGCAGCATTGTTTCGGAGTATTCAATTCAGCTATAAAAGTCAGGAAGAGGTGGAATGGACAAAATTGGTAAGAAATGTCTGTAAGTCAGTCAGTAAAGCAAATTAAAGGTGGATTGAATAAATGGAATATATGGTGTTTAAAATAGATAAAAACAATGAAACAAATGAGTTCTATTTTTAGATAGAAAGGGATGGACAAATCAAGAAAACCTTAAGTATTCATAAGTCATGGCTCATGCCACCTTAAATTGACAGCTATGATACCTTGGCTACAGCCACAAATTCATTCCCCAGTTGTTCCCTGGTTGCAGAAAGCAAATAAAAGCTATAGCTGCTCAGTGACATACAACTGGGGTCAGGTACCAGCCAGCACCCTTCATCTTGCATGTCTCTGGTAGAAAAGTGGGCATTGGTTTATGGCAATTTTCACCGGCCTGGCCCCTTTGCTTCACTTCCTGTATTGGTTTCCAATAGCCGTAACAAATTGCCACAAATTTAGTGGCTTAAAACAACACAAATTTATTATTTTACAGTACTGTGGGCTAGAAGTCTGGCATGAATTTCACTGGGGAAAAATCAAGGTGTCCGAGTGGCTGCATTCGTTTCTGAAGGCTCCAGAAGAGAATCCATTTGCATGCCTTTTCTAGCTTTTTCAGGGCACTTGCATTCTCTAGCTAGTGGTTCCTCTCTTCATCTTCAGAGTCAGCAACAAATATCACATCTTTCTGTCCCTAACTTCATCCTGACATCTGCCCCTGACTGTAGCCAGGAAATGTTCTCCAATATTAAAGCGTGCGTGTGATTAGATTAGGTTCATCTAGATAATCCAGAATAATCTCCCCACCTCAAGGCCCTTGACACAATCACATCTGCAAAATCTCTTTTGCCAAGCAACACAACATATTCACAGTTTCCGGGGATTAGAGCATGAACATCTTAGGGAGGCTCTTACACCTGGTTCTCGTAACCACACTATTAGCAGGGAAGGCCAGAGCATGTGAACATGGTGTAACCCAGGACTTGGGTGGTATGGGCCTTCCATCTGCTTGCTTCCTATCATAATCATGTCAATCTATTCAGTCCCCTTTCCTTTGCTGTTGCTATATACTTGAAATTTATTTAATAAACTTCGTGATTCAAACACCTTCATTTAGTCTACCTTCATTTCATGAGCTCTGAAATGATCTGTCTGGGGCTGAACTTAGGGGCTACCACCGAATCAAGATAATTCCCCAAACAACAGGATTTTAGTCCTTGCTGGTCCCCAGATGAAGCTTTCCAAACCCCACCGTTTCATGTATGTAGTATAACCGGGATTGATCCCAAATGAGGAAATAAATTACTGGTCATCTATCCTTCCTGGAATAAAACAAGTCTATTTCTGGAAGAATAAAAGATCAAATCAATCAAAAAGAAACTTAGAAAGAGGAGCAGGAAGGAGTTATAAAAAGGGAAACATTTTAATTCAGTAGAACCTGGAAACCAGAAGCGGCATACTGCTTGGATTGCCAGGAATGATAACTTTAATTTACGCCTGGAGTAGAAACTGAAGTTCAAAGAGGGAGGTAGTTAGTGGTAGACAAGAAAGGCCAGCCTCAAAGCAGGAATAGCTTAGAACTAGAAAAAGAATTCTGACTTTTTAGTAGTACAGGCCAAAAAAACCTGATTTAGGCATATGCTAGGCCTGAATGATGAGACAAAGGTATTTGTCTTCCAAGTTTTTAGTCTTATTTTTTTAAACTGGACCCCATATCTATTTTTGGCACCCATTACTTGCCTACCTACATGAGTTCAACAAACATTTCCTTGGCATCCATTATATGCAAAGCATTGTGCTCGGTTGCTTCAGCCAGGCTTAAACTAACAATTGCAGCGCTGAAAGCCTTCCATGATACAGCTCCTGGCAACTCCTCCACCTTGTCACATCAGCCTCTCCCTTCCTCAACCACAATGTCTCCCTTCTGCTGTTCAAATGCCCCAAGTTATTTCCACTCACAAAGTCTTTACTGTTGCTTCTTCCAGAACACCCTTTTCAGATTTAGCCACTCCCCAGGTTAGGTATCTGCTCAGAGATCACCTCAAGACATCTTCTCTGGTCACTTCATCTGGCCAATCATCACCCACTCTCATCCCAGAAACACTCTGTGGCATCACTTCTTCCTTAGTACCTATCACAATCTGCAATTGCCTTGTTTGTTTACTTGGTATTTTGAAATATGTTTGTTTCTATTTAATAGAATGTAAACTCCACAAGACTGGAATTTTGCCTGTGTTCTCACTGCTGTGTCACCAGCATGTAGCCCTCTATGTTTTGTATATTTTACATAAAATTTGAATGACTAAACCAATGGATAAATGAATGAGCATAAAAGTAAATTAGATTATATATTCTGATTCCATGGTAGAATTTATAATTCTACTTACTTATGAAATATATACAAAATAAAATTTTTCATTTTTAATAGTAAATGTTCATGGTTCCCAAACTGTGTGCCAAAGCATACCAGGGAACCTCACTTAACACATAAAGGTGCTACTGGATATTTTAAATGTTTGAGGAAATTATAGCACTGTTTGACATGGGTTAGACACCAGGAGAACTGTTAGATCAACGTTTTTTCCTGTTTCAATGTTAGATCACACTATATTTTAAGACAATGGCCTATCTTTGTGAAACTGGGTTATCTGTGGTCACTGTGATGTAAAGCAAGTATCATGCAAAAATTAATGTGGAACTAAGAAAGAAGTTGGCAATATCCAATCCAATTCCTAGATTTGAGAAACAGTATGGTGCTCACAAGGGAAGTAATTCCAGTTATTAAAATTGAAACTTTCTAGTAGCCGTAAGTAAAAAGAAGCAAGTGAAATTCATTTTAGCTATGTTTTATTTAACCAGTATGTCCAAAGTATTATTTTTTTGCACATGTAATCAATATAAAAATATTAAGATAATATTTTAAATTCTTTTCTGCATCCCAAGTCTTTGATTCAGGCCAGCCATGCTTCAGGTGCCAAATGGCCACATATATATATATATATGGCCAGTGCTGGTCGACAGCCATAAAATATTCAAGCAGGAGGCCTGTTCCATCACAAAATTCTTATCTGCTATTTTTTTAATCTAAAGAAGAAAAAGTTTAGCCAGATCCTATGTCAAGTAACTAGTAATTGAACATAACTTAAAAGGGAAGCTAAGAAGATAAAATATTGTTTTCATTTATTACAAAATAACAGTCTGTCAATGTTTCATACTTATTCATCTGATGTAATGCCATTCTTTTAATGAGATAATTTGTTTAAACCATTAACACAGTACCTGGCATGAAGTAAATTCTGGATAAGTATTCTGGATAAATAATGAGTATCATCATTAACACCAATGAGGACATACCAGCTTATCAATATCTATGAATGTGACGAAGAAGAAAGAAAGCAGAGGAAGACACAGTACCCATCAATTACCGTTTAGACTCTTTCTAGTAGACACTGGCCAAACAATTACATCAGAATAAATTTGTAAGTTCAATATAGAAAGTGGCTGGTAAATTAAGCATTTCTTAAGCATTTAAAACCTTTCAAGTTTCTGAACTTATTACATTATTTAGTTCTAAGTGTCTCAAATGCAAGTCTAAAATATATCTCTATGGTTTTGATCAAGACTAATCAGCATTTCAACCAAGAATTTTTAGGAGTTTGCTATTATTCATACATCTCTCATTTTTGTTCAGTTTAGGGGAAAAAAATCTGTGCTAATGTTTTATTTCTACATTCTCTATTAGTAGAAATTCTGTTACCCTGTCCATGTTCCTCCCCACTTAGGCAGGAATTTGGCAAATGTGACCATCCTTACCCTGGTTTAAAGCAGAGTTAAGCATTCCCTTCAAGCATGAATTAATGCTAACCTTTGTAAGGATGTATTTAACCTCTTAAAAATCCTGCTAGTTTCTGAAATATTCATTGTACTGAAATCAATAAATCACTGAAATCCCCACTGGGAGAGAAACTTCCTGAGGTCTCAAAGGCCAAGCCAGAGTGGAACCAGTAAACATCAGTTTCTCACAGACATGCAATTAGAACATCTGTTTGTGTCTTCTATGCCTATTAAGATGTTTACTCTGTTAATTGTAGGCATAACATGGGTATCCATCACTATTTCTGTTTTCACTCCCACTATAGGAATTCAATAACAGAGCTTTAACCAGGGCCAGCTACCTTGCTGGTCAATTAGCAACTTGTCTTTTGAAAGAGAGTATAAGAAATGAACATTTTCAGAAGCAAATAATGAGTGATGAAAGACAATCACGAGAAAAAAAATTGTGAAAGTTTTAGCATAGACAAACGTATTTCACCAGTGGATGTTTAAGTGGTTCCGAAGTTTTCACATTTGGGTTGATTATATCAAAAAGAGCCACCTCCGGGACCCAGGGATAGATTTTGAACCTCTATAAGCATTTTTAAATGCTAAATTCATTAGCCTTTCCAGCTGTGCTATTGATTTTCCAGTTTAGATTTTCTGCATAAATAGGCAGTAATCTTCTGCTATTTCTTCAGTCTCAGAGTATTGGGAGAAATAGAGAAAATATATACCAAAAGAAGTTACTAAAAGTTATTAATTTTTAGTAAATTATCTATGTTATACAATTATACTAGAAAAATATAGCAATCATGAATTTTATAAAATAATGCCATCTGAAAATTTTGAAGTATTGGTGAAATTGAGTTATATGGTTCACAGACAATGTTTTAATAGTATCATAACTCTTAAGGGATATTTGGCACATGAAAATTTGGGTTTCAGTCGTCTGTAATATTGCTTAGATGCATAAAATAGTTCAGCAGCATTTTATGTAATTTTTTCTTTGTATTTACCCAGTAACTTTAACTTGCTCCCATTCACAAAAATGCTTATATAATAGTAAATAAACATCTCTGTAAAATCTTTAAAACATAGTTGCTATTGAATTTACATAATGTCTTTTAAAAAACAAAAAAAATAATTTACATAGTGTCTCTCTGTCAAATAATCATTCTCATATTCTAATGAGGAATAAAAGTGTAACATTAATTTCATCATCTCCATTAATTATTTCTGGTAATTCTAAATACTGACAAGTGTCATGAATAATAAAAATAAAGTAGAAACCAAGAAATTGGGGATATTTAGTGAATAACTTGCTCACCGTGTCCAACACTGTCCCTGACATATACCAGGTGGTTAAGGAGGGTATTTCTATGCCACTCATAAAAAAAGGAAATTAAAAAGAACCTAATACTCACCTGAAATTGAATTCAAGGTGGACTTCACATCCTCTATTTAAGTTTGAAATCTCTGAACTTCCTCAAAGGTAAGTACAACCAAAGTAAAAACTCATTTGCTGAGCATTCTGCCTAAAAGGATATTTTTCAAACATCTGGAAACACTCTTTTGCCTCTCCTCTAAAACCTTAAGAACGACACATTGCTGAAGCTTGAGGAAGAAGTTTTATTTCAGTGACTGTGGAACAGATATTCTCCATGTTGGAACTATATCGATGCAGGGCTTTTCCAGTTCAGAGAATGACCTGGGTTCATGGCTAAAAGGTGCATTTTAATTAGGTTCGTGAAACTCCCCCTTAGCACACCTACTTAGCTGTCACCATCAGTTCTGTCACCAGCTTCCACAGAGCTTCATAGGCACGTTATTTACCCATTGTCCCTGAACTCAGGTGGCCTCAGTACCTGTAAGACTCACATTAATCTTTTGTCCTTATTAATAGACATATTCTGTTTCTAAGTTACCCCGGATGGTACCTTCAGCAGGGGATTGGACCCATTCTAGAATGATTTCTACATTCCTCTGTTGTCTTTATCTTAATCACAGATGAGCATGAAAGAAAACCATTTGTATATATTGGTTTTGGTCATATTATGGCATTTAGCAATTATGAAAACAGAAAAGGAATACTTACAGCCTATGATTTCAATACTCATAGTCTTAGCTACTATGCCATTCAGCCTCTTCATCATACAAAATTCAGCACCTAATTTAAATATCCACTAAGGAGCATTTTGGGGGGGAGTATGAACAGAAAAAAAAGTGAGATTTTTCTAAACAAGAGATTTGTCACAAGAATATTGTGAAAAAAACTTCCACAGAGATTCCTGTGGTTTTTCAAAACCTGGCATGTGAACTTCAGGAAAAATATATTCAATGTTTATAATAAAGTATTTAAGTTGGTTTTATGTTAAAAATTAATATGCACATATTTATATGTTTCTGAGATATAAATCAAACTTACTGGAGTAGACTTTCTTGATGCAAATCTACAAGTAAAGCTACATGCCTCAGAGAACACACTAGACTATACAGCTGTGCAACTGAATTATGCATTATATAGCCAGGTCAATTTATCATGAAAATTGACCAGATTTCCTGCAGGCTAATCCAGTATGGTTTTGATAACTAAAATAAAAGATAAAACATGTCATAATTCACATTATTGTGACCTAGGCTTAACTAAAACTCAGCAATTTTGGAAGCATTAATTTATGTAATGATCATTACAACAAGGTTGAGTGCCAAGGTAATAATTTATTAACTGATTCACAAAATCTCTCAAACTGCCTCTAACATATATGGGATTAAGGTCTAAGAACTTTCCCAAAGACAACAACAACAATAAAAAGTAGGAGTGGGAAGAAGGACAGTATTGTTTATTTTTTAAACCTTGTGCTTCTTACAAAACAGGCAGCTAGACCAAATTTCCTTAATACAGAATAACAAAATGTCAGGATTGAAAGGAAAAAAAACTATATCTAGTCAGGGTCATAACTAAAAACAACAACAACAACAACAACAATATGGGCTTTGAAGGTTATTGTATAAATCTAATGATTATCCACAAGGAGAAGCTCAAATCAAAATGTGGACTTGTAGGTCAAATTTTCTCTCAATAGTTCTCTGTAGGTTTTTAGCCTTCTAGAGCGATGTGTGCACCTGTAGTGTGCAGCAGCCTGGACTAAGCACTTCTGCTGTTTACCTTGTCATACAGTAAGTTTTCTGTTTACTTTCCAGTCTCTTAAATTATACCGTAAGAACCTTAAGAACAAAAATCTGTCTAACTTATTTCCTCTCTGTTGCTAACATCTAGTATATGGTTGTTGTTCCATAAATAGTTTTTGAATTATAGCTACATCCAACAGGGTATCCTTAAGCACAAGGGAAATCTGCTTCACTTTGTTTCTTGTATCATACATTTACACACCAAGGCAAAAAGTGTAAAATGATACATATATACTTGTACATAATGTATTCATTATATATAATAATATATAACTGCATATATATCATTATGTATAAATTATATATGTGTGTATTAAACTGCTGTCACTAAACTCTCAAGTTTTCATTCTTAGTATGGTTTAGAGTGAAGAAACTATTCCAAATTATTGATAAATATTTTAGCATTTCATATGGTCAGACATAAAAGTTCATGATTTAAATTCCAGACCCCAAATCAAAAAATATCCAAAGGGCTCCTCCCTACTAACTCTTTCTTCTCAGCAACCCTCCGGCAATATGAGAGGAGTCCCTCAAGGCACTCAGGAACTGCTACAGAAGAAGCTACCACTATACTTTTTTGAAATGATTGAGGGTCAAGGAACAATGAAAAGAAAGTCAACAGAATAGAAAGGCAAGCATGTAAGTTCTCATTAAAAATAAAAATTAAATTATAGAGCCAAATGAGCCATAGTTTGAATAGAATGTGAGATGGACCGTCAGCTCTTGAATTAACCCTTATTCAATTTTGAAGGATGTGGAATAGTATGATTTAAGATTACAAACTGGCTAGAGGGAAATAAATCACTGCTTACTGACTTGAGTTGTATTTGCTAGAATGCTGGAGAGTAATCCGTTTTCTTATAGTATGTTGATGCGATGTAGGATGCTGTTTGATAAAACTGATAATGAGTGTCTGCACTGAAAGCCTTCCAAAGTCACTTCCCTCTTGCAATCTAAACATAACTCAGTCATAAGTATTTAAGAAAAGGAATTCATTACGCAAGTGATTTCGTATATTTTCTCAGTGGCGTCTTTATCTTGATCCTATTTCTTTTCTTTACTGTACTTCGGTATAAACAAGACTAGGCCTGCTGCTTTATAACAAAAAGGCCCTCCCCTCAGGGCTTCAACGTATAGCACACCACCCACCGCCCATAACAATTAGCTCTCCAAAGTCCTTGAAAATAAAGGAAGGTCAGGGCCATTTCCCTCTGGTCAAAAGTGGTAGGTCCTGCACTTGGGTGACTCAGTGGTTGAACATCTGCCATTGGCTCAGGTCGTGATCCAGGGATTCCCGGATGGAGCCTGCATCAGGTTCCCCGCAGGGAGCCTGCTTCTCCCTCTGGCTATGTCTTTGCCTCTCTCTGTCTCTCATGAATAAATAAATAAAATCTTAAAAAAAAAAAGTACCAGTTCCCTTTCTATATTTATTAGTGTCCTTTGAGAAAATAGAAAACAAGAAAAGGGAAAACACTGGCCATTTCAGTAAATATAATATGTTAGAAAGAATATAAGAGATAATGTTTTATGCCATGGTAATTTATATTAAGAATAAAATTTAATTGAAAATTACTCTGCCCCAGGAAACACAAGTCTTTCTTTGATAGCATATAGCCACTTACCACCATCCCACAAACATATTTAATGGATTCAAGTCTTCTGAAGGAATACTTGATGACAAAGCCACACACACACAAAACATGATTTAATGCATACAAAAACTTGCATTTTTTAACAACTTTAAACACTGATTTTTTATTTATTTAATTTTTTTACTTAAATTCAAGTTAGTTAACATACAGTGTAGTGTTGGTTTCAGGAGTAGAATCAGCAATTTGTCACTTAATTTTACTCAAAAAAACAAAATAGCCACGAGAGGTTTTGTTTAGTTAAAAGAGGTGTGCATATTTAAAAGATGAAACCAATAAAGAAAACTTCCAAGTCTTTAATTACCGTCCTTTCATAACATTGCTGATCTTTCTCAAGCTTAGTTTCTGCACCAGACAATCGTACTAGATGGCTAACTTTTTGGCAAGATGAAGAAAGTAGCAGTTTTAGTGCTTTCTCTAAATTCTTCACTGACTCCCAAGAGACTTCCTTGGTTGATTCAAGTAGGAATGTTTTTACTAAATCATTTTTATTTTACTTTGTTAGGGAAAGATTAAAACAGATAAAATATGACTAGAGGCACCCAAATATTAATTACTAAAGCTATTACTGTGGCAATCACTTGTACTAATTTTCTGGAACTTTTTTTTTAAAGATTTTATTTATTTATTCATGAGAAACACCGAATGAGAGAGAGAAAGAGAGAGAGAGAGAGTCAGAGACATAGGCAGAGGGAGAAGCAGACTCCCAGGAAGGAGCCCGATGCAGGACTCAACCCCGGATCCCGGGATCAGGACCTGAGCCGAAGGCAGACGCTCTACCCCTGAGCCATCCAGGTGTCCCTTTTCTGGAACATTCTTGATTTTAGACAGTCGATTCTCTCATTCCCATAAAGATAGACCCGATCTGATGTTTTACAATGTATATCCCAATTTTGGATTCTGAATGATTTTGGATTCTGAACACTCTCCCCCTTCCTGATAGTGTTAAAAGCTTCTGCATCACATTTCCAAAGTGATAAAGGTAACTTATTCAATGACTAAGTGGCTTGTGTACATATGTCCCCATGCCCTTTAAAAAGAGATTTTAAATAGCTTTTAAAGATCACTGTCAGGAGAAAAAAAATTCTCCTGCGATTTTTTTGTGAAGTTTTGTGATCTATCAGAATTTCATACTAAGAAGATTTGTGTTATCAAGTGGTATTTGCATGGCATTCCATCAAAGAAAATGCAGTTGTTGCAGAAAGCAGTCCAGGTAATTCATTTGGCCACCCGCGACCTCACAAAGAAGTACTGCATCAATGCTCCGAGCACCAAACCCACAACAATACTCGAGCATAAGGAAAAGCCAGTGGATGTCAGGAAGGCTGTCTCCATCATTCTGCAGTCATCAAATGGAGACTGAATGTCTGGTTCAAGTAACCACAGGCTTCAATTCCTTAAGGGCCTACGGGTGCCCTGCTTGAGAGGAACTCCATGTGTCACTGAGGTGACCTCTCATTAGGAACAGTCAACCATGCAAACCTTAAGAACTGCAGGGAAAACCAGGGGTTGTCATCTAAATGCTTATGATGTAAGGATTACCACCAACGCCATCTCAACACCTACTCAGAGAGTCCTTCCTGTGACCTCCAGCAGCCCAGAGAGGACCCACCTGGAGAGTCTCTAGGTGACTAACACCCGGATCCTCAAGTTTAATCCACGCTAAAGTAATCACATTTTTTTCCTTAAAAAAAAAGTGTGTGTGTATGTGTGTGTGTGTGTGTGTGTGTGTGTGAACTTACATCTATTTCACTCAATATCCTTACCCCAGATTCTATTTCATCATAAAATGGCAAAGTCATTCTAAGGGTACTGTCTTAAAACCTTTTTCTATTACTGGGCAATAATTCTGACTATTTGATAGAATCGGCTACTATATATAAGCAAATACTGATGCGCAAGAAATTTTGGAAAATGCTCATATCTGGCTACATTCTTTAAACTGGCTTATTTAATTTTGCCTATTTTATTTATATTCGTCTACATAAATCAATGGAATTGTTGTCCGCTACCCTTCAACACAAAAGCAGGAAGAGTAAAAAAGAGAGTGTCTCTGCTCGCCGTTGCAGATTAGTACATGAAAACCGGATAGAATAAAACAAGGGTATGGTAAAAGCCAGTTAACTTAGAGGCTCATATCTGATCAAACCTTTAACCTCACTGTTTCCTTTCCTTCTCTGAGTATTTATTTTAACTCTGAATTTTAGTCTTTGGCCTTCAGTGCCAGAAATATTCTTACATGTTCAGATAAGGCACTTTCATCCAGTTCCAAAAATGTTGAGGGTGAGGGTCAGATCTGAATTCCTGCTTATCCTGAGGCAAACATCTCCAACTGGACAAGCACTTGGAATGAATGTCTTGACTGACATCCCTGCAGCTGACAAGGGGCTGTTCGCCGTCTTGTTTTTTATCTTCACCATCCCCCTTTTCTGAATTTACATAGCAACGGAGATAATAAATTGCTTCTCGATTCTTCCCTTTCCCTCCAAAACTGAGCTGAGGACAGAAGGCCCCTGTGGATTTTTTCAGCTTGACCCTACCTGTGTTTGGCTTTTGCCACCGGACCATGTCAGCATTCCAGGACCATGAGAGAATGCCATGTTTGCAACCCAACAGGAAGAGGAGTAAGCCAGGCGTTGACATCACCTGACAGATGTGTTTCTCAAGTGGGAAATTTTATTCAAGCCTTTTTCATGGAAATCATTGACACAGAAAAGGAATAAAGAAAAGAGAGGGAGAAAGAAAGTCGGTGCCATGATGGGCATGTTTTGCACCCCATAAAAAAGGAATTAAAATGACGCAAGCTCACCTCCCTCACTTTACACCCCCCCTCCTCACTCATCCTTTATGTCTGGAAGTAAATGTTTCTGAAATACTATAGCTACCGGCAGAGCAGCAACACATAATAACATGGTAGCAACACATAAAACTGTCAGTCTTCGGGGAAAATAGATGGTTAGGTTGAGGGGGTAAATGGACTAAATCAATTTGAACACGCATGTTAAGGACTGTGAAAGGGCAGAGTTTAGTGCTGCTAGGCTGGAAAACATTTGTCTCTGTCTTCTTGTATTTCCACAGCACTGAGCAGAATCCACCCACAGGCTTCTCACTTGGCTCCAGTCTGACTCTGTGGCTGATTAATGGCAGCTGGAGGTGTCCAGTAATTTCCTCACCTAATAATAAGCTACAAACCAAAATGGAGGTTCCCCTCAGGCCCACAGTTTACATACCTATACTTACGACCAGAAGGTAGCCAATTACCCTGCCTCTGTGCCCACTACTTAGGAAATACATGCTCGAGCAAGGCTGAGGCCATTCTGTTCGCCAGGGACCCAGCTTCTGCCGATAACCAGACAGACTGTTCTTGTTACATGATAAATACATATTCGGTTCATTTAGAGACGGATATGGTTTAGGAAAATCTAGCAGTTCCACAAGATGCATTTTTAAATAATTCACTTTTTTTTCCCCAAAATAATGTGGCAGAAAAAAATTCAGATGGTGTACTTGGTCTTCAGCCTTTGGGAACTTAAATTTTCAATTGCCATTACTAAAATGCCAGGTTGCAACTGCAAAGCCTGAAGCCTAAGCAGTCAGTCTAATTCTCCGCTTCCTGAGGCAACCAATAAAGCTGTTTGTGTTCGGGCAGCTCTTCCCCCTCAGAAGCAAGGAGAATCAGTCCATGCCACGTACTATAAAGTGATTATGTGGATTAACTTAGTGATATTAATTAAGTGGTTAGCCTCAACATTTGTACTTAGAGTAACACAATTAATTTAAACTAAGGAATAATACATATTATATACCAAGATGAAAACATAGAAGTGCTTGTGCGTGTGTGTGTAGCTACACAAGTATGTTAGTTCCAC